>NC_140480.1:7965097-8372597 GCF_051167445.1 Perissodus microlepis | reverse complement strand
ACTCATCAGTATTCCCCTCTGTCTCTCTCACACTTTTCATCTTGTCCTCATCTTCCAGCTCCACCACCGTTGTTTTGGGTCACATTCCTGGTACAGACTGTTACAGAGATGTGGAGCTCTACCTTGAGGTAAACCTCAGAAAAATATAAATCCAATTCACAACAACAAAAAGAAGAAATAATCAGAAAATAATTAAAACACAACCCCAGTGAAGTCCCTGTTCTGTTTTGTTACAGTTTTAACTTTGAAATCTTTTCCAAGCGACTATAAACGTTGAGAACATGACTGTCGTTGATCTAAAGAAGAGATTCTTTGAAATTCTTATAAGGTCAGAGTATAAATGAGGTTTTACTACACGGCTGCAGAACTGACTGAATTTAAACTCTCTTCAGACTTCTTATTACACTTTTATTTGGGGTTTCTCCTCCTTCAGCATCTCTCTGTGATTTAAGCCCATTTCCATGATCAGGTTCAGTTTTACACACCCTTTATATTTGCTCCTTAAGGCGAAGTATTCCTCGTGCCCAGATGTGTAAAATATGTCTGTAGGACGAGGGTTAATAATCCAGTCGGTCATAATTGGGTCATGGGCTATTAAAATGTGAAGAGCTACAATGATTTATTGATTGGCAGAGATGAATCACGCTGACATTACATGACTCCCGATGATCCTGGCTGGCTGCAGTCTGTGAGCTAGCGTATGTAAAGTGGTATCAGTATGAAAGCCAGTCAATTATGAATTCTCCACAGCTTGTTTTGTATCTGCACATCAATCTTTCAGACAGAGGCTGGTGTGCAAATTAGCATAAACACAGCAACATCAATGTCAGCGTGAAAGACTTTTTGTAAATTTTTTTGACATAATGGAAAAGAATTGGGAAATACGTAGATACATTTAAGCTGGAATATTTCAGTAGCTGTGTATGCATGCATCACAGCTATTAAATCCCTTTGCCCTCATCAAACCAAATCTCTGTTGTTTATGTTGATGATATAAAGTACTAAACCCCCCAACGACAGAAAAAGCATTCAAACTGACACCCAATAACAAACCACGTTTTCTTCCTCAGGTCAGGTTTTATTAAGTGAAACTGTCACAGAGCCAAAACCTACTAAAAATATACCCCAGGCTGAAACCGACCATCTGTCACACATCAAAATACCAAACTGCAACCCAAGGCAATCTGTCTGGGCACAGAGCATCAGTGACTTCCTCTCAACTTCTCACTCTCTGTTCCCTCCACTCGATTCTCTCCTCAGTCTGTTACTCTGGTGACTGCTGCACATCTCCCCTCTGTGTATGTTCTTCATCTTACATCATAGATGCTGTGGTACTGTATACAGTGGAATTCCCTGTAGAAGACCCTACATGAATCACAGATTCCCCAACAAAAGATCCAGATTAGCTGACAAAAAGCGGTTAGCAGTTAAGTCTCAGGGTCATGTTTTATTTGAGCAATAAGAAACAGCCTTTTTTTTTCTATAGCTATATAGACTTAAACAGTTTGACCCTAAAATGAAGAAGAATTTAAGTCTTTATGTGTATAGATATTTAATGGTAACAATAATGAATATTAAGTCTGTTCATACATCTGCTGAAAAAGGCAAAATATAACAGCAAAATAGAGAACATATACAAATACCTTCATCAATATCTAGTAGCATCTTTTTTTAATGAACAGAGGAGATGGCACAGGTGTTACCCTACTGTACTGCACACATCTGTTTTTCTAATGTCCCTTAAAGTGAGTGCACCAGACTTTTGCTGCAAGTACTGCCCGTGTGTCACTACAGTAACCTGTTACACTGTGGATGCTGTCCACTGTTAAATGCATGTCTGTTTTTCTTAACAGGCGAAGCAAATTCCAGGCATGACGATACTCACATGTTCAAGTCCACTTTACTTTGCCAACTCTGAACTGGTGTTCACAAAGATCAGACAGGTGCCAATACACACACACACACACACACACACACACACACACACACACACACACACACACACACACACACACATTGATCTCCTAGAGCTCTGTCCTGATATGTAACTATTAATCTTGAATCTTCAACCTAATGATTATCAAACATTAAGTCTTTATACTTTCATTTAGTTGACATTATGGGGATTTATTTTCCCCATAGTGCAACTCTGTAAACAGAGTTTATAGACAGTCTGTGATAGTAAAACAAAAACAAATAAAAAAAAGCTTATGAGTTAGAGATATGATTCTTTGATAAAAAGAATGAATGAATCCTTATGAATGGTTATTTTTCTCTATCTCTTTGTAAGTTAGTAAGTAGGCATAAACTTTGTTACACATGTTTAACTGCTTTTAAACATAAAACTCTAATCAGCCAATCACATAGCAGTAGCTCAGAGACAGGTGATTTAGGTGACTTTGAACGTAGGATGAGAAAAGACGGGCTGGACTGAGTATTTCACAAACTGCTGATCTACTGCGATTTTCCCACATGACCATCTCTACAGTTTGCAAAGAATGGGATGAAAGAGAGAAAATATCCTGTGAGCAGCAGTTCTAAAGGAAAAATGCCCTTTTCATGTCAGAGGTCAGAGGAAAATGACTCGACATGGTAGACATGGTAACAGAAAAGCGACAGTAAATCAAATAATCACAGATTACAACCATGAAGAGCATCTCTGAACACAAATGTTGAAGCAAACGAACTGCAGCACCACAGGACCACACTGAGTACCACTCCTGTCAGCTAAAGACAAAAAACTGAAGCTGCAATTTGGCAAAACTGGACAGTAGAAAATTGGAAAAATGTACCCTCATCTGATGAGTTTTGATTTCTGCTGCAACGTTCAGATGGGAGGGTCAGGATTTGGTGTAAACAACATGAAAACTTGGCTCCATCCTACCTTGTATCAACAGTTCACTGTATTCAGATGATCTCCATGGTCACCAGATCCCATAGCGCACCGTTTGGATGTGGTGAAATTTGAGATTCACATGAAGGATGTGCAGCCGACAAATCTGCAGCAACTGTGTGATGCTGGCACGTCAGCGTGGGACCAAAATCTCTGAGGAATGTTTCCAGAAACTGAATCGGTGAAAATGTCCAGTGAGTGTAACTCTGAGTTTCATCGCCAGCCCCATGCATTATGCAATGTGCTTGTGTGTGGATTTGTGCACTAGATTTGATCCCTCTAGTTGAAATAAAAAAATCTCAAAAGCATGTTTGAAGCACTGAAATGTAATTCTTTCACTTGTAACTTTTCCTCTTCACTTCTTTCCTCTTGCAACTTGGAGACGGTGAATCATGGTCAGAAGGAAAACTCAGCTGGAGTTCACATCGCTGCTTCTTCGGTTTCTTCCCCCCCAGCGCAGACACACATGCACACCTACTGCTTGGTTCTGGATCTCAGCTCTGTTACCTTCATGGACTCTGTGGCCATGACGGCACTTTGCAAGGTGAGGAGAGAAGTGCAGGATGAATGCAGCCAATGCATTTCTATGAAGTTTCATGTTGAATAAATTACGTTACTTTAAACATGGAAGAAATTTATTTGTTTGATATATTTATATTTACTCTAAACAGTCTAAAGGGAACTTATTCTCTGAGGCACTGTCATAGTGGGCAGTATTGTAGGTTTTTTATTTGTTCTCTGAAAAAAACTTATCTTTCCACTATCACCCAGAAAAAAAAATTACTGAATAAAATCTATAGAAGCCAGTAACATGCTACGAATAATGCTAATGCTAATGTAAATAGTTAAGATGCTAAATAATGACAAGATAATTAAAATCTACAAGACTCCAGGTCAAACAGAGTCCAGATATATTTTTCTGAGACAATATTTCTAAGTTCCTGAAATTTATCTTCATGTTTGAAAGTAAAGTGAAACGTTTTTTTGCAGGGTTTTTGTGTGTGATGGAACAGATCAGTGTTGTGTCAGCAGCAAATGTGGAGAATATGATGGAAACTACAACAGACTGAAGCTGAATGAACAAAATAATGACATTTTCTTTCTCACTAAGCTAAAGCTTTTCTTTACCTACAACTTTTTGTCACATTTGTCACAGATAAGACAGAAAATATAGTTTAGAGAAATATTCAGTCAGTTGTTTTACGTCAATATCACTAAAAATAAATTCAGCTTTAGAAATTGGATCACCAAACAGATGTATTCACTAACTTCTCAAGGCTTCAGGAGGGAAAAAGAGCTGTCAGCCTGATATCTTTTTGCTGATTAAAGATATTAGCAAGAAATGATTATGTAAGAAAAGACCAGCGTACTGATCACGTGTGAGATAAAAACAAACCACGCGATTAACAACGTCACGTGTGTGCATGTTGACGCAGAGCTTTTGCATAATTCTTATCTAATGGATAAGAAGAATTGAAACGTATTTGTCCCACTATGTATACATGTGCTTTTATATGATATTGGTAATGTTTATATGGTCACAAGCTCCCTATGTTTGTGTGTGTATTCACCAGGTTGTAGAAGTCTTGGACATCCAGGGTGTCGGTGTTTTTCTGGCAGCTTGCCCAGGTCAGCCTCATGTTTCATGCGCTCTTACTGTATCTCCCACAGAGTGACTTATCTTCTATTTCTCTCTCACACACTCATTCACGCACACACCCACACACACACCCTCCGTTTCTCTTGGGTTTGGCTGTTACTGTTTCCACAGGTCAGGTTCTCACAACCCCTCCTAACTGGAGCTTTGCTTCAAGCTTCTTTTTCTTTCATTTTGAACTTCATGTAGCTGCCAGATTTTTTTTTCTTTAGGAGCTTTTTTTTGTATTTCAGTGCACACACGGCAGGTTGTGTCTTTCTAATGAGACATGTAATTTCTAATTCTCTCTGCATGTTTACAGAGAAAGTTTTATCCCAGCTCCAGACTCAGGGTTGTATACCAGACAGCCTTCCCCGCTCCTGTCTCTTTCCATCGGTCCATCATGCCGTCCAGCACTGCCTCACCATCCTGCCCAGGTCTCTGGAGGTACGCACCATATCACTCTCTCTCTCTCTCTCTCTCTCTCTCTCTATATATATATATAGATATATATCTATATATCTATATATATATAGATATATAGATAGATAGATAGAAAATTCTTTTATTCTGCCTTTCGCAACTGCTCAACTCCACTTTCACGAGGAAGCAGAGCTCATACACTCCTAAAATCATTCCTATTGTTTCTGTAAAACTGTACAACAGCTCTCATGTTTCTGACAGGTGAAGACACCTATCAGGACAAAAGGTCTCACAGACATACCTGTATCAAACTTTCCGGCTGCTTTTGTTACTGTTGTATATAAAATTTTGCCCTTACATATTAAGGTCATCAGTATGAGTCTATGGTGCTTTTTTCAATCTTGTTTTTATTGTAAATTATCTATCTATCTATCTATCTATCTATCTATCTATCTATCTATCTATCTATCTATCTATCTATCTATCTATCTATCTATCTATCTATCTATCTATCTATCTATCTATCTATCTCATATTTTTAAATATGTGTTTTGTTGAGCAGCAGGTTTTCTGCTGTGTTTGTGTAGCCACAACGAACATGTAACTGTTTACAGCTCCTCTGTACTGTACTACTGCATCTGTGAAACTGACTCACTCACTTGAGAGTGTAGTCAGTACAGGCTGAAAAATACTAAGTGTGAAAATGCAAATTGAAAAAAGAAAAGACAAGAGTAGTTAGTTAGAGGTGAATTTAGCAGACTGTAGGTTGGTACACTGTCTCTGATTGAGGCGGGAGGATTGAAGCTGTGTTACCTGGATTTGCATGTGAGTCTTTTCAGTTGCATTTTAGATCATGTATGAAGGTGATTGGATCTGGCTGACCAGAGGAGACAGTGTGGATCACAAAATATTATTTCTGTGTCCGAAAACTCTCTTTGCTCATTCAATCATTTCTCCCAATATAAAATTAAAATGCTTAGTCATAGTTACCAGTAAACTGAGATTTTGGACACTTATTGTCACAGGTGCGGTCACAGCTCTTGGGAGAATTGTATGCGTGTTGTGAACACTATGTTTGTTTTGTTCTGTTGGGGGGATTTTTACACTCTAACTATTGAACTGTAAATCTGGTGAACTGATATTTTGCTGCACTGGTTTTCTTTCCTTTACATTGCTCATTTAAACTGTAATGTGCTTTTGTGTCACATAGCATTTCAACATATTTAAAGATTTTCTCTGTTTATTCTTTGCTTCTAATCAGGAAATCAACTCGGACACAAGCGTTTGTTAAAACAACAAAGGGACAATAATCCTGCATAAAGCAGACCCCAAACACAACCCTGGGGTGGACAGCGTCCATTTATTTTTGACAGAAATGCTCTTTTGCATTTGCATGTTGCACATTTCCCAGGTTGGCTTTTCTCAGTCTTTGCTTTTTTGTATTTCCACAAATAAATGTAACAACAAATGTATTCTCCATTTCATGCTGTTATTAAACATTCTGAAATTTTGCTGATTTTCAAGGCAGAGTGAAAAGTTTGAATCTCCTGGTTTTGAGCCTAGTACACCTGCTGCTCCGCAGCACTATCTGTCACACCAGAAAGGACTCAAACCCAAACATCCTAGCTTTGAAGAGAAGCGCCTTATCCATTAAGCTGTTGAGACTTGAAAATACCTGATGACAATGCAGACACAGAGCACTGATGGGCTTATTCATTAACCGAGGCAACAGTGTTCTTACAGTTTTTCTCCGTCGCTTTGGTGCTTTTCTCACATCACTATTAACATTAAAATGCTCAAGACAGCACTATGCACTTTTTGTACAGCCATTTACAGTAAAATCTACAGTAAAGTTAAATATTCCTGTAGTTAGGGAAGTAAGTGAGTACAAGACACTGAATACGTATGTATTATCTATTCAGCATCCACAAGTATGTTTTCCATTTTTACTGTGTAGGCTGTTTGTAATTCAATTTCCGGGACATTTCCAGGACAAAAATAATAATTAAAAAAAGTATAACATTTGCTTGACAGCATTTGAAAACTATACTTGTATATAATGACTCAAGCAATGAAATGAAGACAATTAGTTTTATTGGGAACGACTATTCAGCATCCACAAGTATGTTTTCCATTTTTACTGTGTAGGCTGTTTGTAATTCTACAACATTGTGCAAAAGAAAAATACTCTACAGTCACTTATTTAGAATAAACATAAGAAACACCCTTTTGGAAGAGCTGTGCACAAATGTGAACCATATAACAGTACATATTGTAACTGAACATACGTAAATCATTCTGGCACATCCAGACGTTCCCGTCTGTCTGGCTACATATTTTCATCTACATCACAATGGATATCATTCCTTGCAATGCAGCGAGGAAAGTATCACCTGTAGTGGTGAATCCACCCTCTGCATGACTCAGCTGTGATGTCATCACATGCTGCATCCATTGGTGCTAGCAGGGCCATTTGCGCAAGTGAATGCCGGTCATAAACCTTCCACCTCCAGGCAGAGAAAAACTCCTCTTATCGGATTAAGGAATGGGGAGTAGGGAGGGAGAAATTCAACCAGCATTATGTCATGTGCTGCAAACCACTGTCTGACCAGATATGAGTGGTGAAAACGGATGTTATCCATGAGTGATTGTGAACAAGCGGCTTGGCATTGGTTACAACTAATACTTCACACACCTCCTTGTCAGTGAAAGCTGAAGTTCACCTGAGAGAAATTGTTCAATTTCCGGGACATTTCCAGGACAAAAATAATAATTAAAAAAAGTATAACATTTGCTTGACAGCATTTGAAAACTATACTTGTATATAATGACTCAAGCAATGAAATGAAGACAATTAGTTTTATTGGGAACGACTATTCAGCATCCACAAGTATAGTTCATTTTGACTGACATGACATAAGCAAATGATAATGTTGTCGACGGCAGAGAATTGTATGAAAGCAACTGATACATGTCCAAGACCACTTACAATTTGTTCAGAGGAAGGAGAAATTGCTACTATGATGTGCACAAATGACTAAATGTTGTTGTTGCTAATGGCTTTGAGAATTTTCATTCTGATCTGAGAAAAGCACCAAAGCGACTGAGAAAAACTGTAAATAAAATATGCAATATAGAGTAATCCATAAAGATATAAGAGCTTTGAATGTGATGCACAGTCTTCAGAATGTGGTAACAGCATGCCTATTGTCATGGTCCGGAGTTACTCGGTGTTTTAGTTTATTATTATTCTGTGGTTTTGTTTATTCTGGGTTTTTGTACTCTGCTTTTTCACGTTTCATGTTCCTATGTTCTGTCCCCCCCAGTCTGTGTCAAGTTTGTGTGTGTGTTGTGTCATTACGTGTATGTGTTTCCTGTTTTACTTTGAAGGTCTCTGTCTGATGTCAGTGCGTTCTGTTTACGTTTCCCCTGCCTCGTCAGCTGTGATGTCTCCCAGGTGTGTTTCCCTCCTGTTTCCCATCCCCTGATTGCTGGTCTGTGTATTTGTAGTGTGTGTTCCCTCGTCCACGTTGCTGGTTCGTCTGTGTTATTCCCCTCTATCATTCTGTGTAATTCCCTGTGTATCCCTACATCGCCATTTCTGGTTAGTCTCTGTTAGTTTTTCCCTGTTTGGGTCATACTTCTCCAGGCTTCTTGAAGGGCATTCAAAGCTCTTCTTCAGATGAAAGACATGTGGATGAGAAAGAACCAGTACTTTCTGATGAATGTCATTGCTGGATTTATTAAAGAGGAAAAAGACATACATGTTTTAGCCATGAGCCATCATTAGCATAACGTAAAACAAAAAACAGTGACAATATATAAGGGGAGGTCCAAACGCCTATTCGAGTCCTCTCATCAAACACTGAATAATCATATATCTTTGTGAGAATAATTTGAGCACACTCCCAATGTCAGTATCACTTAAAGACAATCTTATTAGAAACATAATAAAATTGTGCATTACAAAGTTTTCATTGATTTTAAAAGAATGTATGTAACAATCTCTATGTGAGTTTTCAAGGTTACTGACGTGACATTGCAAATGCGTGTGTGGTGTGTCGAACCATGTTGGAAAAAGGTCAGGATGAGGTCTATGAACCTTCACTATCATCAACTTTGACAGGATTACCCCGTTGACTCACTCAATCCCTGACACTGGCTCAAGAAGTAATGAACAGCCTAGCTAGTGTACTATTCCCTGTAGCTTCACATTATCACGTCACTGTGGCGACTAAACAACAAGAGTTGGAACCATGTGATAAAAATCCAGGTTGGTCAGGTTTGTAACACATGCACCAAAGCCATACTGCCATGAACTATGTGGCTGGATTGTGACACCCTGTTTTTGTTTTCATGCATTTTTAAAGTCATACAAAGATTTAATGCACACAATAATGCAGGTTAACAATACAGCTTGTATTTAATGACTGGCTCAGTCACCGTCGTCGCTGCTGCTGCCTTCCGCACGGCCGGCCTCCGGACCGGCTCAGTCGTCTCCTTCGCCGACGACGGCGAAGGACCAGTCACTGGGTAAAACTATGCAAAACTGAACAAAAATAAATTCTCTCTCTCTTTTTTTTTTTTTAGAAAATGTTTGATGAATTGTAAATGTGTTCAAATGTGTTTACACATCATGATGTGCAACTGTAATTAATGATTCACCATTTCAAACATAATATCCAAGATGATTAAACTGATATTACAGTCATAACAGATCCCCTCCCTTTACTGTTCTCTTAAATATCAACTTGATTTTGGGTAGCAGTCATGTGTCTTTCCAAGAAAATGTTCTCGAGTTCAAAGATTAAATCTGAGCAAAGTTCATGGTTTGAATGCTGCTATGTTCAAATGAACATGCTGCTATAGAGATTCTCTTTACTTTTCATGTAGATCCTTCTCATTAAAATATGCTGATAAAAGTTGTACAAAAGGTTAGACCCTTCTCAGTCTTATCAATAGACAAAGGGGCCGCATTATAAGACCTGTTAATATTCTTTCCTGAGGAAGAAACCTCACCAGATATGTCTACTGTACCTTTTGCAAAACACTGAAGACAAGAGTCAATCTCATTTGTGAGTAGGAATGAGAATTGATAAGAATTACATCCAATTCCATTATCGATATTACTTATCGATTTGATTCCTTATTAATTCTCGATTCTAGATTGGGTTCTCACTAGCTCTGCATTTAGAGTTACCACCATCACTAAGCAGCATATCAAAGACATTACAAATTAATTGCATGTTGTCTGGTCAAATGTTCGCGTACGCTGGAGGTATTTCATCTCTTTGTTAAGATCAGTGTCAGGTCAATACTCAAAAAAGTAACACTTTTATTAAAGGTAATGCAGTACGTTACTTAATTACTCCAAGAAGAAAATAATTCATTATACTCCTCATAACATTACTTTCATCTTACTCTGTAAAATGACCTGAAGTACACTGTCTTATAATAACCATTTCACAATATAAACTTGAGGCTACAGCCCCACACACCAACACAAATCCCTATCCTGATGAGGACACATATATGAAGAGAAAGCCAACAGCACAAATGAAAGAGGAAGCATATGTTTCTTCTACTGTAGAAACATGAACTGATAGAAATGGAGGCTGCAGCCTGACTGCTCATCCGTTTGTTACCTGATGAAGTTCAGCATCAGCTTCACTGCAGCTCACAAATGATGGCTCACTTGAGCCGTCCTGGGCTGAGGTCGGCATTCCATCAGCTTTAGCATCACTCTGGGTTCTAGGCTAGATTAGCATTAGCATGCTGTCTGTGCAGGTGTTTGCAAAGAGCCAAAGTTGTGGTGGTAGCATAATGCAGCTGTTTCTGTCCTGGATGCAGTTTGCACTTTACCATTATGCCCTTGTCCTTTAGAGCAATAAAAATAGAAGTAAGGTCCATACCCATGATGCAAACTGTCCTGCTATTTTCCTCAGCTGACAACTGAAATTAGCTGAATGTAGTGCAAGTGCAAGAATCGATGAGTCCAAGGGATTCGACTACTAGGAACTGATTCTTGAAGAGAACTGGTTCTCGATTCCCATCCCTTTTCATGTGACATCATCCTCTGGGGTCTTGGTCATTGTTTTCTTTTTTTTTCTTTTTTTTTTTTTTTTGTGTCCCGTTTGGATCTTTAGCCATCAGAATTGTTGTCTTAAGGCCAAGAAAGATGCCAAGCGGATTTATTTTACCAAGTGGATCATCATGGCCTTGCCATATTGGTCCATTTGATTGACCTTTATTATAATTATGTATTTATTTTATTTTCGGTTGCTACAAACGGGACAGACGTGACTGGGGGATAGGACAGGGAGAAAGAATGAAAGAAAGAGAGGGAGAGAAAGAAAACCAAAGGGGAGAAGAGACGGTGAGAAGGGGGGGAAGAAAGGAAAAAACAAACAAACAAACAAACAAACAAAACGCCTGGATCACCTGTATGGAGAAAAAAAAACAGAAGAGAAAGCAAACAACAAAGAGCAACATAATAAAAACAGCACCATCACAATAAACTAGCTAGCAGTAGATAACAGTAGATACTAAATAATAAACGATATTGTGCAGCACGCAAGATAGACAGCGCACAATGTGCTTTGAGGCAGCAGCCAAGAAAGGTGTAGTCCGCGTCTGTGAACACCCGTGTGTACACCTGTGTGCATACCTGTGTGGATCAGCATGCTTGTATTCCAAAGGTTTCTCCATGTAACGATCTGCTAGGGAGTGTGGGGAGCCATAGCCCCGTCCACCAGGGTATGAAGCAGGTATGGAGGAGATCCAGGCCCCAGATATCCAGAGGCCCCAGAGTACAAGGACCCGAGGAGGACCACCAAAAGGGGGGGGGAACCGTGCCACCCTCCTGGGAAGAGCTGAGTAGAGCCCCAAACGAGAGGTCACCCCGCAGCTACGGAGCAGAGGCCAGAGGGGGTTGCAGTGGCGTGCCCGCGGGCTCCGCCGGCAGCCAGCTGTGCCAGAGAGGACCGAGCTTCAGGCCCAGAGGCCAGAGGCCTGAGGGCATCCCACCCCCCGGAAGGAGCCCAGCCGGGCCACAGGCGCCCGGCCCCGCCAATCGGCCACCAGGAGTGAGCCGGTACATGCATGAGCGCCCAGCCCCAGATGACAAGGACCACCAACACACCAACGTCTAAGGGCATCAGCCACCGGCAGGGAGTGTGGTGAGGGGAGATAGGCCTCCGTACTTTAGAGGGCCTGAGATGTACCCAGAGAGGTTGAGTCTAAGACCCAACCTGACATATAGACACAGACAAAAAGGCACACGCGGACACAGACGTGCATTCCCACCCCCATATGCACAACCAAATACTCGGCACTCACCCAACGTGTAGACAGACACAAATAGACACTGCACAGACAGTCGCACTCCCCAAACATACTCTATATCTCAGGTCTAGGTACCCCCGCCCCCAGAGGGGCAAGCCGCACCTAGACCCAGGAGATGTAACCCTTCTCTCTGGGGTGGAGGCAAGCGGACCACCTCCTTATCTGCAGTAGCAGGGAGGCCCCGCATCCCAGACCCCAGTCTGACGGCCAGCACCTCCTCCCAGCCCCCCAGCCCTGACGGCTAACAGAACCGGGGTGAGTGAAGACCTCAAACCTCCCTACGCCCGCTCATATGTAATGTTGTTGTGTGCTGTTCTAAAGTGCATTTAAAACTCAGGAGAGCATGGTACTAGCTTCCTCTCAGAGAGCAGCACGGCTCCTCCCGAAAACCCTCAGTGTCTAAATGCATTTAAAATTGAGGGTAGGGCACCAGCGCCAGAGGTGGGTTGGAGTACAACGACCATCCTCTGGATGCTGTAAAACGTGCCCACCCCCAAGGCCCTATATGTATGTGTTATGTGAGAGTGTGAGTAATGTGGATGTCTAGGTTGCAGAATAAAATTGAGGCACAGGCGGCCAGAAGGGGACAGAGGGGGAGTGCCTCCCCTGCACCCTGGTGACATACCTGCACCCCAAGCCCTGCGTGTGTGGGTGGGTGTGGTAGAGCGGGAATAGGGAGGCAGCTGAGGATGGGGAGGGAAGAAAGGGAGGGGCAAGCGGCCCCTCCCTGGGGCCAGCTCCCCCGCTGACCCCAGTAGGCACCCCCACGCTCTGGAACCCACCAGGGCAAGGAGGCCCAGGCCCATCCGGACCGGGGCCCGCAGCAGCAGCACTGCCCAGCCCTACAGAGTCCGGGGCAGCCCACCCGACTCCACCCCAGAGAAAACTGCACCCACCCCATCATCCAATCATCTCCCAAACTACACAAGACAATAGACACCCAGGTTGAGTTCATTCTCCCCCTCTCCTATATCTCTCCCCCCACCTGCAGAGTGAGCTCCTGTAGTGAGGAGACCACCTGCAAAGATGTAACAACCTCCCCACCAGTTAGAGAGCCCCCTAGTTGGGCCGATGCACCAGAGGTCCCCTGCACTGGGGCTGAGCCCCCCTGCACCCACCCGCCCACTACTCCGGCGACACAACAGCCAGGACCCAAGCCCCCAAGGCCCGGCCAGCACCCCAGACCGGGGGGCGGAGCACCCCCAGACCCCCAGGCCTCCACGCCCGTCCCGGACCCTCCCAGGGGCAGCCAGGCTACCAGGCCAGTAACCAACGTCCACCAGCACAGACCCTCCCCCATCTCCGCTGTACGCAGCCACAAGGAAAACACCATCCAAGAGCCCCAGAGCTTCTAACCAGGTCATGGCCACAGCCCCCAGGTTAGGCCCTCCAGGGAAACGTCCCTAGGGACTCCCCAGACGCCCTAAGGCCGTCCCTACCCCCACATCAACCACAATAGCGAAGGCAGGACCAAACCATGACCCCCCACCCCCACTAGGTGATGAAGCCGATCAAAGGAGCCCAAAGGGATTGATCAAATGTGATGGCAGAGGTTGTATCAAGACTAATGTGATCTATTAGATGGTTTTTATATTGGTTAGAATTAAGATTATTTTTATTTTTCCAGTTAATGAGGACCATTTTCTTGGCAATGCATAGGGCCGTAAAAACAACGTGGGCTGTGTTTATTTCTGCAGTGACCTCATCCAAGTTGCCCAGCAAGCATACTAAAGGGGAGGCTGGAATGTTACATTTCAGACACTTTGATAAGTCTTCACATATCTCACGCCAAAATTTCTGAACTGGTGGACAGAACCAAAGAGCGTGGATGTAATTGTCCGGTGTATTTGCTGTGCAGTGTGAGCAGTTGTTGGAAGGCGTATAGCCCATCTTGAACATCCTATGACCAGTATAGTGCACTCTGTGTAATATTTTGTATTGTATTAATTGCAAACTGGGATTTCTGATCCATTGAAAGGTTTTTAAGCATATCTGAGACCAAAGGTTTGGGTCTAAGTTGATTGATAAATCTGCTTCCCATTTTGCAATAGGAAGGGATATTGATTCATCTATTTTAGAAAGTGTTCTGTATATTTTAGACAATAATTTGGGGGGTTTTAGACTAAGAAATTGTACCACACTTGGTGGTGTTTGTAATTCAGCTTCACTGGGATTAAATTTCTTTTTTACTATGGATTTAATTTGTTGATATTCCAAAAATCGTTTCTTGTTGATCCCATATTGTATAACTAGTCTGTCAAATGAAATAAAGTCTGTTCCTTCCAATATATGTTCCAAGTATTTAATTCCTTTGCAACTCCAATCTGAAAAGTTTATCATATTATTGTTTTGTAATATGTCTGGGTTGTTCCAGATAGGTGTACGTTTGCATGGGATTAATGAAGACTCTGTCATTTTTAGAAACTCCCACCATGCTGTCAGAGAAGAGCTAATATTGATGCTTTTAAAGCATTCATGTCGTTTGATGTTTGAGCTGATAAATGGTAGGTCTGAAATTTCTAGGTTATTACATAGTGCCTGTTCTACATCTATCCAAGGTTCATCTAAGAAGGTGTGTTTAAACCATCTAGAGATGAACTGAAGCCTGTTGGCTAAAAAATAGTGATTAAAGTTAGGCAGATCTAATCCTCCTTTATCCTTGGTCCTTTGTAGTGTTTTTAAGCTGATACGTGGGGGTTTATCTTTCCAAAGGAATTTAGAAATGTACGAGTCTAGAGATCTGAACCAATCTTGTGATGGCTTATTTGGGATCATTGAAAATAAATAGTTTATTTTTGGCAAGATCATCATTTTTATAGCGGCGACCCTTCCCATGAGTGATATGGGTAAAGATTTCCATCTAGCCAGGTCGCCTTCTACTGTCTTTAAAAGTGGGATGTGGTTTAATTTAGTTAATTCTGAAAGTTTAGGAGAGACATTAATACCTAAATATTTTATATTTCCACATTGCAGTGGGGAAGGAGAAGAATTATGGAAGGAGCAATTAATCGGAAGAACTGTTGATTTCGACCAGTTAATTGAATAATCTGAGACACTTGAGAAGGAATTTATCAATGCAATTACCCCAGAGATATTGGTTTGTGAGTTTTGGAGAAAAAGTAACACATCATCTGCATAAAGGCTGATTTTATGTTCTATATTCTTACATTTTATGCCCTTAATTGTTGTAGCCTGTCTAATTGCTGCTGCTAATGGCTCAATAAAAATTGCAAACAGTGAAGGGGAGAGTGGGCATCCCTGTCTGGTGCCCCTCAGAAGAGAGAAGCGGGAGGATGTTTGGTCATTTGTTCTGACACAAGCTGTTGGGGAGTTATATAATATTTTTAACCAGTTTATGAAACAGGGTCCGAAACCAAATTTATGTAAAGTTGCAAATAGAAATTTCCAGTTAACTCTGTCAAATGCTTTTTCTGCATCTAAAGAAAATATTATGGTTTCAGTGTTTTTACTGCATGAGTAGTCTATTAAATTACGTAATCTACGTGTATTTGTTGATGAGTGCCTACCTTTTATAAAACCAGTTTGGTCAGGATGAATTAAAAGGGGGGTTATTTTCTCTAATCTCTTTGAGAGAGCTTTGCAGATTATTTTAAGGTCTACATTAATAAGGGATATTGGACGATAGCTTGAGGGATATACAGGGTCTTTGCCTGGTTTTTGTAAGAGACTGATATTTGCAGAGTTCATATTTGGTGGTAGTCTACCATTTTCTTTGATTTCCTGCAACATCCTGTGAAAAACTGGTGCCAGAATTGTCCAGAATTCTTTGTAAAAATCTGTTGGAAAACCATCTGGACCTGGAGCCTTATTATTGGGCATACTTATCAGAGCTTCCTGGAGTTCACCTGGCGTCAGTGGCGAATCCAGTGCCATTGCTTGGGTGTCTAATAATTTTGGAAGAGTTATGTTGTCGAGAAATTGATCAATTTCGTTTTTAGATGGGTTTATTTGTGGTGTATATAAAGTTTCATAGAAATCCCTAAAAATGTTATTTATTTTTTTAGGATCATATATTGTATTCCCAGATAAATCTTTAACAGCACATATAGTTGTTTTTTCTTTATTGATTTTTAACTGGTTAGCAAGAAATTGTCCGGATTTGTTACCGTGTTCATAATTTTGCAGGCGAAGTCTTTGTACTAAGAATTTAGTCTTTTTATTAATAATTTCATTTAATTCTAGTTTTGTCTTGCGTATTTTGTTTAATATTTCTTGATCTTGGTGTGACACATAGGCTTTTTCTAAGGATTTGATGTTTTTCTCTAGTTCCTGAATTTTTTTGTTTTCTTCTTTCTTCTTATGTGATGAGAAAGAGATTATTTTACCTCTCATCACGGCTTTCCCTGCTTCCCAGAGGACAGATGCTGATGTTCCAGGAATGTCATTAAAGCCTAAATATAGAGTCCATTCTTTTTTAAAGTATTTGATAAACTCTTCGTCTTTGAGCAGTGATGTATTAAATCTCCAGTTTTTTCTTGGTGTAGTATTATTCATCTGTATTAGTGTTAAAGATACAGGAGCATGATCGCTGACAGCTATAGGATGAATCTCAGTGTCTGTAATGTTACTCAGCAGTGAGCTGCTGACCAGAAAATAATCCAGACGAGAGTAGGAGTGATGGACATGTGAGAAGAAAGTATATTCCTTACTATTGGGGTGAAGGGTCATTGTTTTCAGTCATATCACATATTAGCGCTCAGTTACACAGGCCTAAGGACGGATCAGGGTTCCCATGGCAACCTCCAGACAGTAGAACAAAATATGTATTCCCCAGCTGGTTTGCGAGTACTTGCTGGGTGAAATCGGCCACAACGTGGGTGCTGTATCTCTTTGTGGCCTTCCAGTTGCTTTGGCTGCTAACAGATTGCCACAGTAGTTTGCATGGAAAATGGCAACTTGTCTGCAAACACTTGCAACATGTTTGGCAATGAACAGCGAAACCGCAGAATGTCTAAAGCCAACCACAAACTTTTCTCCATCAGAGTAAAAGTTGTCCCTTATGTGCAACCAACACAGTTCAAAAGGCACAACTTTTACTTTGAAAGTGAACAGTCTCTGTTTGTGGTTGGATTTGCTCTTTTTCAGGTTTCACTACAGCTCAGGCAGCAAATGGTAAATGATTGCAAACGAGTCTGGGTGTTCCATGCAAACTATTGGCGACTGTCACCAATACTTATGGTATACTTATACTTGTGTTTATAAGTATTTCGACAGTGCTAGATTTTAACCAAAGCACTTTTATCTAATGTTCACACACACACTTACGCTCCAATGGGGCAACTCTGGCTTTACTATCTTGCCCAAGGATACTTCGACATGCAGACTGGAGAGTCTGAGATTAAACCATCAACTTCCAATTTGCAGACAACTGTGTCTCTCTGTGTGTCCCGGTACTCTGAAGTACTTCATTCCAGATGTATGTTCACTTTGAAATAACTATATGCATGCTGTATTAAAATGCCAAGCTTTGGCTTTTCTTTGAGAGTAACTTCGTATAAATAGATTGTGTACATAATGTCGAGATCAAAAAGTAATTGGACACGAAGTCAGTAAAAGTTATTATATTTAATATTGTGTGGAAAATGCTTTTACTTTTTGACCCACAGACATCAGCAGATGGTTTGCCTCTTCCCTGGTGAAGCTCTACCTGTCATTCACAGCAGTCACTGTCAGCTTTTGGTTGTTTGGGGACTCAATCAATCAAAAATATGCAACCTCTTCACCATGTGTTCACATTGGCAGTATGAATGATGAAATGTCATCTCATGAGTTTTGATGAATTTGGCTGAATCTGAGCACTCATTTTGCTTGTGTATATCTTGGCATTCACCCCATTGCTTCTGCCAGCAGTAAATCCTCAATAAATGTCATGTTGCCAGTGTCTTTGGCAGCTATACATGCCCAAGTAACTTTGATGTCTCTCTAACAGATTAATGCTTTGATTGAATCACGTTATTCATATTATTTACTTGTATAGTCAATTTTTTAAATTGACAGGTAATTCCATCTCAGCGTAACAAGTGACTATCAACTCTCAATGAGTTTTTTCCTTCGTGAACTTACGCTGAAATAAATCACAGCTGCCTACAATATGTTATATTGCAGATGAAATACTATTCATTAACTGCACAAATATTGTGTTCTGCATGCTAGTACTACAACTAGCATGCAGAATGTAATACTAATACTGTGCCATACTAGTACTATTGTTGCAGTACTGTTATACTGCAATAAACATAGTGGAACATACATTACAAACAGTGCATAGTGGAATCTAAATGGATCTGAATGGTGTCTAAATACACTTCAGAGCTTCATTACAGAAGAAAAGCACACAAGTTTGTAAAAATCTTTGTATGTGTGTTGATTTTTTTGTGTGAAAGCGCTTCCCATTGTAGTTACTATTAACATGACAGCGATGAGGAAAGCTAAAATTAAAATGCATATAACTGCTATCACAGTTGGTTAACAGTTATCTGGATGAAGTTTGTGACGTGGGTTTCCAAATACAGATCATTAACTTTGACTAAATTATCTTTTTCAGAGAGACTGCAAATCTAAGTCACTGGGTCAGGAAGCAATGAATAGCCTAGCTTCACGCCGTTGCATTACTGTTGCAAACTAATCAGTAAGACCCAGTTGAATATCAACCAGGTTTCTGGTACTGGCTGTGCGTGTTTTTCTAAGAAAATGTCCATGGGTGGAAAGATTAAATCTGAGCAAAGTTCACTGTGATGTTAAAAACCCTTCTAGATAAAATAGATAAAGCCTTTTTTTATCAGTCAACAAAGAGGCTACTTTCAGAAGTTGATATTCTTTCCTAAGGACAAAATCTCACCAGATGTGTCTGCTGTGCCTTTTGTGACATGAAGTAAGAAGCACTGAAAACGAGAAACTAATTTGTAAGTTCTTAACCTTCTGGGCTCTTGGCCATTACTGCTCTGTACAGATGTGTCTGATGTTTCATGTTACTGTGTAAAAATGTATAAATTCAAATGATTTTAACAAAAATGTAATCATTTTCTTTTTAACACGAGTTCCTTTGCAATGCTAACACAAAACCTTCTTTAGTTTCTTTAAACGGTGCATTATGTTTAAAGCAGTTCTATATCAGCCTGTCAAAAAATCAATACAGTAAAAAGTGTTGTTGCTGTTGTTTAAACTGTGTTGAATTTCAGTCTTTTTGAAATGCTATATGTTCCGTTTACTATTAACATGACAATGATGAGTAAAATAAATGTATATACAATACAATGTAAAGGTCTGGAGTCATCCTTCATTTTATTACATTTTATTTTAAAAAATGGGAAATATGTGCAGTGATTTATTGAAAGATGTGTATAGATACATAGAAATACAGTATATATAACACAATCAGAGCTTCTACAAGTCTAATAATCATCAATATTTGGTATAATTACCTTTATTCTTCAACACAGTCTGAAGTCTCTTAGCCAGCTTTCTTATACTTTCTTTAAGTAATACTTCTCCAGGCTTCTTGAAGGGCATTCAAAGCTCTTCTTCAGATGAAAGACATGTGGATGAGAAAGAACCAGTACTTTCTGATGAATGTCATTGCTGGATTTATTAAAGAGGAAAAAGACATACATGTTTTAGCCATGAGCCATCATTAGCATAATGTAAAACAAAAAGCAGTGACAATATATAACGGGAGGTCCAAACACCTATTCGAGTCCTCTCATCAAACACTGAATAATCATATATCCTTGTGAGAATAATTTGAGCACACTCCCAATGTCAGTATCACTTAAAGACAATCTTATTAGAAACATAATAAAATTGTGCATTACAAAGTTTTCATTGGTTTTAAAAGAATGTATTTAACAATCTCTATGTGAGTTTTCAAGGTTACTGACGTGACATTGCAAATGCGTGTGTGGTGTGTCGAACCATGTTGGAAAAAGGTCAGGATGAGGTCTATGAACCTTCACTATCATTAACTTTGACAGGATTACCCCGTTGACTCACTCAATCCCTGACACTGGCTCAGGAAGTAATGAACAGCCTAGCTAGTGTACTATTCCCTGTAGCTTCACATTATCACGTCGCTGTGGCGACTAAACAACAAGAGTTGGAACCATGTGATAAAAATCCAGGTTGGTCAGGTTTGTAACACATGCACCAAAGCCATACTGCCATGAACTATGTCACTGGATTGTGACACCCTGTTTTTGTTTTCATGCATTTTTAAAGTTATACAATGATTTAATGCACACAATAATGCAGGTTAACAATACAGCTTGTATTTAATGACAGGGATGTGTGGATATCCCCAAATAATATTAAATTTAGCTATAGAATCTATATGGTTACAGAATATATGTGAAAGTGTGTAAGAGGGGCGATAAGGATGTGTGTATTTGAGGGTTTTTTTAATGTATATGAGTATTTATTTCATATATTTATAAATTTCATCTCTAAGATTTAGTGTGTAATGTGAGGGAGGACAAATATGAATAAGCAACGACAGGATCATAAAGCTCCAAGTCCAAAAATAAAACCTACTATATTTCTGGTTGGTTATCAGTTTATCCAGTGATCTGTAATTATCCTTCAGTGTGACCACAAATAAATCAAACAAATCTGACTCTGCTGAAAGGACCAATATCTTTAATCATGCACAGATAAAACATAGAACACAGATAAGGCGCAATAAAGGAAACTAATGCGCAGCAATTCAGTCTGTAGTTATCTCATAGGTTAACCTGTGTGCGTCTGCTGTCTATACCACAAAGTCTTTTATGGTAGTACCATAACATGCCAGAGTACAAATTCATTCTGAGACAAACCATGATTAACAATAAATAAATAAATAATTTTAAGTACAACATGAGCGATGGAAATCCCTCATTAAATCATAAAACAAAAATGTTCTGAACATTTTTCGACCATGTCTGTTTTCACTTGTACAGCACGTACAAGGAACTTTGTCCTCTTCCTCGACTGACATGTGCTGTGTCAAATCTAGAGTTGTCTTCAAGGTCTCAAAGCAATCAGACCACAAGACAGACAGCAACTACCCTCAGGCAAGTTGGGGAGAGAGGAGCTCAGGAGCTCTCTTGGCTTTCAGAATAAAACTTTGCCTTTATCTCTTTGCTACAAAAAAAAAGAATATAGGAATACATAGAAATACCGTCACTACTTGCAGCCACTTGGATCTGATGCAGAAGATTTCATTTGATGCCTGTGCACCATTGTCCACAAGAAGGATTTATTTATCCCAATAGGTATGTACAACTTTATTACTAGCTTTTGATGCAGCTGCAGACATAACAAGGTAGTTACTGACAAATGTTTAAAGATTTTCAAAAACACATTTTTTTTCCCCCACAATAATTATATTTTATCATGATAATTTTTTAATAATGTCTAAAGTAATGGCAAAGATAAGAAGCATTTTTGTACTTCAGCCATGGCAGAGAGAAGGCGAATGAGTTACAGCGTCCACAGGGAGGTCCTGGATGAAGACGCAATGGATGAGATGGGACAAAAGTCTGTATCAAAAACATCTCTGCGTGAGAAGGTCAAAAAGTCAGTAAGGTAAAGCACTTTACAGTATATTTAATCAACTGTATATCTCATCCCATTCACAAATGACATTAACCTCCTAGGACCCTGTGTCCACATATGTGGACATCACATTTTGGGTTATTTAGACTAAAATACTCAATTTTGCTCTACATGGGCCTGATATCCACTTACGAGGACATTATACTGCTTCTGTTCTATCAAACTTTTAATCAAATAGCCTCATATGTGGCTCTTATTTTTCTTAAAAACAAAAATAAGGTTAAAAAAAATCTGGTAATTCTTTGTTTTTTCATTCATCGGGCCCCAATATGCCCAAATATCAAAGAGAAATTAAAAATGCATGTTGTGAAAGAGTTCGGGTCTTAGGAGGTTAATATTATAAACAATAAGCGTTCTACTGATGAATGTTATCAGCAGACATACTCCAGTTTTACAGTTGATCATAGAAACGATGAGATCAATGAACTGAACAAAAAAAAAAGTATATAGACGAGTAACATCAGCATCACCACAGGTATTATGCCAAAAAATTGATTTCTAAAGACCACAAGCTGGCTGTACACATGCATATATCTGCTGTAAAGTCTTTAACTTCATGTGGCTGTCCGACTGTGTAGAAAGGGCGATGGCTCACTTTTGGGACCAGCCTCAAGTGGCTATCCTAGGAACTGCAATTAGAGATTGAATTCATAGCTCTTGATCACATAAACCAAATCAAACTCAAAGAAAAGTGTTAAGTCTTGCTTTATCTAATTATTGCATGCAAAAGCCATATTGAGGTATGAGTCTCACTTCACACTTTTGTGAAAGCGTCTGCACTGGTCTACACTTAGGTTAAGATATTTTAAAGTTTAAAAAAAAAAATTTAAAAATTTAAAAATCTTGATTCTTGTTTTTATGGCCTTAAGAGTTAAAGCTCCCCCACACCAGTCTACTCCACTCCTATTCTCCAAACCGGATCCTTAGGTCAGCAGATAGAGGTCTTCTGGTGATTCGACGTACCCGTCTGAAAACTAAGGGGGATTGCAAACCTTAGCGACAAAATTGTGGAACAGCTTATATCTCTCTATTCTCACCCTCGACTCTGTGGCATGCAACATCTGAAAACACATCTTTTCAGACAGGCACTTGGGTAATGTCTCTGTGTTTTGTGTTGTTTTACTTGATTTAGGTGTGCGCATTTTGAATGCCTCTGTAAAGCACATAGTGGCTGGTTTTCGTCTTACTTATTAACTTTTTCAGTAGTTCAGTAAAAAAGCTGGAGTCATCAGAAGTGGTTTGGCATCAACTTCATGATTAATAAAAAAGCTTATCCCTGAAGTATTTTCTTTTAAATATCACTTTCTGCATCTATTTTTACCCTCTGCTGACACAAAACACATCAGGTGTTCTGGCCACCGGATGAAGAGCTGCCTGCTGGGTACTGTTCCTATTTTGTCATGGCTTCCCCGTTACCCCATCAGAGAAAATGCCTTGGGCGACCTGATCTCTGGGATAAGTGTGGGCATCATGCAGCTGCCACAGGGTGAGATGAAAGTTCAAGAGATAGTAGGAGAGCTAGATATAGGTATAATGTTCTAATTTGTTTATCATAAACTGCGGTCAAAAATGTTTCTTCTCCATTGTTGAAATAATAAAATGTTTCTTTATCTATTATAAAAAAGTGTAGAAAATCCTCTGTTCCTATCACTGCAGGTATGGCCTATGCCTTGCTGGCATCTGTTCCTCCAGTATTTGGCCTGTACTCATCCTTCTACCCAGTCCTTATCTACTTCATCTTTGGCACATCCAAACACATCTCAGTTGGTATGTAATAGTTTATGGTTGCGTGTTCTATTACAGCTTGGTATTAAACTAGTAATAATGTGGCAACAGATAGTTACTACTATTAATTACAAATTAACATACAAGTAAATATCTTGCCTCAATAGTGGTTATATATGAGTAATATTACCTTGAAATGTGTGTATCACAACAGAAAGTGATGGTAATAATACTTATTCATACTTATACAAACGTATGTCTATGAGAGAAAACGACGAAGAGTAATAGTACTTTGGTATATTAATAATTAAAATATTAATGATGACCTGATATCAATAAAATGGTAACCTTTACACCTTTGAATTTTCATATGCTGACATTAGTAGTAAAGTTGATGAGATGGTGACCCCAAATTAAAAAGGTGATATTAGGTGATTTCTTTTATATTTAACAAATAAAAAGGTGAAATTAATTCCATCGTAAATCCCCAGCATTCTTTAGTGTTTAAAGGTTTAAAGGTACAACACTACTCAGCATTATGTTTAATGTTGTGTGATAATTACCTGGAAATGTGTGACAACTACATTCAACAACCACTATGGAGAGTGCCGTAGTTTTACAAGTTTATTATGTCGGTCAGCTTTAAGGCCAGCAAATGTCTGATTTATATATTTTAAAGTCTAAAAGTTTGCTTACATGCGCATTTATAGACATATTAGAAAATATTCAGTAAGACGTTCTTGTAGAGACACATCAACACTTGTCTAAAATAAAAGTTTTTGTAAATCTATTTATAATATTTGTTTCCTAAATCACTAGACGACATTAAAAGACATCACACTTGGAAAAGTTGCCTTTTAAACTGGCTAATCAAAAAGGAAACAACTTGGAAGCGAAGTAACATTAATCAGAACGAATGGAGACTTTATACACTAGTGATATGATTCCCTCAGAGCAAAGTCCAAACTACTTCATGTTTGTGAAGGACCCATCAGTTTCCAGGCTGAAATAAATCAGTAAAATAAAAAAAATCTGTAATAATAAAATTATTAATCAGTGGAATAACATGTTGCTCCACTATGTTTTCATAACGCCGCCTAATAGAAATCATTTTCTATCTCTGTTTTTTAGGAACATATGCAGTGATGAGCGTGATGATAGGAGGAGTGACTGAGCGACTGGCCCCAGACTCAAAGTTTATGACATGGGACAATGTGACCAACACCAGTATAATTGACACAGTTGCCCGTGATGAGGAAAGGGTCCGAGTGGCTGCAGCTGTCACATTTATATCTGGGTTATTTCAAGTAAATATTTGAAATCACTCAAAATTTCCACCCTGCATTCGTGAATTTTGGAGCCATAACGGGGCACTTGTCTCACTGAGTTTGGATGTTTCTTTTGAACAAATGGAAATATCTTGTCACCATCAACAGGCAGCTGCTGCTCAAACATTAGTGAATAAAGTAAAATGCTGTGCAAATGCTAATAAGCTTACATAGCTGTTTGAGGCCCATCTGCCTGACAGCAAATGCTTTTAGACTTCAGTTTCAATATGTTATTGATTACTTCAAAAGAATGAAAAGAAGCTTCTCGCTGCATGAGCCTGCAGGGACTCTGGGAACTTCAGCCTGGAAACTGATGATGTTTTTGAGTCCAACGGCTAAAAGGGTCAATTTAATCTATTTCATAAATTTTAAACACAATTTTTTTTGCATTTCTAATAATTTGCACAGCTCCTGTGTCGTGAATGTGAAATGCAAATGAGTGTTCTGAGCATTCACTTTTGCAGCTACTGCATGTTAATCTCCACTGATTCATGTGATGTGTGTGTAGATTCTACTCGGTCTGGTCCAGTTTGGTTTTGTGGTAACCTACTTGTCTGAGCCACTGGTCCGAGGTTATACTACAGGAGCTGCTATCCATGTCATCGTGTCTCAGCTCAAATACACCTTTGGCGTTAACCCTGCGAGACATAATGGACCTTTATCCCTGATATATGTAAGAATTACATTAACTTAACCATTTAGTGCTCTTGCTGGCAATTTTATGTACTTTTTATTTTGAATGTTTTGTATTTTAGATCCATTCAATTATTCACTTATTTTAGCAGTCATTTTCTTGCTCCTGTCTTCCTAGACTGTATTGGAGATATGCTATCTCCTCCCAGAGCCAAACATCGGCACTCTTGTGACCAGTGTTATTACCATACTCGGCCTTATCGCTGCTAAGGAGCTCAATGCATTTTTGGGCAAGAAAATACCCATTCCTATACCCGTGGAGCTGATTGCTGTAAGTATGCAAGAATACAAACAGTAGTCTTGAGTCACACTTTATATCTTTCTATATTACTTCCAATGAGCCAAACATGTCTTCAACAATAGTTCTCTAGTCTTTCTCAAGGTCAAGGTTTTTTGTTTGTTTTTTTAAACACTGGCTGTTTTTTCTCTCATTTTCAATCCGGTCTTTGTACCCGACCATTTCACAGAATTGTGTTTTGTTTGTTAACCCATTTAACACCAACCTATGAATCATTGGCCAGTGGTGTACCTATTTGGTACCCTGAGGTACCCCTAAGCAAGGTACCTTCCCTGCCCACTGCTTCACTGAGTGAATGGGTTAAATGCAGAGAGGAATTTCCCCATGGGGATCAATAAAGTATATATGTTATTTATATGGTTGGCTCAACAACAACAAAAATGCATTTTCAATATGTGTCACATACACAAATGTCAGCAAAGAGCTGACAGATGCATCTGACCTCTACTGCTCACTGAAGCCTCATCATTAACAGTCTCAGTGGAAGAGTGGCTGTCAAGAAGCCAATTTATACAAGAACTGGACTAAAAGTCAGCAACTGCGGGTCTTATGAATTAGTAATCCAAATTTGAAAATTCTGTTGTCAAGATGACAACAGCGTCTACAGTCCAGCTGTAAAACACGGGGTGGCTCTCTCATGGTTTGGGGCAGCATTTCAGCCAGTGGTGTTGGCGGTCATAAATTTATGGATTTATGACCACAGAAAAGTACCATCAGAGTTTGATCCACCATGCAATACCACCTGGAAAGCATCTGATTGACAACAACTTCATTTTTCAGCATGGCAATGATTGCAAACACACTCCCAATGTGGGAAAAGCATACATACAAGAGAACAATATCCCAGACCTTGATATTATTGAAGCAGTGTAGCATCGTTTTGACTCGAAAGGAATAAAAGGCAGAACCATCCAAAGAAGCCTGGAGAACTATTCCTCAAGACTACTTGAAAATCTCAAAAAAATAAAAATTAATATTAAAATAGCGACCCTCAAGTTTGTAAGAATTGTACTGATTATATTTTTGTTTGCACCTTACAATAAATCGCTACACTTAATTCCTTAAGACTTTGTACTGCACCATACAAAATGTGTACCCTGAAAATCACTATTATTTTATTTCCAGATCGTTATAGCTACAGTTATCTCATGGCAATTTAACCTGCAGCAGGAATATGGAGTGGATGTAGTGGGAGTTATTCCCTCAGGGTGAGAAACAAACACACACACGCGCACACACACAGGCACGCACACACACACACACACACACACACACACACACACACACACACACACATCTGTCACTTGAAAAGTGACAGTCACTATGAAAAGTAAAGCTTTTCTTGACTCTTGTCTCTTCCTGTATATCAGTCTCCAGCCACCTGTTTTCCCAGACACCTCTATCTTTGGTCAAGTGATCGGTGATGGCTTTGCTCTGTCTGTGGTTGGCTACGGCATTGCCATCTCTCTGGGACGAATCTTTGCCCTAAAATATGGATACAAGGTTGACAGCAACCAGGTAGGATGATTACAGGTGGACACAAACATGAAGTGATACTTTAGTACACTGTAAATAAAAAGTGTGTTTCATGTTTTAGGAACTAATTGCTCTGGGTCTGAGTAACTCCATTGGAGGAATTTTTCAGTGTTTTACTGTCAGCTGCTCCATGTCTCGCACTATGGTTCAGGAAAGTGCAGGGGGCAAAACTCAGGTCAGTAGAGAGTTCAAAAAACTCTCTCTTGTTTTCTCACCTATCATTCCTAGTATCCATGTTAAAGAATACACCCACAACCAGCAAGCACCAAAAGAGGTTTAAAGCTGGGATATGGAACCTGTTTTTGGTGTGTTTGAAATTAAAAAACAACCCCAGGATAATTATTCAGCATCTTGCAACTCAATTGATCTAAAAAGACACTCTTGCATCTCCTTTTGGTTCAATGTTCACCTTTTAGAAAATCTAGGCCATGAAGGAGTCTTGTTTACAAACCAAATCAATGAGTAGTATAAAACAGTATGAAAAATGTATACCAGGGAAAAATGTTGTAGATGACTCTCATCTGAAGAAGCCAATATTAGGAGCTCAAATCCCATGTGAAGTCAGATGCACTGACTTACTTTTGGTGGATTCTACATGTAGCTCTAAGTGAGAAAAAACAATTTGAAATGATCTTTTAGACAGTTTGATCTCTTTTCTAGAGATCAAAATCTCTTACTTGGGAGACCTTTGCCCCACATAAATCAACCCAGAACCAACTATTTTAGCTCCACACATTATACCACAAACTCTGTAATGTATGAATCTGATATTTTGCCCTAAACAAACCACAAAATATCATGAAACACTGTTCCCTTGCCATAGCCTTCAACTGATTTAGTAAATCCAATAAAGATAGAACGGTTTTCTTTATTTGTCTTTTGTAACATTTGCCGCTTTCCCCATCTTTGTTCTGCTATCTTTGATATTTGAACGCTAATGATGTTTAATGCTTTGCCATATTTAAGCTCTAAAGGGATGCTTCATGAGATCATTGAAAGCATAAACATTCTCATCCCTGCACTTCACTCTGCCTCTAGCGAAAAACAAAGATCACAAAGGTTAAATGCAATGAACCACACATCATAATTAACGTTACTCTGATACAGTGCATGATTAAAAAACACTTAGGGAATTGATTTTTTTTTTCATCATCAAACTCCACCTACACAAGTACAAATTTACTGAAAGGCTAAACTGATTTAGTCTGACAACACCATTAATCAGCCAAGGGCTATCGAGGAGAGGAGAGGGTTCAATCGATGTAAGTTCGCTTTATAATCATATTCAAACTAATGACCCTGACATCAAGCAACTGTTTCGCAGATCTCACTGTCCTGATTGCCATTCACTGTGTGCATATTTCCCCGCCTCTTCACTCCAGGTTGCTGGGGCTCTGTCAGCAGTAGTGATCCTTTTTATCACGTTGTGGATTGGATCACTCTTTGAAGATCTGCCCAAGGTACTCTGTGTGTGTGCGTGTGTGTGTGTGTGTATGTTCCTGTTTAACTATCCTTGTGAGGACCAAAATCTGCATTCTACTATACTTGTGAGAACCAACAGTCACTTGTAAGGACACACTCACCGGTCCTCACAAGTTTGAAGGCCTTTTTGAGGCTCAAAATGTGGTTTTAGTGTCAGGGTTACAATTAGGTTATGGTTAGGTTTAGGGTAAGGGTTAGGCATTCATTTTTAATGGTTAGGGTAAGGGTCCTCACTAAGATAGCTGAATGGGGTTTTGTGTGTGTGTGTGTGTGTGTGTGTGTGTGTGTGTGTGTGTGTGTGTGTGTGTGTGTGTGTGCGCGCGCAGATTAGCATACGCATGCTAATCTCTTAGCCTTAGGTAAAAAACAACAGCTGAGGTTATGTTGTCAAAATGCACAAACAGGTATTTCTTCTGCCTCAGGCTAAAGTTATCAGCTACTTTTAGAAAATAGTTTTTTTAAGCCCAAACATGGACCGAGCATGATGTAATAACTACTATTAAACAGTACTTCAGTGAGAGGCTAATGAAACTCGTTTCGACTGTTTCGAGAAACGTTTCCACTTAAACCGTTTCCCTGATTTTGCAGGCGGTCTTGGCTGCCATCATCCATGTCAACCTCCATAGCATGATGAAGCAGTTCTTGGACATCCCTGCTTTGTGGAAAACCAACAGAGTGGATATGGTGAGTGCACTAAAAAGGCCACAAGGACGTGGTTAATGCAGCAAAGGTATTTTACTGTGTTAACATAGCATATCTTGTACTGCATATACCGCATATCTTCCTTACCTGCTGACTTTTAGATAAAGTACTATCCTGCTTCACAGTGCCATTTTATAGAAATTATTTGGAATACAAACTACCTGGATGAGCAACTCCATATAAGAAATCATCCTGGCTTCATATGTTTCAGCTAATTTCCTTGGAATTAGCTAAAAAAAACAAAAACAAAAACAAAAAAACTGTTAAGCAAATAATGCCCATAAAATTAATGACAGTTTTCTGCCAACATGTGTACATGTACAACATGTGACCTGCTAATAACAATCATATGTTTTCTTCCTCACAACAGTCCCCCATTCGCTGTGGAACGTTTATGTAGGTCTTTGGACTACAAGTATGCAGGCAGACAGGCTTGTGTGAAATAAAAACCAACAGCGCACAGCCCAGTGGCATTGACACAGGTAGAATGGCCAATGATAGAAAAGTGGACTTGAACAAGAAAGATAGCGACATTTCACCACAGGGAGGAAAATGCAGAAAAAACTTCAATGACTTTTTATTTCAAATTACAATGTAATTATATTGACAAATACTGTATATTGTATAGTATTATGTGTTTCAATACTATGTAATACTATATAAGTATAATCTACAAATACTTAAAGGTAGGCACACTAGAATGAGATGGTACCAAGTCAGGTTATTACAGGATATAGAAAAATAATTATACTATAAGTAAATTAAAGTACAGCGTAAGTAATTTTTTAAATTGTGCAATTTCATTGTAAATTTGCAGAAATACTAATTATATTTCCCCATCTCACATCCAACCAATGCTGTGATGTGTGATAGAGCTTCTTTTATTCCACTGGCCCTTTACTTTGCCAATATAAATGTCACAGCAACTGTTCTCCCTTACCAATTTACAAGAAAAAATAATAACTGTCAAAATTTTCAGACCTATGTCACCTCATATTGATAGAGACAAGTCTTAATTTTTTCCCCACAATCACTGTTCAAACACAACTTTTAAAAGGACTGTAAAGGAAAGAAGTGTCTCCTTTACTGTGAAATACTCAAGATTTAGAGGTTTAGCCTCTTCATAATATGACCCGAGTCCTCCAAAATAATGTGCACGTCCAGTGTAAAACGGGGGAGTATTGTTGTTTTTCAGTAAAATTATCAAGAAATTAAACAGTACCTAAAATTAATTCTGCAGTACCATGATTAATTGTAGTATAAATAATTACAAATACTTATACAAAGTACTAGAAGTAATCATTTTTATTTATTTAATTACATTTATTATTTAAATATAATTTTAAAAATGCAATAAATATAATTTTTTAATAATCGGTCATTTAATTTCAAATAAAACTGAAACATTGAAATTTCATTTAACTTTAAGCGAATGACGTCTTTGGTCTGGGGCCATATTATAAATTGTTTCTGGCAATGTTGCCCTCTTTTTTTCATGCTATCAAATCTATTCTGGGCTTCACAGGTAGGGGGCGTTAAAGAGACCGAGACTAACGTCTTTCAAATATAATAGAGGCAGGGAAACAATGTACAGTATGTGACAAATGAGGCACTTTTTTTTAATTACAGCAGACCACAGGCGTAAGCTATTCCTTATGCTCTCTGTTTCTCTTTGCAGCTGGTCTGGGTGGCCACCTTCATCCTCACCTTGCTGTTAAACCCTGACATAGGACTGGCTGCATCCATTGGTTTCTCCTTGCTTACTGTCATCTTCAGGACACAGCTGTAGGCACACTTTGCGTTGGGTTATATATATATATATTCACAATTAATTATGTTTTTTCACAACCATGTGGTCTGTCCTGACCCATGTGTTCATGTCAGCTTGTCAGCACAACTTCACTACAAGTACGCAAACAAGACTTGTGCACCAAAACAAAACAATAGCTGCTTTTTTTGTGTTTGGTCCTCAGCTTGCCAAACAGCCATACACAGCACTATCTTATATACACTTCCCTCTGTAAACATGGCCTGCACGTATCTATGTATCTATATATATACATACATAGATATATATCTACATCTATATCTATATCTATATCTATCTATATCTATATCTATATCCTCCTGACTACCAGCAATGCAAATTTATCCTCTGTAGAGCACCTTTCTAAACCTGAATATCTCCCATGCACTGCATACTACAGAATTGCCTCCTTTTGGTATCTACAGAGGACATTTAGGGCTTTCCAATGATACCAAATGTGAAGGGCTGGAGCTTTGGGAACTTTAGTTTTTTCATTAAGGAACATGGCGGCCATCGCTGCAGGCACATTTTATGGGAAGAAGACAAGTAAGTGCATAAAACTTCTTATTGAGCAATTTTTAGCTATAAATGTTGTTAACATATTTTAAATAAGTCTCTTAATAACACATTAAAACATAGTATGCTTAATTCTAACTTCATTTTAGTATAGTATTGAAGTGTTTAAAAAATGTCCTCCGTAGTGGACATTTGTAGTCATTTCCTCCATTTTGTTCTGTTTTTTTAAATGACCAGAAAAGGAGTCATTTTTAGAAGCAGAAAGAAATTTATTGCAGTTTGATGAGGGAAACCCAGATCTTGAGTTGTCTGATGAAGAAGATCATAGGGAATAAGCCCTTGAAGAAGAAAGAAGGAGGAGCATCAGAGATGGTACTCAGACCTGAACTTGCTGTCATTAAGTGGTTGGACAACAAGCCAGTTGTCATGGCATCCTCTGCCTATGGCAATCAACCTCAGGACAGACGCACAAGATGGTCTAAGAAAAACAAAAGGTTTGTCCATGTGCCAAGTCCACTGGCAATTTCTGAGTACACTACCACTATAGGTGACGTGGACCTTGTTGCCGAATGTTGAGTTTCTACAGGATGGTCTCTCGCACTCAGAAATTGACAGTATGTGCAGTTCTCTACTTTTTGATCTGACAATCACCAACTCGTGGCTTCAGTATAGCAATGACTTGCAGTTTTGGGGGAAGAAACCACTAGAGTTCCTTGAGTTCAAACTTCTCCTTGGTGAAGAGTTGAAGCAAATATTTGCCATCAAAGTTCATTTTTACATGTTTGGCCTTCCAATGTCCTCTGCAGTGGACATGTGATATCTAAAAAATGTAAACTTTTTTTTCCCAAAAAATTATTTCAGTTTTCTAATTACCTTACAAACATTGGGGGATTTAAAAAAATTTTTGATTGGACAAGATTTTTTTTCCTGGTAGTCAGGAGGATATCTATATCTATATCTATATAGAAGTGTCCAGTTGAACATTAAAACTCACTACAATTCAAACTGATTAATGGCCTACAATGGCCTATTAATGGATTAAAGCATTAGAAATTGTTAATTAAGGTTTTCTGTGTGTGACTATTTCAGACCTAAATATTCCATACTAGGGCAGGTCCCTGAAACTGACATTTACAAGCCACTGGACGAATACCATCAGGTACAGAACTGCTTTTTTTTTTTTTTTTGCTTTTTAAATCAACTGAAAATGGAATGGAAAATGAGCACTGGTACAGAAATGAACAGCACGTTTTTAGCGTAGTTACTCTTATATCATACTGATACTATATAAAATGTCTTCTTTTATTATTATTTCAAAATTTCAGTTTAGCTAGTTCCAGCAGTCGACCATGAAATACTTTTTCTAATCACATTACATCTTTGTACTTTAAATAGTGTTGTATTATCAAGTTTTAAATATCATTTTTCAAAAGTGAATTACTTAATAAGTGTTGTTTTTATTCTGTCAGAATTTTACTTGGTTTGGTCATTGATGGGGAAAGCATGGATATGTAACAGATGAAATAATGATGAAACAATGAACTTTTTTCTCACAGCAGTTTTGTTTTTGTAGTTCCAAAAAGACAGTTTAACAAAAACTACAAAGTCCTCATTGGCTGGGATGTAAATTTAAGATGCTGCTTTTTAGTTAATTAATTTTACTTAAAATAATTTAAGTAAAATTACCATTGGTAGCTTATGCCCAGTGGATGGTGATCAGGGGTGGAGGCCCAGTTTACAATGAGGTATGCTGCAGTTATAGGGGCATCACAAACAGCCTTCCTAGGAAGCTCTACGCCGGGGTACTGGAGACAAGATTTCATCCATTAGTCGAACCTTGGATACAGGACATTTGGTACTCATACAATAATAGTGAGAGGTTGGCCTGTGTTACCACCAACAAATCAGACCATTTCCTGGTGGAGCTGGACTCCATTCACGATAGAGGGAACAAGTTGGTACAACGTCCAACACCGTTGGATGTTGTACCAGTCTGTTTTGGTTAAGCGGACTATTTAAAATAAGCTACATTCACACATTCACCTATGGCCACAACCTCTGGGTAGTGACCAAAAGAATGAGATCACTGATCCAAGCCATGGAAATGAACTTTCTTAGACATGGGATGAGGTTTTGCGACATTTAGGGGAATTTCTTAACTAAAATGAGCCAGTTGAGATGGTTTAGGCATCTGACCAGGATGCCTTCAGGACATATGGTAAAGTGAGGTGTTTTAGGCAAGCTTCAGGACCCAGAACACACTGGAGAGAATTCACTGGCATGGATGGATGAATGGATGAATGGATGGATGGATGGACGGACGGACGGACGGACGGACGGACGGATGGACGGACGGATGGATGGACGGACGGACGGATGGACGGATGGATGGATGGATAGATTGATATTAGATAAATTGCTATGAAATTATGAACAAAAATCCATATATCTGATTGGTCAGGTGTAACTTTTACTTCATACTAAAGCCATAATGGAATGTTTTGATTGATTAGCCTGTTTAATCCATTCGATTTCAGGTGAGGCGAGTGCCAGGGATTTTGATCTTCCGTTCCTCTGCCACCCTCTACTTTGCCAATGCTGAGATGTACCAGGAAGCCTTGAACTCAAAGGTGAGAACACAGATATCCTAAACCGAAGCTTCAAACCAAATCTTAATCCTACAAAAAGATTTTTTTACAAAGTGACAAGAAAATGTCTTTTAAAAACATCATTACTCTTAAATTCTCACAAAGAGCACAAATTAACTTATGTGGGTGCATTCACCCCCACCAAGACCATAAAGCCAAAAACAAAACACAGTATCAGTTTACAAAGCACAGCATGACATACTAAAAGCTCAGATTTAAATGAATACACAGAAACAGCACACCACAGCTACACACACACGGAGAAAATGAAGCAGCCAAACACATCATGTTGCCGTTTCCGTGCAATTAACTCCTCTTTTAAAAACATGATTTCTGACACACTAATAACCAACCAGACTTGTCACCAATTCACACATCACAACTGTGACAGACATTGTTCGCAATGTCATTCTCTTCTCTCATTTTTTTCCCCGCTCAGCTTTTGTTTAAAACACCCCATCCCACTCGCTCCTACGCTTTCTTCCTGCCCCTCCTCTTCTGTCACGCCGCTTTGGGGTCAGTGGGAAGACAGACAGAGGGAAGTTGGAAATAGGATGACAAAAGATGCGGAGAGGGAAGGCACAGACACTGAATAAGAGAAGGATATAATGGAAATGTTTCATTCATTAAAATGTCAGCATGTCAAAGTCAAAGGGTTGCTTTCATGCACAAATAAGCTCTTGCTGAGCAGTCTGGCAGAGGCTGCAGGTTTGTTTGCGAGGTGAGACAGACTCAGGTGCTTTTGTGACACCAGTTCTGACGCGTTCTCGAGAAATGTACGATTACTCTCTGCGTGTCCTCACCGGCACTAACGAAGCTCATGAGCCATGCTGTTATAGGATTGTTACTGCTCCAACTAGTCATGTCATTCAGCACAAAATTCCACACAGAAAAGCCCCAGCAATCAAGCCCAGGACCTTGTTGCTGTAGGCTAACAGTCCTAACCACTGGACACTACACTGCCCACTTTGAGAATCTTGTTATATCAAAGTATACAACAACGGGAAAGAAATAGCCAAAGTATGTCCTTATATACTTTTTGCTCACTTTTACTCTTGATGTTAGAACTATAATTAGGGCCAGGCTCGTAACATGAACGTTACAATTTACTCCTGTAAAAATAAGTCATATATAGCAAAGACCAAGCCTCATAAAAATGCAGTGCATGACACTAAGATACACACTAAGTTACATTCTTTGCCATGCATTCGAATTGCAATTTGCTAGAAATATAAAGGATCATCATTTAAATGAAAAATAAAGTTGGATCAGGCATGCCCAATTTTGTCTTTTTCTCTACAACAAGTTCCCTTTTTTTTTTTTTCTTTTTTTTTTTTTTGCCTGTCCCATTTGGCTCCTCAGGCGTCAGAATTGTTGTCTGAAGGCCAACAAAGATACGCAACAGATTTACTTTATCAAGTGAATCTTCATCACGGCCTTGCCATATTGGTCCATTTGATCGACCTTTGTTGTTGTTATTTATTTTGTTTTATTTTATTTTCAGTTGTTACAGATGGGACATACATGGCTGGGGGATAGGAAAGGGAGAAAGAAAGATGAAGGAAAAGAAAAACAGAGGGGAAGAGGGACACTGAGAAAGGGCACTCAAAAAAAAAAAAAACTCCCAGACCACCTGTTGAGAGAAAAAAAGACAAAACAAGCAAAAATAAAGAGAGCAACATAATAAACACAACACCATCGCATTAATCTAGCTAAGTGTAAATAACAGTAAATACTAAATATTGAAAGTAGTTATGCAGCACGCAGGACCGACGGCGCACAATGTGTTTTGTGGTAGCAGCCAAGAAAGGTGTTGTTTGTGTGTATGAACAGTGAACACCTGTGTGCACACCTGTGTGGATGAGCGTGCTTGTATTCAAAAGGTTTCTCTATGTAAAAAGGTTTCTGCATGTAATGGTAATGGATTTCTTTTAGTCAAAGAACTTGACTTACAACAAGTAAGCCAAGTAAAAGAAAGAAATCCATTACCATTCCTAATAATCAGTCATTGTATTGTAACAGTGACTCCACTCATTCAAGCTGCTGTCTACCACACCTCTGCTGCTTGGTTGTTTGTTGTGGTTATATTATGTTGGTGCTAAAAAGAAACTGGACTGACTGAACTGGCCAAACTGGCTGAGAATCCCTGCACAAAAGTTTAAGCACCCAACATAATGCATCACCTAAAGGTGAATGGTAATTTGTCTCTTCTTGTGTTAGCCCTGTGACACGCTGACTCACTTTCTAGGGTGTACCCCGTCTCCGATAACTGGAGACGAATGATTGGGTGATTCCACAGTCATATGAAGTAAAAGATTTTTGTGTAGCATGTTCTCCTTGTCCTGTCTTTTCTGGGAAATGTTAGTTTCCCATTATTAAAACACCAACCAAACACTTTAAGTTTACAGCTTAACAAATAGTTTTAGTTTTAGTTTTTTATCAGACAGGGTAACTAGCAGTGGTATTAAGTAACTGATCTGACTGTTCTTTGTTTTGTTTTGTAGTCTGGCTTTGACATTACAAAGCTCCTGTCAGCAAAGAAAAAACTGGAAGCCAAAAAGCAGAGACACGAGAAAAAAGAAGCCAAGAGAGTCAAAAAAGAGCTCAAGAAGAAAGGGGTGGACGTGGTAAGGACAAACTAAGAGATGACAGATTTAGAGGACTTTATTTCACATTCGAATGCAAGAGCTTTCTTCCACATATACCTGTTTCAGCATTCCAGACCCTATAGCTTCGATTGTGGTCGTCTTAAATGTCACTTTGATTAATATCTACCCAGAACAGGGAGCCAAACATGGAGGAGCAGAACTATGTGTCTGTCATTGAAGTAGATGCTGAGCGGGACCCCTCACTCCCAAGAGCCATTGTTCTCGATCTTGGCCCTGTCAACTTCCTGGACACCGTGGGGGTCAAGACACTACGAAGTGTAAGGACAGATCAGTCACATTTACATGCATATATACAAAAAGAGCGAAATGTAACATCTTTTTCAAATGCTTAAAAAAACTGAAGACAACTGCAAACTAGTTTTTAAAAAATCAATCCCTCTGTCCCTTTTGCTAGAATTTAGCTCTCAGGTGGTAAATTTCTATGACTCGAATTATGAGAATAATGCGATCATTCACAGTTTGTCCCTCACTCTGTGCTTTTTTGTGTGTTTCAGATTCGAAGAGACTACGGAGAAGTTGGAGTGGAGGTGTTTCTTGCTGGTTGCCAAAGTAAGTCCAGTTACTTTCAACATTCTCACTGGAAATAAATGCAATACACTTTATTATGACTTTATAAGGATTTGGTAGATATAATTTTCCTTGTGCAGTTTTCTAAGAGCCCATTTGTCTTTTTGCCTTGTAGTGATCTAAAAATACCTTTAAAAATAGAAATACTCCCAAATAATATTACTTTTTACTCTTACTCTTCTTATGTCTTTTTACTTTTACATATGCAGTCCTGATCTACTCGGCCACATGCAATCTGAGGCGTTCAATGACAGTAGATGTTATCTTAGCTGATGTTATAGTGCATAAAATACCTGATATGTTTTCTTTTCTCAGAAGACTATGTAATTAGCCCTATTCATGGCAAGCTAACACATATTTTTAAAATGACATCTGGTCTAACTAATGTGTTTTAAAGCCTTTACTCTCAGCTTTTATTTTTTGACATAATAGCCTCCTAATTTAGGCCTTACTTGCAGTATGTGGACAAAACACATTTCTCTGGAACCCGGCTGTGTGGAGGTGGGGGATCTTATTTCACAGGATCAGCGCCTGCACTTAATACAGGCTCGGGACTTAGCAGTTAGACAAAACCAAAAAGGACAAAAGACAAAAATAGAAAGTGTTAAAGTGAACTTTGAACTTAAGAAAACAACTAAGGAAAAGCAAGGAAAAGAATTACACGGGACAGGAAGCAAATGGAAAATGGCTGGATGGCTCTAAGGACCAAAACAAATTCTGTTTTTCCTCGCTTTTTCTGGAACGTGTCAGTTTAACTGAGAAAGAAATGACATGGAAGTGTTTGTATGACAGCCTTAATAAGAGCTGTTTGAGTTCTTGGAAATACCAAGGAAAGGCGCTTCGTTTATGACTTCCTCTAGCAGATGACACATTGCTCCATCCTCTATGATAGGGAAGAAATGATTTAATTTCATAATTCACAGCAATAGACCATCCAGCCATTCATAAAAACAATTAACTAACCTGATTAAGTGGCATAGATCATGTAAATATAGGTTTTCCACCCAATGGTGAATTTATATAAACTCTCCAAAATAAGATAATGAGCTATATTAACTGATCAAATTACATTTAAATTGTATTTAAAAGCTTGCATTTGTAATGTCCATTTCTGCATTTCCAGAATTTGGGATGATCATGAACATAATGAGAAATAGGGTGGCTGTAATTTATTAGGCAGAGCGTTGGTGATTCGATCCCTGGCTACTCCAGTCTTCATCCCAAATATCCTTGGGCAAGATAATCCCAAGTTGCTCTTCAATGCATCTATTGGCGTATGAATGCGTGTGAAAGTTAGATGGAAAACACTTAAGCATAAAAAAACCTTGTGTAGCTGGGTGAATGAGTATAAAGTGCTTTGAGCGCTAAATTTCTGCAGAAAGGTGCTGTATAAGAACCAGTCCATATATGTCTGAGCCTTTGTGATAAAAGGTGAACACAGAGAATTTTACTTCAGATATAGAAATCCTAGACAAAGAGGATAATAGATCACATCTAGCAGAACTAAAAAAGAAAAGAAAAAAGAAGTAGATTTATTTCATTTTGTGGGGTATATTTTCCTGTTTCTTTCAAATTAAAGGCATCATAATTGCAAAATTACTGATGTGATGAGGAAAGACAAGTCTGACTGTGAAACTGCATGCTTATTGACTAATGACTCCTGACTGACAGCTCGTAAGCCCATGAGGTTTCTTACCACAGACAATCGTCTGTCCTGAAACATGCGAGCCTATGACCAAGATTTAATGTAACCACGATTTTATTTTTGATTCGCTGTGATCCAAAAAGTGCGACTAAGCCCACAAACTCGACAGGAAAGTGTTCCCAAAGGTCCCATCAGAAAGCCATTTTTCCATTGACCTCTATACGACCAGAAGTCTTTTTACGACCACAGCTATCGCCATCTGGTGGGATTCAGACAGAATGCAGCTTTTAGGCGCTTCCACAGTGACTTCGTTTTTCTGACCTGGAAGCTACCACCATGTTTGATCCTGTCTATGATTCGAATGTTTCCTATGAAAACAATGAACAAATGCAAAAATTAAAAATAGTAGAGTATATTACATTTTAAATACAGCAAGTCCCATGAGGAATACAGTCTCAGTCACTGAAAGACAGACAAAGTATACATAAATGCGCATAAATAAAGAAAGGAAGACACAAGCAGGAAGGCGCGGAAGGAGGGGGGAAGTGAACACCAGGAAAGAGCACAATGAAAGCCATAGAAAATTGTGGAGCTCATAACAAGTTTATTGTTAGTTAATATTTACACAGGTAGGAATTTTATACAAGAGCAGCCCTTCCTGTTTCTCCGTTCTCTCCTTTTCATATTTAAGACCTTGTTTCTTTTTCTGCTCTCCATGCTCCACTCTGTGCCTCCATCTCTTGTTTCTATTCTATTGCTTTTCTTCCTACACCGACATGCTCAATTACCCATTTCATCTTCCTCCAGCTTTCTTCGCACGTCTCTTTTTGTGTCTTCATCTCTGCCTCTCTCTGTGTCTGTCTAGGCGGTGTGGTGGATAACCTGCAGACCGCAGGTTTCTTTAATGACAAAGTAACAAAGTCTTGTCTCTTCACCACCATCCACGACGCCGTTCTGTACTGTCAGTCTGCCATAACACAGAGCCAAAGCATGGAATATAAGGTATGGGCACTCAAGCATACACATCATGGCACATGATGGAGGATGTCAAAATGCACTTTGATGTTATATAAAGTGATGAAGAATGCAAAGAATAAATCCTTTGCACTTAAACCTCCAAAGCAGGAAACTTTCTTTGATATTTATTTGTTGCAAGTCATTAAGCTGCACAGCATTGTTGCTTTCTCAAACACCCAACCTCTAATTTGATGTTTGTGGGTAGCTAAATTTTCAGGAAGCTGGTGTTACTATGTTTCTTCCTATGAGTTAGATGGGCATACTCTCAAATCTGTCCATTAAATAAGAAGTTGAAGGAGCCAGAAGGTGCTTATTATAGCGTGCTTTGAACAGTGGGAGCGGTTATATCTATGTTTACATGCTTTGTTTTCTTGTAATGTTTAACTTTAAAGACTTTGTTTCCATCTTACTGTAATCACCATGTGGAAAATGTGAAGCCACATTCCTGATTACCTTACTTCATTGCTAAATATATTAGGGGAGTGATTGAGTTCACTTGCAGTCAGTGGTGTGGAAATTATTCATTAAGCTAATCTTTATAGACAATAATTAAAATGTTTTTTCGGGATTGGTTCATTGATCCTTAATATGTCCAAGTAGTGTGACCTGCACCTCAAATTGACTGCACAACCTGAGGCAGATGGGTGTTGGAAAAACATGACAAACATTTTCTTTATTTTGAAATTTATTGAGTATCTACATGTATTTTTCTGTGGTTTAACTCAAAGTTCAATTTAAAACACCAGAATTTTTCACCTCATGTATACATTTAAGTATCAGAAATGCTTCACACACCCACCACACACCATCAGTCTCTGTCTGAAGGCAAATTATATTCTGCCTACACAAGGCCAGTGTGTGTGCACGCACGCGTGTGCATACGTGTGTGTACGTCTGTGAGCTAATCTCATTTATTCACCTGTGCTTCCATGCATGTCCGCAAATTGTTCGGCGTGTATGCTTTTGTTTCTGCCTGGTCTGCCTCGGTATTTAATTGTTTACGTGTCTTAATGTTCCTGTTCCTGTAGAAAGACAAAGGAACAAAGACTATTCAGGGTGTAAAATACAATTAACAGAAGCAAAGCCCTTTCACAGAAGAAGTGGGAAGCTCACACAAAAACACACACGTATAGCAGTCTAATTTTCCACTGCTCTTAGCTTAACCTAGCATTGTGAATTATATTGATTGGCTGATGAATGCTAACATCAGCAGCTTTCCCTAATGTTGTTCCTTATTGTGATCCTAACTGGGATAGCTGATCAAGTACACACAAACATGCTGGGATACCGGTGATGTAAAAGTCGACCGTTGGTCTCACACACAAAAAAAGCAAACACAAAACAAAATCACACATAGTCATGTGCATGCAGAATTCCCCTTTGAATCCGCATAAACAGCCTATACTATATACTGATACCAGTGTGGATCCATACTGTGGGTTTACATGCAGATGAGAGGTTTTTGGAAGGTGATAATATAAGAAGCAGGAGAAGGCAGTCTATCTCCCATGTAGCATACACTACACGGACAAATGCACATAAGGAACTGCTTTGCCATGAAAACCTGTGTAAAGAGGCTCCCTGTGCACGACTTGGTGCTGGTGTTAACGCCAGAGGAGGCTTCGAGATTTGCAGTTATTGAGTCAGAAGAGTGTTGGAGACTTTTACTCACTATGTAATTCAGCACTCTGTTACCCTGTCGTATAAGTTTACATTGTCTGCTACTTTGTGGCTGGGTTGCTGTGACAACTAAATGCTTCCCCTTTTCAACAACAACACCACTTACAGCCAGTCATTGAATATCTAGACCCACGTCTTGCAACAGTGGCAAACTGTTACAGCACTATGTGCAATTTCAGTAAGAGCTTTAGGAGAACCCAGTCTTTCACAAATGTTTGTGGCAGACTGGGTTTGGCAATGGGACTAAAAACACCTGAATTCAAAAAGGGAGAACATGGTGAATCTCCAGTTCACTTAATTTGAAATCTATCATGTTACTCTCTCTAAGGTAAACTTTAACTGAAAAAATTAATATAACAATATTGTGGAGCTTCTTCTATATTTGATCACTCCTGTTTTATTTCACAGGAGATTGCTGCAACACATTTTTGAGTCCACAGAGGAAACAATATGATATTATAAAGAAGTGACAGACACTCTGTCTGTTGGAGGAGTTATCCATGGAGCTTCAGAACTGAATCTACCTTCTGTCTCAAACACAGAGACATTTACACACAGTACAACAAACACAGTACACATCATGTGTATGCATATGCACAGCTATCTGTTATATGTGTACGATTATATGGCTATAAGAGTTTGTATGTAATAGAAGTCACTGTAATAAGCTTCACTTTTCTGATCAATATTATATGCAATTTTTTTTTAAACCTTTAAGTGCATTAGATTAATTTAATTTCACATTATCTGTAAAAGTATACTATCCTTCCAGTATGTGCGCATCCATATAGGTAATGGTCTGCATATTATATGGTGCTCTGTGTATAGACGTATAGACTCTAATCAATCAATCAGTCAATCAAATAATATGTATAGATTGTTTTTCTCCTGTGTAATTTTTAGACAAACCTTGCGTGTGTTTTTTGGTTTTGTTTGTGTTGTGTTAGTGTTTTGTTTAGTTTTTTACTGTTAATCATAACATAAATGCTTGCCATGATAGATTATTTATGAAGGCAGTGTTCGTGCTCTTACATGGAAAAATAAATATTATTTTAAGATACTTTTTGTCTGTCGCTTTTGTTTGTTTCCCTTCTGAACAGAGGCAGTATTAATTACATTTTTTTTTCCAAGGAAGACGTTTCATTCTGTGTCACAACAACAGGAAATCTCTCGACGCTTTTGAAACAGTCTGGGCAGATGACGCAGTTGTGGATGTAGGATATTCTGTTCTCTCTGAACTGGGACTGGCTGCCTGATGGCTGCTTAAATATAAACAGACACCATTCATCATATTTTGACTCTTTAACGTTAGGCATGGTCAAAAGAAAGGCATGTGACTGAATAGATTCCAGCTGTCTTCACTCTTAGATCTGCCTATGTCTGCTGTTGGTCACGGGTGTGCATACATGTGCATACAAGTGAGCGAAGAATAAAAACATTTCTATCCAGTGTTTCACCCAAAAAAGATTTGCCTTTGCTGTTAAGCAAAACCGGGTGTAATGAGTCATTGTTTATTGCAATAGGAAAACAGTGAATCATATTTAGCTGTAACAAAACAGTCCATTTTCCCATAAAGGTTTCCATTAAAATGCCCTTTTTGTTCTTTGGCATAAAAACAAACCTCCTATTTTCTGTGTGTTTACTTTCAGAGTTCAAAAAACATACAGCCTGTACATATTAAATAAGTAACAGCATGGTTCTGCTCTAACACTTAGAGTATGTTTTGGTTAGCAGCCATGTAAAAAACAGCAATGCTTTGAAGTACTCTCGGGTTAAAGATTTACACCATGACATTTCTACATAACTGTAACAAGGTAAGAAGTTAAACCACTAGAAGTCAGGTTTGATATCGTCAGATGTATATATGCTGGGTGAGGATGAATCTTGGCCTAAACCAACTACTATTACCATGTGGGTGGTGATAAGTTCTGAAACCAGGATCTTTTTCCAACATTAAATCTGCACTAATCAGTATTTTAAATAAATAAGAGCTGCCATGATTGTGTGCAGTGTTACAGTGGTCACTATAAATGTCAGTCCCACAGAGAGGTGGTTAGAAAAACAAGTGATTGTTAATATTACTCTTTGTCAACAGAATATGCAAACACCTACTTAAAGTGTCCAAGCAGAAATTTCTGGTAATATTCTGTTTTGTTTCTTTCATATTCTTCCTTACCTTTAATGAGTAAAAGGAATTTGTGACACATTCACTACTGCAAATTAAAAGGGTAGCCCAAATATAAACTCAGGGGACATTTCATTAGGTGATGTGATCAGTGTGGATAAAATCTTTTAGCGACATTTCCAGTAACTTGCTGAATATTTGCCATGAAGAATTACGGTATACCTAAATAAAGTTGCCCTGAAGCATGTGCTTCATTAATGGAATGCCAGTGTTTATCCTAAAGAGAGACTTGACCGAGATTATTTTTTTAATCTTTGCCCATCTACTTCAGTTTATGTATGTTTTTTTTTATATATATGTGTGTGTATTTAAGATTGTGTACATTGTTCACATCACCTCCACAAAAATGTAAACTGTAGAGCGTGTGGTTGGAAGAACTGTATTGTTTGTAATTCAGGTCTTAATGTGAAATATATGAAAATTTTGCATGAAACATTTGAAACAGGGCTGTATATATGACATAGTGATTGTAGTACTATTATAGTACTAGCCAGTACAGTTGACTATATTAAAGAATCAGGTATGTGACAGAAACCGTGCAGTTGTTATTTTTCCACCATTGCAGGTCTGTGAGTTACCCATGGCTAGTTCTACTGTCATTTTCAGATGTAAGCACAATATGTCTGTTTCCTGTACTGTATGATTTTCATCATTTTCTGTACGTATCTGTACTTTTCTCAAGCAAGGTAGGCGGAAGCAAGTATACTCTGCTTCTCGTAATAGAGCACGGCCTTGCAATGGCTTTGTTTGAGAACATGTTCATCTACTTTCTACAAATTTATTTTAGCTCACAAAGGAATGCAGAGACTATATATACCATGCCAAGAAGAAACATTCCATACCGAGAAGTATTTTAACCTAACCCTAGAGCTGTAACATGGGGCTGTTTTGGAGGACAATCACAACCGACTTGTTTTGTGGCGTCAAATGGAGCAGGCGCTCCATTGCAAAGAATGCACGGGGGATGCCCATGGTACTATTAATAAGTAAATATTAATGGGTCTGGTATGTTCCGATGTGAGCCATGTGGGCTGGGTTGTTTTTTTTAAGTGTGTGCTAAATGAGGCTAAATAGAAAGGGCGCATCCCCGCGTCTGGGGAAAAAGTGTGTGTGAGTATCGGCTCTCTGTGCGTGTGTATGTATGAGAGAGAGAGAGGGCGTGTGTGAATACTTTAGGTTCTCCCTCAAACGCCGCCGATTGCATTCTTCTCTTGACGGGCGGCGAGAGGAGAGCGTCGAAGCAAAGAGGCAAGGAGAGCAAGAGAGAGATTAAGGCTGAAACTTCTCTGCATACGCTCCTGAACAGGTCAGCTCCTGAACGCTGAACACTGAACGCTTCATATTCTTAGAATATTCTTTTAATACTTCTGCATATGGTGAATTACAGTGCGGGGCAATACAGGACCCTTCTACTGTTTTTCTCCAGCATCGACACAATGTTATTGCTTTAACCAGTGAAACTTGTTTTGTGATGGGTTTATGCGCATCCAATATCATTTCAGGCTTTCATTCATCATTTCATCATAAATGTGAGTGGTACTGTTGCAGCGCACAGATCCACTGGCGGGCACTGGTATCGATACGCTGCGCATAGCAGAGGAATCGATGAATTAAAAGCTAGTAGGTATCAGAGATGCGTGCAGGAACCAATCATTTGCTCTCCTTACTGGAGGCACGCAATTGATGTCCCGTCGTCGCGCATCTCAGTTATTTTACGTATTTATTGGCGCACGCAGACGGGAATGTTTGATTGCAGCACAAAATGAAAAAAATAGGGTTTTGCACACACATGTCGCCAATGTGTTCCAGTAATGATCAGTCCGCACGAACGGAAGCTTATTTCCGCCTGTGTGCGACACATGAATACTGTTACTCACTGACTTATTTGCCCTCTTATGATCCTGTCAAAAGCACCTGACACCAGCCACGTTTCCCCGCATAGAAACGGGTACGAAAACAGACACGGAGCGCATTGCTGAGGGAAAACTATCAATCACAATCCATTCTCTTACACCCGAATTTGGATGTCCGGACATCACTGGCTACTGGTATTGAACCTGAATTAACAATGGAAATGTTGAGCGGAAGTAGATATAGAGTTTACTCACATTGTAGCTAAGTATTTCTTTCCTTTAATTAAATCTATAAATAAATAAAAGGTTGGGTTGCAGTTCACCAAAACTGAAAGGGACGACGCGATATCTCAGAAAACTGCTTCACACCAGAGCTATTTTTATCTCAGGTGATTTGCCAAGTGTTACACACGCCGCCCTCTTCGTTGTAAACCACCAATACTATGCAAACTGACACAGTGTATTCAGATAGACCTAGAAAAAAAGCCTCAATGATGCAAGACATGAAGGAAAAGAGAGAAGGAGGAAGGGGTGTTGTGTAGAAGAAAGAAGTAGGATACACTAAGATTTGTAGAGCAGTAGAAAAGGTAGAATAACTGGAAAGGCATATCCCTCTTTTTTGAATTTTGATTTTTTTTTTCTGCGGCATTTACAGCATAACTAATCCAGTTTATACAGTTTAGAACTACTGAAAATCTTCTTCTTCTTCTTCTTCCGGCTGCTCCCTTTAGGGGTCGCCACAGCGAATCACCTGCCTGTATCTCACCCCATCACCAGCATCCTCCTCTGTCACAATAACCCTCTCCCTCCTTCACTACATCCATCAGTCTCCTCGGTGGTCTTCCTCTCTTCTTCTTCCTTACATGGCACCTCCATCTTCGACACTTGTTGTCCAGCATGTCCACCATCCCTCTTCCAGACGTGCCAAAACCACCCCAGCCTTGCCTGTCCAACTTTGCCTGATAATTTATAACCTGTGGAAACTAAACAAGTAAACATTCATTTATATTTCATCAGAGCTTTCCCGCGCTTTTTGTCATCTCGTTTTCGTGCACGACAGTGTAGTAACGCAGTTCTGTGACATCGCAGGCGCAGTGTAGGTGTCTAAACTCAATTAGAGAGAGAAGGGTTAAAGAAAGAGAGAGCACGTGGAGAGAGAGAGAGCGAGAGAGAGCCCATATGGTCTCGTGACGTAACGCCGGACGCTCGAGCCTCTGCTTGTGTGTGTTTATGTGTGTGCGTGTGCGCGCGCGCTCTGCTTAGAATCCGGAACGGCACCATAATAATACCGTGCACAAACTGTCGCCGCCGCGTGCTGACAGTAATTAAACAACAAAAACAACAATGAACGCCGTGACCGCCGCGTCCTGCCTGCTCGTCGCCGGCTTCAGCTGCTACCTCTACGGCAGCGACGTGTTGTCATCGCTGCTCCGTGTCTCTGTTACAGACTCCTCCATGCCCGAGCCGGGAGCTGCTCCGCGGCGAAGTCCGCAGGGAGTCCCCTACTCTGACCTGCCGCACATCGTCAACGCAGACGGATTGCACCTGTTCTGCCGCTACTGGGAACCCACCGGTCAGCCAAGGTCAGTGAAACGGGAACTAAATGTGTGGCTGCGTTCACTCTCTGTGTGTCCCTTTGTTAGCCCATAATCTGTTGGTCTGCAGAAGAGTGTGCGGCTGTCATTTAAAATGAAAATAAAAAATATCTAAAACGTGTAGTAATTGTGTTCACATGATCGCTCTCCTGTGAGTCACATGATGACTTTTTGACGCCTAATTTTCAGACATGCGCGCAGTCCACTATTCAGCTACAGTTACAGAGTTTGTTCCGTTCAGTGTAAAACCGGCACCAGTGCAAACAGTTTGAGTTCATTTATTTGTATAAATGAGAAGTTCACTCAAGTTTCACTTTCAAACCGCCTCCCAGAAGGAACTCTGCGACTGGTTAAACAAGTTCAAGTGCTCTCCAATCACAACTCGCCGTCTTCTACGCTAGTACAGGAAACCACAATATGTACTTGCAGATGTGATATGAGGCCTAACATCGTCTGAAAAGCACCCAAGATTAAAAACAGGCTGTGTGCAGTAAATCAGCATTAATGAGTCTCTTTGTCTGACCCATGCTCAGAGACATTTTAATTGTGTTAATCTCCTCATAAAGGGGTGACCAGATGCACCAGTGACAAACACTGGGCCATGGTGACCTTCATTAACACACACAAAAAAGCAGATCCAGGATCAGTTGATTTGAATTTATATATAAGTCTGCAAAGCTGATCTTTTTTTAAACAAAGCTAAAATATCACACGGTTATCTCTTCTCATAGAAGCTTCATTTGAAAACATCAAAAGTGTTTTTGTAAGAAGAAGCCCTTGACACAAATGTAAAACCATACAGAGACTGCATACATCATCTCTGTATAAGGAACCTCATATGGAGCCAAGCATGTCTTCCAACTGAGCTGCAGCTGCTCGTAGGGACACACGAGAGAACCGATGAATGAGCTGAGAGTGTCGCTCCAGACTACAGCTCCTTTTCAAAACCTGTCCCAGCAGGAGGAATTACTGGTTTTACAGCATCCGCATTTGTCCACTCTGTATTCGCAGGCGCTTGAGTTTTTAAGGTTGTTTCCTTTCGCCTTCCCAGCAACAGTGAACGGCATCATAGTTCATGTGCGAAAGGCCTCAAATCCTGACTCATCCGGCATTCTGGTGTGTGAAAGAGTGTAAATGGCACTCCTGCCTCTTAGCCAAAAAGACATCAGACAACATAGCTGGTTGATTAATGGGTCGAGTTTGTTAAAAAAACACACTGACTGGTTCGATAGTGAAACTTTCCGCAGTCTGCTGTTGCAGGCCCTTTAGCTATCACTCACATACTTTGAACATTTTGACGTCTGCAGCCTCTGCACATGTGGCTGTGGCATGAAACAGAACGCAGAGGTCACATTCGTTTACAAATCACACTGTCACATGCTGGACGAGAGCACAAAAAGACAGATGTGGAAGTACCACCAAACATCTGGCATCAAGTTATTACTGCTCACCCATACGTCTCAGGGGAGCAACGACTCATTAACTCATACTGTGTCTACGCCTTTGCTGTAAAATTGTGTATTTGCTCCATAAACTCCGTCTTATAGTTTACCACAGCATGTGTGAATATATGCATGTTTACTATGCACGCATACATATTTTGTGTGTTTATAGCTGTGTATGTGAGTAGCAAAGCCTAGATAGCTCTATATTCTAGCTTTTACTAAAGCATAAATGTGCAAGTGGGACAAAAATTACTGCTTGTTATTGCTCACAGTTCCACTGTGGACTAAAGCCTCACTGTAGTCACATGAAAACACCAAAATCACCCAACAATATTGTAAGGCTTGTAAATGTGGTATCTGGACTAGGCTCATACTTTAGTGCTGCACATGCTAGGTGAGTTTATTTGAGTTTAGTGTCTTGCAAGATCACATTTAACAAGTAGAGCTATAAAACAGCCAACTCTCTAACTGGTGGACAAGCCACCGGAGCCACCTTGTCAATAGAGTTTTTGGAAATACGCAGTATGATTGTTGTTTGTGGTCCCCAATGTCCCCAGTGTCAAAAATACATAAATAACAAAAGGAATTCCAGTGGTCCATCATCTCAGCTGATGATTTCTCCTCCTAATCATATGTAAGAGAAGTTAAAAGCTGAATCATTGCAGAATTAAAATAGCTGCAGAGTCCTCTGTGTTGTAACACTTTTAGAGCAGAGCTTTGCCTGGCTTATATAAGAGCTTTCTCACTGGAGGGCCAGCCAATGAGCACGCTAAAACTGCATGCAGGGATGGTAACAGGGAGACATGCAAGAGTCAGTTTAATGATGTAATGTGTATTGCCCAACTCTTACTTAAAGACTGATACAATAATGCGTAGTTATATAGCTGAATTCAGTTATTTTTCTTGGTGTTTTGTGGGCAACGTTTTACATCCTCCTAATCAGCAGTTTATTAGCAATGTAAAGTGAATAAAACCCCAGAAGCTGCATTAAAAATGTTTACAGGATGCTTAAACTCTTCAGTGAAACCCAGACTTATAAAATTCTTTATTTGAGACAGCAGCTCCTGTACGTTAGACGAGGTAGGTTTATTAATTTAAATGATCACAGGTGGTCGTCTAACTGTTCTCTGTATTACTTTAGGGTCTTTACCTTGAAAATATAAAGCAGCTTGCAGTGATTATTGTTGTGATTTGGTGAACTGAATAGACCACCAAGATATCCATATGTTCTTCAAGATATCCAAACGTTATCCCTGTTAGTTCAGAGTTAAAAGCAGCGTCTCCCAAAACTTAGTGTGATCTAAATCTCTCGTTGTAAAATCAAAGTTGGACAGTGAAGGTACAACTGCCGAGGACAAAGCGGCACTCAGTCTTTTGTCTGTCGTACGGCCTACGCTTAAGAAATTCTCTCCTGTTTTTACATGTTTCACAATGACTTTTCTGTAGTCTGGATGATGGATCCACAGGCTCACAGCTACCCACTCACTGCAGTAATCAGATTAGTAATTTAACACAAAGTGACACAGTGTGTCCAATTTGTGAAGTCTAAGTCTTTGTAAGTGCAGCTTAGCCAGAAACATTTTAACAATATTATGTGTTCACGTGTTATTAAAAAGGGCTTACAGTTGTTATCTAAGCAGAACTATATCTGAACTGGTATATACAGTACCTAGGGGAAAGCTGAATATGTTATAGGTTAATAGATTGTTCCTGAAAGCAGCAGCAGGAGTATTTATCTTTTTCACTTTTGTGATAAGAATAGTTTCACGTCGACCTCAGTAGCACCTCGTGTAGAGATAAACTCTGAGGATCAAAGAAATCTCCAGACAGGGTGTTTTCCTTTTGACAGTTTATTAAAAACAGCGAAGGGTTTGTGTGGTTATGAATAGAGTGTAGCAATGATAATGACATTATGTGAACATCTAGGACTACAGCTTATTATTTTATTTATCATATTTTTGCCAGTGAATCAGACAATGATAAAAATGAGAATTTCACGAAGGCAAAGTGACCTCACAGCTACTTTCACCACGGCTGTTAACATCACCAAAGTTATGAAGAGAGGTGTTGTAACCATGGTGGCAGGCCAGCAATTAATGACTCATATCTGTGTGGGCCATGTAGTTTATTGCATGTGATGTTTGATTAGTGACGAAGCAGAAACTGAGCACACGGTTGGAAAGCAAATGTATGCACTGGAAACTTCAGCTCCTGAAAGCATGTCCAGGCAGGTGTTTACCAGGCAGCCAGCACCACGCACCTTTGTAGAGCTTGTACAGAATCAAGCTTCCACAAATCATTGATTATTGCTGTTTAATTAACAAGATAATCCTGCTTGGAGCAATAGCCACACGCTCTGACTGATGGACATGTACGAAATTTAGGTAACTTCTAGGGTGGCTTTGCTGTTGTTCAGCATTTACCAGAGTGAAATAATAACTAGTTTCGTAAACACTAACACTGACTACTGTTATAAACCTTATCAGTGCTCCTCTGTTTTTATATCTTATTTCACGTTTAACTTGTACTAAATAAGACATTTTCATTCTTAAGTTAAATAAGGCTTTGTTACCTTCACTCTGTTGTTGCCATTTCATTTAATGATGCATGAAGAATGCAGATGTACAGAATATATTTTTATGTTCACAAGCTGTTAACTGGCTTTATCTTTTATTATACAACGTAAAGCCATATTATATAGTTCTTTATTTTTTTCAGTATTTGTTATTTGCATTAGTATTAGAGGAAAGGTCAAAGGCTTCTGAAAGTTCTTTCACTAGAAGCAGGAAGTAGGTGAAAAGTCGACGGGTGGACTACTTGGATATAAACAATGATTGACAGATCTTCCGCTACTCGGATGGACACTAGTATACCACACACACATACATTGTACACCTGTATTTTTACAGAATACAGCACACAAATATGTGCACGTACACCAATCAGGCATCACATTATGACCTTTCTATCAGAACCAGCAATTTGAGCTACAGTTTTTCTGTGGGATATGGGGGAATGAGGACCCAAAACGCATGGTTCTGCGATGCAAACAGTGCACTTTATTTACAGCGAAAGCTGTAAACACAATAACTCCCCGTTGCTCCCTTGAATCCCGTGTGTGTGTGCTCCCCTCCGACGTCTGTGCTCGTGCTCCCCGCTGTTGTGTTCTCGCACACCCTGTGCGTGCTGCTGTTCTGGTCCACTCTTCCACCTGGGGGGGAAACCACAGAAACAGCCATCAACACCAACCCTGGCGGGAGCTCCAACACTCTCCTAAGTAGCTCCCCCGACGAGCCCTGATCACCAACAGGTGTGTGGCAGGAACTTCAGGTGTGGCCAGTCCTCCTGCAGGGCCACACCCATCAGGCCTGCATGTGGCTGTTCTCCATCCTCCAGCCACACATGTACACACCCACACCCTGCCTATACATATAATGAGTGGAACACAGACTAACACAGCATTGTGCAGAAAGACACACACATCACCAAATAATAACGATAATAATAATAATAACAATAATAATAATCATCATAATAATAATAACAATAACAACAACAGTCAAAACTGCTCACGGACCCCCAGTCCTCCAGAGCCGGGTCCGTGACATTTTCAGTAATTTGAGCTACAGTGGCTCGTGCTTTGGATCGGTCCACATGGGCTAGCCTTTGCTCCCCACATGCATCAGTCAGCCTTAGCTGCCTATGACCCTGTTGATGGTTCACCACTGTTCCTTCCTTGGACCACTTTTGATAGATACTAACCACTGCAGACCGACACTGACACCCCACAAGAGCTGTAGTTGTGGAGATGCTCTGACCCGGTCGTCTAGCCATCACAGTTTGTCTCTTGCCAAACTCTCTTAAATCCTTACTCTCGCCCATTTTTTGTTTCTAACACATCGACTTTGAGGACAAAATGTTCACCTGTCCCCTAATATAGCCCATGCGCTAACAGGTGCCATGATAAAAAGATAGTAAGGACTATTCACTTCACCTGTCAGTGGTTATAATGTTATACCTGATCGGTGTATGCACAGGTTGTGTAAACAGGCCATGGTCTTATCAGCCTTTTTTGCTGATAAACTCTAAACAAGCTTCTTTGTGTGTTCATGTTTCTGGGGTCAGCCTCTTTAATTTCCTCGCTGCTCATTTCCACTGTATCCATGATACATGATACAGATACTGTATGAAGACAAAAGATGCACTGCATTGTATTTCTTTTCGTGTTGGAGCTTGGGGGGAAATTAGGCTGAGTAATTGAGTATAAAATATGAGCACCATGTGAAATTTCCCAAATGGGTGATTCCAGGTGCCAGCTGGGATAATTTACTGTAAATTAATATAGAAAAGAGAAAAAAAAAGAACTGACTCCAAGTGATCTACTAAACAGTAAGTAATCATTTTTGCATAATTATCACCTCCAGCAGCCTTTACATTAAAATGAGTTGAGCCATGGATTTTCCAATTGAAAGCATAAATAGCCATTTAGATACTTCAGGTGGTTATGGTAGGTAATTTGGTAACACTTATGATGTGATGCATTGTGATGCATTGTAACAGCAAGTAGCGATAAAAAACATATTAAAATGCAGTAAGATAGCAAATGAAGTGCTACATTACATCACCATTGGTTTAAATTAGAAACAAGAACAAATATGCAACAGGTGTAAGTGCATACCTGTGCAATATGACTGAAATGTCAAATTATTCAAAATTGTAATAGCTTCATATTTCAGACGTATGCATTAGTTCCAATGATTTCCAGTGTTCTTGGTCTATCTGCATGTCTGTATTTGGGGTCCTTGGGGAAAATAATTTCTACTAAATAAAAAATCTGAACAAGACACTTCAAAAAAATGGAGAAGGATACAGACAGAACAGTGACAAAATAAGAATCAGCCACAATCGAGCTGCCGCAGTAATCAGGAGGTACAAAATGAGTACAGTGCAGTTTATCACAGTAGCTGTGTGGCTCTGCTTTTAAAACGATGTCAGAGATGGTGCACCTCATGAGCAGTCAAGCCCCATAAAACTCTGGGAAAGTGCTTCAGTCTTGGCACAAGAGAATTTTGTGACAGCTCAAAGTATGCGTGTAAATGTGAAGATGTAAAAGTCTTAATATCGGAAGTACAGTTTTTTGGTCAATTCAGATTCAGTACATTTCTTCAGCTCAGACGGTGTCCAGCATGTTTGGTGTGAAGCTCCAGTAAATGCTTAAGAGGTGGGAGTGTGATAATGTAATGGCTATTTACATTTATAGGCAGCACCACAGGAGCCTGTGGGTATACCAAAATAGGGACTGACTGACTCTCTCAGTCTCCAGAAACCTGACAGGAGAGGAATATTCCAGCTTGTTAACAATTCAAAGCATGTGGCTAAAATCAAATTATGGCTGGGCCAAGTGTGTTGGTCAACATACTTGGCCTGGCCACAACCATTTGGGGTTATTTTAAAGAGAAAAGTTGTGCAATAGGAAAAAACGCTTTTGTGTGCGTTACTCGTGTCCTCCATGCTGAGGGGGATTGAATCCATCATTAACACTCTCTGTGCCAATGACAAAATATTACAGCAATCAGTGTTTTTACATTATGGATTAGTGTTAAAAGTTGAACTTTCTGCTTTTTATTTTGATATAGAGTGCTTATCAAATTTATTAGACCACCAAAGTTTATGCTACAGCTGTCCTGAATTAGTATTGGTGATTACCAAAATAATTTCTTTATGTTTCAGTAATGGTTAATCCACCTGCATGCACAGGCTCTAAACTGTAACCCTGCTCACTCAGTTTAAAAGTAACATGATTAGTGGAAGGTGAAACAATTGTGGTTCATTTATTCCTGTTTACTGTATGAAACAGAGGAACAGGTTAACATGTTAATGTGAAGACATTATTACACACGCTGCCCGTAACTCATGTATGGTAACGTCGTTCCTCTCAGGATGTTTTTGCACTGGACGCTGACTGTGCAGACCAGTTCACTTCATTTATCTTTTGATATGAAGCCCTGCTTTACATGTGCATCTCATGCCTGAGCTGATGTCCTTCTGCTTGAAAGTAGACAGCTGGCAAATGTACTGTGACATTTCATTTTTAAACCTTTCACAAACAACGGGCTGTTTGACATTAAACTAATACCATTTGTTGGAATTTCAACAGCATGTGCGCTCTTTAGTTGAACTGATCGTTTTTTTATTTGAAATGTTTCACGGTGCAGAAGAGTATTATTTATCTAAAGACCGTAAATATTTAGCTGTTTTTTCTGGTTTGAGTTTTCATTTCACTGGTGTAAACTTTCCCGGTAAACATCTTGACATTAAATTACCGTCGGCTGACCGTCTCTCCTCAATATTTAGTCTTGGTGGAAAAACGGCAGCGTTGGCCTCTGAGGTATAAGTCTGCCTTCAACATCGTCTGGAGCAAGAGAGTCAGAAAGAAATTAATCCACAGAAACATAAAGATCAGTGGAAGAAAGCCAAATAAAAAATATTTGAGCCCATGAGCATGACAGGGGCCCAGTCCTCAGCCCTCAACAGATGACACACTGACACTGCAACACAAGTCTATAATCTTGACATCAGGAGCCATGGGTGTGGTTCACTATGCAAGAAATGAGACAGAACTGACATTTGGATATGTAAAAGAGCCTTCTCAAGGCTCTAGTAATACTAGTCTGTGTACACGGAGAGACCTTTGTGTGGACATCTGGTCCTTAGCAAAATTAGCTTTGTACTGAAATTTGATTTTGTATTAATGTATTAAAAATAAATTAAAATAAAAAGAAATCTTTGTAAAAAGACAGCTTTGGTGTACCACTATAGTACGTGCACTTTGCAGTGTTTTGCCATCATACTGCCACCAGTTTTTACCCTCAAGATAACATTGCTGTCTCAACCATGTTTACTGGGTTTCTGATGAGACTGCCTGCAGTCTGTCTGCCTCCATTTCTTTCCATCACACAGCAGTCGCTCTCTTGTCTGTTTGCGTGTGTGTTTTTTACTGTCAAGCACACCCTTGCACACCTTCTATAATAACACCACCATTTCTAGCGTAGCTTTCCATAGCAGTTTGTCACAGTTTCTCTCTCTCCAAACCTCCTTGTCATTTTCCGCCTGTCACATCGTTCTTCTCTGTCATATCCACTTTGTTTTGCTCCGATTGCATCAAATCTTCCTGTCACCTTGGAAGTTACTGACTCATACGAAAGTCTGAAGGTCTGAAATGTCTTGAATCGAGCACACTTGTTACAATGCAGTATTTGTGTGTCTTCTACCACTGCATTTCATGCTGCAGAGTTAAAGAACTTGTATAGCAGTGCAAGGTGCTTTGGATCCTGGATTTCTTCCAGTCACCTGTTGCATTAAAAATAATCTCATGTTGTGCAAAAGGCATGCTTTCTATATAGACCACTGTTAAAAAAGAAAATGTAAAACTTGACAGGACACCAACTGCAAACCCCATATAGTACTTGTATTGTGCATTATTTTTAATCCAATGACATTTCATCGCTGTGAGGCTTTCTCAGATTAAGCTCTGTGACATGCTTAAATGCCTAGAGCCAGACAGCATAAATAATCCTGTGGCAAGAGTTCCTGTGGAAAAATGTACAAGGACTTATTTGTGTCCTCTGTTTTACTGTTTGCGAGCATCAAAATGCCAGAAATTATTTAACTTTGCATTTGAACTGGAGAATTTGAGCTCTGCTGGTAGGTTCTATAATCTTGCTTGTAGTCCATCAGCATTGTGTTAAGGGGATTAACTCCTTGGTTTTGTTTAGGCCTGTGGTTGTTTAGAGTAGCTCTGAGTAGAGCCAGTGGGAGGCATGAGTGTTTTAATAAGGCTGGTTATAAGCCATGCTGTTCCAGCAGCTAAAACTGTGTGAGAGACAAGTGGGTCTCTGGTTCCCATGAGAGAAAAGACAGAATAAAAAGAAATAATGAGAAGGGGTGAGAAAAGTCTTTTTTTTTGGTATGATTTAAGTATTTCAGCTTCATGTATGAAATAATCCGAGCTCTAATTCATTATGCAAAAGATTCATCATGCAAGTGTAATGAGCCACACCAGGATACAGCTTAGAGTTCATTTGCAGCTGCTCCAGCTTTCAAGACATCAAGAGAAAAACTTCCAATTCTAAACATCATTAATTCAACATACAGATTCAACATACAGAACTGCAACAGACTTCTTTCCTGTGGACAGACGAGACCAAAGTAGAGATGTTTAGCCATAGTGCACAGCACCATTTTTGGCAAAAAATTAAACATAGCATTTGTGTGCAAACAACTCATACCAACTGTCAAGAATGGTGGTGGAGGGTGGATGATTTGGACCTGTTGTGCAGCTACAGCATGTGGGCACCTTGCAGTCACTGAATTGACTATGAGCTCCTACCAACGTATTCTAGAGTTAATGTGAGCCGATCTGTCCGAAAGCTAAAGCTTGACCCAATTAGGGCTGTACAACAGGACTGCACAGAGTCCTGTGAAAACTCCAATTCAAAGTTGTATATCGCATGTGTGTCTTCTCAGACATACAATATGCACCTATAGCTTGAATGGTTCGTGTAGTTGTATGAGTGTAAAGTGTAAATTCCAGATATCGTCTAATCCAATTATCCAAAAGTGCATTCTGATAGGACACGTGACTAACATTTGATATTTTGAAACTCCCATTGTTCTTCTTCTGTAGCGAGAACTCGTCCACTCAGTTAAAGGTAAGGTTTGTATTTCACAAAGAGTCAAATGTCAAAATGCCACAGTCTTCTGAACTATTTGCAAGTAATTGATTCAAGCGAACTCCTCCTGCCTCTTCCTAGAAGACATTTAGCAAAGTGAAATTGCTTGCTTTGCAAGGCTGACCCAACACACCACTGCGGCCTGAATATTTCTGAAAATGATTCTTCTGGAGATTCCTGCTGTTGAATGAATAGATACATATGTTAAGATTCAGTTAAATCCTTACATCTCTTACTGTTAGCTGCCAGCAGACAGTAGCTACACAGATGAAGCGCCATTAAGCTAAAACCTACTGAAGGATGAGAAAGACGGAGAAAACTGGAAGAAAGAGGAAGAAAATGATAAGATCCCACAGACATAGGAGGCATTTGAAAAGCAAAGACAGCAAATTAGCAAAGACGGCGTGTATCCTATTGTTCACCATGCAGTTGTCTTTACGGTGAACTTAGACTAACCCCAATAATCCCCTGCTGCCCCTTGGCATGTGTGTTACACAATATTATCCTCATACAAAGATGGTCATTCACACACATGCTTTTTTTGCGAGCCGAGGAACATGTAGCCCGAAGCAACGGCTCTCTCCAAATAAAAAAAAAAAAAAAAAACGAGGAAAAGAGCTGTTAGTGAAATTTGCTAATGACGCCCGATGAACATCTTCTTCTATTATACTCCTCTGCATCCACCCCTCAGCTTGCCTCACACTTTCAGTCCCTTTCCTCCTGTTTCACTTGGTTCCTTTTTTGCCTCCCTCTGAATACATTTGGGCTAATTGTCTGCTGCTGATTGAAGCTTTCACAGCCTTCTCAGTGCTGCTGCTGCTGCTGCTGCTGCTTAGAGTGGAAAAAAACGCTTGAGCATTTCGGTGCCGCTCCGCTGCTTAATATGCACCGATAGCAGAGGCAAAACCTTTTAAAAGAAACTTGTCTGACAGGAGAAGACTAGACTGTTAATTAGCAAAAGATATCCCTTTCTGAGTAAACAGGAACTAATAGCCTCATGTCACAAAGTACCTTTAATGTTTGAAATATAAAATTGTCTATTTGGGTGTAGAAGAAGAAATGATGCTTTGTTATATTTAGGGAGGCGTTAAGCAAGTCTCTACATGCTTGAAGAACAGTATGTTGGTGTAAGATTCTGAAAACGTGTTACACATCACTGACAGTGTGCAGGGATGCAGTAGAAATACTTGTCAACTGTGTAACTTCTAGAGCTAATGAATCTTTTCTCTCTATGCTATCCTTGTGATGGACATGTGCAGTGTGTACCTTATCTCTTGCTCATTGTCAGTTAGAACAGGCTCCAACTTGTGTCCTGCTCCAAACGGATAAGCAGCAAGAAAAGAAACAGATGAAAATGGATGAGCAGTGATGGTTCACTCTTTGTTTTACTGGACTCCTCTGATTCTGTTTTGAGTTGAAGAGGAAGGGATTGGTTGAGGCAGGCATGCAGGCAGATGGACGATAGCTGTTATCTCTGAAAACACAGCCTGCCCATTCTTTATCTGCCATTTTTTCCCAATGTCCGGCTTCACAATCCCCCCTTGACACACATACGCAAATACATTGATGCACATCCAGTCAAGTAAGTGGTGGGCAGATGCGTGAATTGAATCCTACTGTTAATAGGTTTCTTTTAGATTACATTTAGATGATGCTTTTCCATCCATGAACAATTCTACTTTAACCCCATTTTAAGTGGTCAGTGCAGGAGTTTATCAGGAAATCTAGGAAGTACGGTTCTGCACAAAAAACAGGATAAAGCTCTGTGTTTGTGAAGAGCTAAACTATTTTTTTGTGTGTTTTTTCCTCTCAGGGCTCTGGTATTTATTGCCCATGGAGCTGGGGAACATTGTGGCCCATATGATGAGATGGCACGGAGACTGAAAGAACTCTCCTTGCTGGTATTTGCACACGACCACGGTGAGTGACAGACACGTAAATCACAGTGCTGTTTTGCATCCATGCATTTACACTTATGGCTGCCTTCATTTTTTATCGGTAGTTTGCACGCAAAGCAACTGGCACAGAAAATCCATCACTAAGGAGAACTAAGGCTATCAGGGAGAATTAATTAGTTTTCATTTTCCCCTGTTGTTCCACGGCACTGCCTCTCTGCATTGTTGTTTTAATGCCATGTCGAGGAAAACTTCACATTCAAGGCTGGCTGTAATAATGAAACTTGTGACTTGTGGTTTAGAAACAATCCAACTGACCTCTTGGCAAAAGAAAAGAGCCCAGACAAGAATCAGACAAGACACAGCATGCTTTAGGCTTTGGGTTTCGGTTTAATGAAACAACATCTCTGTTAAAGATCACCCTTAATAGCGCTCTCGAAATCTTTTCATTAAGGAAACTATGAAACTCTTGCGATAGATAGAACTGCACAGGCTTCAAATTCCCATATTGACATCCACAGAAGGGCCGCTGTTAATGGAGTGAAAAGATGTATTTGGTACTTTAACGCATTCTATTCAATCCAAAATCATGAAGACTTTCCATAATTGTTCAGCAGCTGAAAAGGCTGATTGAGTGGATTCATTAAAGTTTAAAAACTGGCTTATCGTGGTACTAAACTGTGAACTTTTTGAGTAATATGTGGACTGTGAAATGACACATAGAAACTGGCTATGGTGGTGCTTTAAATTACACAGTAACCACCAATATTTTGAAATTTACCTGTTAAACAGTATGCGCCTAAATGTTGCGCCTTTGAGAAAGGCGCCTGTAATTGTGCAGCTACGCTGTGGGTTTGGGTTTACTGAGGTCAGTAAATCTTTGCTATAGACTGAGACATCTCCACATATACTTAGGAGCAGAAGTCATAAAAAGAACTTTAGGAATCACTCACGTAGTGACTTGGTCGGGGGGAAGTGAAAGCTTTTGGGATTTTCCTGATCAACACCTTTGAACATTTACGGCACATTTCCACCCTTGTTTGAAACGATCAGTTGACAGACTACAGTGACCACCTTGGTTGTATTTCCTCAAAAACAAAAGAAAAAAAAAGAAATGAACCCAGGCACACTTTGGGCCATTTCTTCCTCTCTGACATTGCTCCCAGTGTAGATACTTATATTTGAAGTCATAGTTGTTTTATGCAAAGCCATCAGAAATCCATGCCAGTACCAATAAAGTAAGAGATAAGCTCAGAGGAATGCAATTCAGATGGATTGGACAATCTGGGAGCAGTTCTCAAATGGAACTGACTTCACCTTAAAAGCACTTGATATAGTTTAATCTAGTCACTACATGCTCAATGTGTTCACTTAAAAAAGAAAATGTAAAATTCTTTCAAATGAAAGGTTTGGGTAGAAAGAGAAGGACACAGAGTGTTAGCTTTTTAGTCGATCGTAATTAGGTAATGGCTTGTTAGTCAGTAGTAATTAGATAAAGGGAAATGTCTGTCCCGATGCCTCCATCAACAAGGAACGATGTGCTCGTAGGCTAAATACAGCAGGGACGTTTAAATCCATGTGACTGTGCAGCAGTTGCCGTTGAACAGCAGTCTGTGCACTCAATAAAACTCCATAATAACAACAAAAAGAGTGAGAATGAGATGACAAAAAAGTCTCAGTGGCAGAAATGTGAAAATATTTACAGAGGTGAAGATCCTAATAAAGAGATGACAGATAATAAACTGGAGTGAATGATAAGGACGGCTGAGGCTGCTCGCAGAGGAGCAGTTTGTTCAATGCCTCGCAGTAAAATGTCACACTGTTAAATGGAAAATACTGAACTGGAACAAGTCCCTGTAGACTCCAGTTTTTCATCTATTTCTTCCACATTTACACACACACACATCGCCTTGGGCAGCTCTTGATAGAGTTTGCAGATGAGATCTTTCACTCTTTCTCCTTTTTTCTGTCTCTTGTGTTTTCTTTCTAATTATGGGCCGGTAAGGTTTTCATTCATTCACACCCTGCATTGACTGGTGTTTTTTTTTTTCTTTTTTCTATCTAGAACAGGCTGCATCTTTTTTTTTTACCAGTTAACAATATTTACAGATCAAGCTGCAGATGGCTGTTGTTTCTTTGAAAGTTACTGATTTACAGAATGCAAAAGCAAAATGCAAACTTCAAAAACCAGGTAGCTAGCAAATATTAATAATAACCTTTGTAGTTCTTATTATCTTTATATGCTTTATTACTAGTGAGTGTTGATTTTAACCACCTTCCTGATCTGGATCTTAGATCTCTGAGAGCGTGAGATCTGTTGATCTGCCATGCTCTGGGGGCTGTAACGCTTACTGGAAATCGTTTATGTAAGGGGCATCTCTGAAGAAATGCTCTTCACGGCTTTTTGACTTTGCATCTCATAATGCAAACGCAGATACTATGATGGGCTAATAAAAAGGACCTCCCTCTCTCCTACATGAAAAGTTCAGTCGTAACCTGACTCATTCACTGCAAGAATCACAGGTTAGAACTTAAAGTCCACGATGCTGTAAACCACATTACTGAGGCAACAAGGCATTTTCAGATACGTATTGACTGGTTATGGCCACAGAGAGTCCAAAAGCCTGCTGTGTTTCTCAGTAAATGTGTGAGGATTTGTCTCCTTCCCTGTCTGGAAATTTGCAGAGATGTGGGTAAAAAGAGCAGTGACACACCAGAGGTGGATCCCTCCACAGGAAAACAAAAAGTCATTGAAGAAAAGCAGTTTTCCATTTGTCTATACTTTGGTAAACAAGGGAAAGAAATTCCCAGATTCCCTGAGCTCGACAAAAGTCCTGAAGTTCTGAATCTATTTAGGTACCGTTCATAATTATTCTGTAAATGCCGTGCTGACATTCATTATTTTCACTCTCCTCTGATTCATAACTGTTTCTAAAATCTTTGTATGTAACATGCACATTTGTTCAAAGCAAAAAGGATGAGGAAATAGGACTTTTTTGGTGGTGGGGGTTGGTTGTTTTCTTTTTACCTGTTGCAGCTTTTGTAATGAAATGGTTTGTTGGATCTGAGTCCTGGAATGTTCTCATGGCCTTATCATAACCATCAGTTGTCTAAAAGGTTAGGTGTGTGCGGGGACATGTGTGTTTTCCAGAAATACCTGTTATTACCTGTACTAACAGAAGATATGGATTTAATGGGGTGAGAAGCCATTGAAAGAATAGAGCGGTGGTGGTTTACTGTGCATTGATCTCAAGTTTGCACCACTCCATCACTGAAGCTGTGATTGGACATTGATTTGCACACAGTGATGATTGCTTTTGATGCTATTGATGGACAGGAAAGCACTGAGGGTGAAGACGTGCTCTTGTACAACCCCTTTTCCAAAGAAGCTGGAATGATGAAAAACAAAAGGACAAAAAGACAAACTATCAGATGTTAAAAAAAGGAAATATTATTCTTTTTAGAAAAATTGGGTGACATGTTTGGACTTCTTGCAGGCCACTTTAGCACCTGGATTTTTCTTTTTTTTTTACTATGAACCCGTGCTGTGGTGATGTGGTTTGGCATTGTCTTACTAAATAAATAAACAAACTCTTTCCTGGAAAAGATGTTTTCTGTATTTCAGAGCTTGGATATATTGTATGTGTTTTGACATTCATGATAAGAGAGCAGCCTAGCTGTCAGGTGACCACCACCTGGTGGTGAGTTTGATCTTGTGGTGCAGAAGGATGCTGGGTAAGCCTGGCGTGCCAAAACGTTTAGTTTGAGGATGTGCTGCGAGCACATAGCAGAGGCTCCTACCCCAGAGATCTTCAACTCCCACCATCAGCAGAGATTCAACAGCATCCTGAGGGAGACTGTGGACATTGAGCCTGAATAGATCCACACCTCAGATGAGCTACAGCTGTGAGGGGGCATGTGCCTGCAGTGGTGGCCATTTCCGAATGAGATGCTGGACCCCAGCCATCAAGCTGAAAGAAAGAGTCCTGTCAACCTTGGTTGGTTGGAATTCGTAGAAGGCTGGAAGGTACCTGCAACTCAAGCCATGCGTGGCTTGTGCTAAGGAGGAGATTGAATATGATTTTCAGTCAGCCAAAGCGGAATCTGGTAAACTGTCCAACTACTCAGGAGGGTGGAGCTGCTGACCTGAAATGAAGACATTGTCGGGCAGTGGCGCTCTAGAATCCAACTTATATGCCTTTCGTAGAGGATCAGGGACTGGAGTGGATGAGAAGCTCTTGATGCTGTGGGACTGTCTTAGATGACACACCTCTGAAATAGGACATGGAAATTTGGGACAGTGCCTGTAGACACTTGTGTTCCAACTTGCTGGGGATTGCCCTGCCTACCTGGGATGGTCGCATGGGCCCTAGAGAGGAAAGATGGCAGAATGTTCACATACCGTTCAGCATTTATGGTTAGCCAGGCCATGTAAAAAACTACTCTTCTCATACCATAATGGATGCTTATATGTAGCCACTGAGTTCTAGTTTTTCATAGCCCTTTTCTTGCTTAGAGACTTCTCTGAATTCTTCTAATCCCATGTCATGTATTTGTTATGTAGATAATGAAATCCACCAATGCTCTGCAATTTTACAACAAAAAAAAAAGAAAAAAAAAAAGAAACATCACAAACTTCTTAAAAGTGGTAAACCCTTCCACATGTTTACTTGAAAACATCTTGAAATTCAAAATAAGCATACATTTTTTGAATGCGTCCCATCTTTTTTGTAGTGTTTTATAGGACGCATGCATTTCTAAACACTGACACACTTTCAACATTACAGAGCCAACGAGAGAAGGTGTGAGATGCACATGTGAATGTTTATTAGCTAGTGTTATTGGGTTGGTGGTTACCATGGCAGCCAGCCTCACCTCTCAGTTATTGGTGCAGAAAGCCCGAGGACAGCACATATATAATATATGGATGTGCACATACATATTCAGATATTTTCCCTCCTCTCCATCTGTCAAGCTCACTTCTATCATCTCTGTTTTCGTCTTTTCTTGCTTTCATCTTCTTGTTTGCCCCCTTTTCCCTCCTCTTTTGTCTTGAACCATCATTTTTTTCACTTCATCTCTTCCCCCATACTTTTCCTCTACTAGTCCATTTTATTCTTACTCTCCCTGTTTTTTCTGTTTCCCTTTCCATCATTTCTTTTATTTTTCTTTACGTCTCTCATCACCAAAGCAGAAGGCTTCCCCTTGAGTTGAATTGTATGTGGATGCAGTCAGTCCTTAAAAAGTTTAAGGAATAAATGTAAAACATATTTTTATAGTATGCCTGTGATTTGCCTTTTATTCTCATGCAGTTACCCTTTCAACAGTTTTGTGTTTAATTCAACTTGTTGAACTGCTATAAGCTATCACTCTAGGCTTATAATTACCCTTGTATCATGCTACTTTGCCCTCTTTTTATAAAAAAAATGTGAAGTTTTCTTGTTTTTGAAGGTCTTAAATAACGTGTTAAACTTTCCTGATTCTTTCTTCCACAGTTGGCCATGGCCAGAGCGAAGGTGACAGGATGAACATTAAGGACTTTCAGATTTATATCAGAGACTCCCTTCAGCACATTGACCTGATGAAGTCTCGCCACCCTGACCTGCCTGTATTTATTGTGGGCCACTCCATGGTAAGACACTTTCCATGAATGTGTGTCAGTTCCTGGAATAAACCATGCATGTCTTTGGAATTGTTTGCACAATGATGTCTTTGGCTTTTGTCTTGTTCTGTGTCCTGGGAGCAGTGTTGTCTTTTGATCAGGTTGGTTTTCCTGTTTTGTTTGGTGTTAAATTGCATAATGTGCCTGAGATCCTCATACAGTATGCTTGACACAAATAGAGCGAGAGAGCTGGCTAAAACCAATGTACAAGTCCCGCTCAAGCACACATTTGATGAGGCTTCCTGTGACATTTTGACACGTAAATGGGGAAAGTGTTCCTCGTCTAGTTGCATGGTTTTCTGCTGCTCTGGACATGCAAGTCTAGATAAACTGGTTGTTGAATATCAGCAGAATCAGGCATTTTTTAAGTAGCAGTGATTAAGTAATATACTAAGTAAAATACTTAGTAACTTGCTACCTTTAATTATTAATTGACTTGCTAGGAGAACCGTGTACAGTTTTTCTGTATAATGGTCAAACTTTACCTATCATCTAAAGTATAACAGACCAAAAGTTCAGGGAAGGCTTGCGAAGTTCGCTGTTCTTGGTAAACCCCAGTTTACCTTTCACCTTTCACACAGTGCCACAGATTCCCGAGAGCCTGCAGCTGCTACGGAAAACCTCCAACAGGGCAGTCGCAGGTTCAGTGACCTGCTCAAGGGCAAATGTGGCTGTATGGCAGACACAGACAGAGAGTGTTCACTTTCGTCAGTCTGCGTAGAAATCTTCTATTGACCTGCCTCATCATTGACTAGCCTATGTGTTATTATCCACTAATGAAACAGATTTACCTAGCAAAATGAAAGCATTACGGATTCCAGTATCATCTACATTACATCTGAATAGAAGCTAAAGCTAGCTGCTGTACAAGCAAGGAGCTGGTGCTAAGTAATGAGCTACTGGCTGCTGTATTTTACTTGCAGTCCTTCAGAATTATTCTGGGGTTTTTTTCCATTTTAAATACAGCCAACTAACTTTCAAAACCCTATATTAAACTTAACAGACTGTTATGCTAGCTGCTTGTCATTCTCGAAGCTAAACGTATTACCCCTTGACTTGTTCTTATATTGTACTTTTCTACTCTGAGTGGTCAAAAGGCTCTTTGCTACAAGAAAATTCAGTGAAATGCAGTATTAGTTGTTCATTTAACTGAACCAATTAAGCGTAGACCACTTGTTTTCCTCAAAGCTTATCCAGCTAGGCTTGCATATCCGGGCTAGTGCTAATTGAAATGGCAGTTCATTACATAGCTCACTCAGAGAAGCATAGAATCTTTAATTCTCACATAAATAGCTATGGCCAGTTAAGAATCGTTAATTGACAGTGGACTGTGGAGGGAGAGCTACAGGGTGTGAACTTCACACAGAAAGGCCAAACCAGGAGGTTCACTGGGCAGTGCACCACAAAGTTGCTCTACTTTCTTAAACAACGCTGACACATGCAAAGAAAAATTCCTAAACTAAGAATTAAAGCTTCGTTTTAATCCCTTGTTAACCGCAGAAAAAGTTATGCTGGGTCTTCAGCTGGTTTAAACTTCAGTGCAGCGAACATGAAAAGAAAATTCAAATAGCCTTTACTGTGGCTCTGTGAATTCGGCAGACACAAAACTGAACCAGAATTCTCATTAAAAATAATTAGACAACGCCTGGAAAGCTTCAAGGCCAGCTTTGGAGCTATTTTTAACTGATTGGTTTATTCTGTTTTCACAGCCTCTCGTTGTTGTGCTCTGCGACCCAACTCTCAGCACAGCTAACAGATCACAAATGGTAGTGATGAGTTATATAATAAATGATTACTGTCAGTGTTTCTAGGTCGAGTCACTTTGTACTCCCGTGAACTTGTTTCGGTTAGATGAGCAAGTCGCTCCGATTCTGCATGCCAACATTTTTTATGCTTTCATATGTGAGGCTTTATGTTTCTTAAGGAAACTGACATCACTCACTGAAGTCAAAATCTAAAACAATAAGTCCTTTGAGCATTGCGCTGTGCAAGTCAGAACGCTTCGAAACGAACCCAAGTATGCTTTCAAAGATTTTTAGTACACAGCTGCAGGTATCAAGCAGAGAATTGTGAGTTCATTGCAGAACTGTTTCGCCATGCCTTCCAGCACAGCTCTACATGCTGGTGTATAAATACTGGCTCATGAAGCTCTGTTTTTGTGATTAGGACCTTTATTTCATTCAGACAATCACTAGCTAAGTTCAGGATATACTTTTTTGTATTATTTTCTGCTATAAAGATTTTAAGTGCTATGTTTTGCATCTAACTGTCCTCTATTAGAGATAACAGCTCCTCCTTCTTTGATGTCTTTCTTTTAAATAGGTCATATTTACTGTCGTCACTTGGGCCTTTAGTTGCTTCAAACAACATGCTGTTTAATTAATGGGTCCGCCTTGGCGAGCCATTTATGGCTCATGCGCTTTAGTGCAGTAGGACTCTGTATACAGACTGAGGCTGTGATAAAGGGATCTTAGAAGCACAGAAGTACATACTTTGTGTAAACTCCACTGTGGGATCCCAGGCTGAGGCGGAGTGCTTGTTTAGACAGCAGATTCTGTAAATATTAAGAGACAGCTGAGCAAAGTCACAGCAAAACCTCTTTCTTTTCCAACTTCTTTCTCTATTTTTCATCATCCCTCACTTTCCTGCTTCTTTTGGACTTCTAATAAATCCATTCAATGTGTCTCCTTTGGCCTTTTCTGTTGCTGGCTAAGGATTATACTTGTGTATGTACACATGGACAGTTGTGGACACCCTAGATATTCTTCAAATCTGCCTGAGGGAAGCGTGTTACATTGTAAGTCTGTGCAGCAGGGAGCTTCTTGTTCCCCTTCTGGTGATGAAAATTAAATCACTCAGACTGAAGCAGACCCTACTTACTCATGGACACTGAAAGTCATAAGACTCTCAAGTTATTGGTTTAGACTCAGGTCCTTCTTTTTTTTATTTTTTTTTTTATTTTTGGTACCACCTGTGATAGCAATGGAAATAAAATCGACTGGGATTTATGTAGCTTTTTCTCATCTGACTGACTACTACTTTAACTGATCAAACACACACATCCACACATGTGCAATAACACTAAGTGCAATAATCTTTTCTGTCATCGTTGTATCTTTACTCAGTTGTATATAGCATTTGTATTCTATTTTTATCTTATTGTATATTTATTTTATTTTATTCTACTGTATATAGTATTTTATTTTATTCTATTCTGTACAGTTGTGTACTGTATTTATTCTTATTGTATCCTAATTTTTGCCTCATAACTTTTGCACTGTCCACTTCCTGCTGTGACAAAACAAATTTCCCACGTGTGGGACTAATAAAGGTTATCTTATCTTATCTTATCTTATCTTATCTTATCTTATCTTATCTTATCTTATCTTATCTTATCTTATCTTATCTTATCTACTCGAAGCACAGAGAGGCCCCAGCTGGAGATAAACCTATTTTAACTTTCTCAAAGGCAGTTTTGAGTATCTGGGCTTGTGTCTGCATTGATGTCTATTGACAGCAACAATGCAAGAAACTAAACAGCAGGGGTGTCAAATATAAAGCCCAGGGGCCAGAATTGGTCTGACAAAGACTCTAGTCCAGCTCACTGGACTAAGACCTCAATTATGGCCAAACTACAGTTACTACTACAAATAATTATTATGTGGAAAACAATTAAATGACTGAAAAGTTCCTATTTTTTCACATTTTTTTTACAGTGGGTCCACAGTAACAAAAAATATCTGAATATTTTCTGTTAATTGACAAAAGCTTTCAGTTTTCTAATTACAGGGCAGTCTGGGCAATTAGCTTTTTCTCAAATTTTACACTTTTATGTCTTACAATTTAAGCCCAAAGAGTGGTGCTGACACAATAATTTCATTTACAACAACAGCATTTCAATGTTGTGTAGAAAAATGACATACTGTTATAATTGCTCTTCTTTTTCTTATATTAAGAAATCACCAGGATTAAAAATGCAGGTAAACTTCTGCACAGTGAAAGACAGAAAGGGTCCGGCCCGCTTAAGATTAAAGTGAGCTGTATGTGGCGCACGATGTAAAATGAGTTAGACATCCCTGTCGAACAGTCATGAAACTTCACAAGCGTAATTGAGATTTAACTAAAGCCAAGTTTGGAAATGACTCACTTGTGTATTAGACCCATGAATACAAGTATACATGTAAAAATCGAAGTAGTTACTGCTCTATGGTCTATGGGGGTGGCTGTGTTTTTGTGTAAAGACCACAAACACCGTCCATTTCAGTGATTCAGATCAGCTGAGGTAATACATCGCAGGCTGGAAGCAGCCACACCCATAATGATGCACAACTTTTAGCTTGTGCTAAAATTAAATTAAATCAACTTAATGGTGTGAGTTATAAAAGTCAGCTTTATTTTTAACCCCGTTGCTTGTTGCTAGACAACATCAGAGGGGTTTGTAAGTTTTTTTAGGTTACAGCTGGAACCAGAGGAAAATCCTAAAAAACACCCTGAAGATGAAGTCAGTTGTGTAGTTGACTGTGTAGTGTAGAAATGGGTGTGTCTGAGGTTTCACTGGTGTCACTAATGTCAGTTGGTCACTAGTTTCCCTTTCCATTTAGTTTCATATCCTTCTCCCTAGATATAACTTTTTTTTTTCATTTTCATCTCTCTTCATTTCATCCTCTGCTACATTCTTGTTTCCTTTGAAACAAATAAAAACCCAAACTCAGTTTTCAGGAAACCTGCCGCGGGTCAAGTGATGTGCAACTGTGTTTTCACAGGCCTCATTTTCCAGTTTCCCTGTGTTTTCACTTTGCATCCTGTTTCTATTAGTCTGTTCCTCTGCTTCTACAGTTTTATAAATCTCTCAGGCCACGATGACGCAAAAAATCCAAACGACTACACAATAGAGACCACCTGGGTATTCTGCTGTGTGTGTTGAGAGGCTGCTCGAGTGATAACATCCTGTAATGTAGTCGGCAGAGTCAAGCTGCAGTGACGCTGTAAAGAAAGTCACAGTTCTAACTCATCAAAATGTTAATTTATAGTTAATCACAATTGTACCATGTTTTTCATGATATTTTATATTTTATTATATTTATTAAGACCTGTGAAACAGGAAAATTTCAGATTCTTTGATCTTATAGTGTAATTCATGTCACAGTAGTCTGAAAGTGCGACCTACTGATGACCATATAAACCTCAGAACATGAGCATTTTTGTAGCGTGGGTTTAAGTTTTTAGTTCAAGCTATTTACAGCTTGATGAAAAAAATACCACAATTCATTTTCACAGTTTCCAGAACACATAAACATGTGTGAGAACTTTTAAACGTGCGACAGCAAGAACTAAAAAACACATTACGGTTGCAAATTTACACAAAACCAAACACTCGACTTTTTTAAGGGGCTCCGCTGTATCTCTTTTGGTTGAGCAGTGACACAGAAGTTTTCAGCAGTTTGTCCACGTTGTATCTGCTCGTGGGATGCTGTAAAATCCCTTCAGCTTTGGCGTCTTCCCACTCGTACTCATTTATTTCTTTCTCCATCAGTATTTCTGGCCGAGGCTTACTTGTCCTTCCTCTGTGACAGCCTTTTATGTAACGGTTCAGCAGTGCTTAGGAACTATTTGTTCAGCTTCTAAGCCCTCTGTCTCATCTCCCCTCAGTATCCATTACTCACACTAACCAAAAATTCCCTTTGTGATGCACCGTGGCTTCAATAAAAACGCTTCTTCATTTCTAATCGGCTTGGAAAACTTACATATAATGGGTGACATTTTTTTAATTTGAAACATTAGTTCAAGTTAAACATCTCTTGGTGCAGTCCCTAATTTGTCCTCTTGGCACCATTGAACAACACCATTGCATTAAGTTGTTTTTGTTGTTTTTTTGTTTTTTCTATTAGTGGTGAGTTCATACTGAATGCAACAGGTGTTCACTTATTGGCCATATAATGTTTATTAAGCCTACATCATATAATGCCGCTATTTTAGCCTTCTAGTCCATATAATGTCAGTGGTGTACTCTCTGTTTACACCATGCAGTGTTAGTGGGGCAGCTGTACAGTCCATATAATATCAGAGTGTTAGCTCCTTGGGCTATTTTTTGACAGTTCGAGTCCACCCACTGACAGTGTGTAGCACTGTGTACAATACCAGCATTCATTTTGTCAACTCAAGTTCAGAGGTAGAAGAGTGTATAGGGCCTCTTATCAGCTTCTGAAAGAGCTTCTCTGTCCCAGTCATCCATCTGTCACTCTGTCTCCCTCTCTTCCCTTCCCTATTCACACTTATCTCACTCTATCAGTGCAGACCCTTTGACACAACTGCATTCATTGGCATTTTTTGTTGATATTTAACAGGCACTAAATATGCTGAACCAATCAGCCATTTTGCAGCTTTTAGCAGCCCCACCACTACCCACCACCACCACCACCAAAAAAAATGCAACTTGAAGTTGAGCATTACTTCTGTTTTTGCAGCAGTACGTCCTGGTGTTCACATGTAGATGTTTTAGCGAAAGACAAAAATAAGAAGAAAGGGGAGATTCAGGCAGCTGCCCTCTTTTTTTCATACTCCCTGTGTGTTTGCATGCAGGCGGCGATGCGCGAGCGTGCACTTGTGTCTTTACAGAGTGAAGTTTTCTGGTGGGAACGGTTTTGTCTTCCTTTCGGTACCCTTTTTCAACAAAGCGAGGCTGTGATTGGCCCCCGGGCTGATGAATATTCACGTAGGTGACAAAGAAAGCTCCCCACATAAACAAAGTTGAAGCCAATTAGTCTCCCACACAGAATCACTGTGCTCCCGTGCGTGTGTGTGTCATGCACTTGTTGCGTACGAGAGGAGAAACCGTGCCAGAGTCGACCCTGACGAATCGATTTAGGTTTTGGCTGCCATGGAGCTGCTAATTGTCGTGGCCCTACGTTACAGAATTGAAATCACAATATGAAAAAAATGTCAGCGTGGGTGCTAAAGTGTGGCCCTGGTGCGGATGTTCTGTGGAGCTCAGCAGTGTTGTGCCCCCGGGGCCCATGGTCCCACACTGACATTTCTCTGTGTGGAACAATAGCAAGAAAAAATAGGGTTGGAGATCTACACAAAAGATGGCTTGTTTCATGTTAGCTGTGACCTCTGAATAGTTTTCCTACTGCTCCTCGCATCAAGACCTTTCACCTACTTTAGGACCTTTCCACTTTGATCACATGAGAAAAGGCACTCCTTTTCCTCTATTGGAGACTAAAGAAGTAAGACGTGCCGAGTCTGTCTCCTTACTGAAACCCTGTCTTTATAACTAATGCTGTTATTTGTGGTTTTCTCTGTTTTGTTAATTTTTTTCTCATTTTTTCAATTTATTTTGGGTCCCTTGAGAACAATATGCTATATTTTTAAATAAGAAGATATCGTACATCGTACATGATGAGGTTACTACTGCACTGATCAGTACACAGCGACCAGTGACAACATCCACTGAGGTGAAATCTCCATGACTGCCATTTTCTTTTTTATTTTAGATATATGTGCTTTTTTTTCTTTGGCCTAGTGAGTGCTCTCACCTTTATTTTGGTGTGTTATATAGTTCATTATCAAACAACAGCTGTCGACCGTAGCACCGCAGAATCTTTCATCTACTCATGACTGGAGGCTCATGCTCGTGACAGCATGACAGGATATAAAGATTACAGCATCCTCCCTCTGCTGAGCTGTGTTGTTAGCTAGCTGCTTCTTTTGATAGGTGGATGAAGACAGAAGTACAAAGAAAAATTAGTTCTTACATAAAGAAAGCTGTGCACAACAAGTAGGCTATGATTTCTGGAAATTTACATGAATGTTGGCGTTATTAAATGTGTTTTTTGTACACCACCAGGCAGCTGCCATTCAGTCTTATAATATTTAAGAAAAGAAAGTCGATTTCTCCCAAACCAGGATTTTCACACGTTAAAAAAAATGTTGTACATGCCCAAAGTAAAATATGTTAAGTTTCTAGATAATTTTAAATAATGTAACCAAGTTTGGTAACCGTAAGAATCTTCATATCCTATTTTACATACAACATCTTTAAGCAGCATATAAAATTAAAGAGGAAAATTCAAAATTAAGTGACAGAAGCATGAAATGCTCGCAATAGATTTAAAGAAATAGCTTGACAAATATTATTTGTATTACAGTTTCATTAAGCTAATATGTTCTGCATTTCTTTTATAGGGTGGTGCTATCTCAATCCTGACAGCCTGTGAAAGACCTGGTGATTTTGCTGGAGTGGTTCTGATAGCTCCCCTGGTCCAGATGAACCCGGAGTCAGCCACACCATTCAAGGTACCACATACCAATCACCAACCCTTTAAACCACTATTCTCTTCTTTCTGTTCTTTTTTTCTCCTCTCCCAACCCAAGAGGCAGTTATCTTCCTTTACTCAGGTTTGCTGTGGATGGTGTTTATAATACTTATAATACTGGCACCTTTTATTTTGTGTGTTTCAAAGGCAACAATCAGTTCAGGTATCACTAGAGCTGCATAAATGGCCTCTCACTGAGTCTTTGATACAAGTATGTCCCAAGTGTGGCCAATCTCTGACAAATCTCACAGAGGAGGCTGTTTTAACAGAAATAAATGACTTTTTTATTCCCTATTTTATGAATTAAAAGTCTAACACTAATACATAATACTGCAATATTTAAAACCAAAATAGGAGAAGGAAACAGTCTTCATGAATGATGTCACATGAAAATAAGCTATGCTCTTCTCTGTTTGTAGGTTTTCATGGCAAAACTGCTGAACCACATGCTGCCCAGCCTCACTATGGGCTCCATCGAGTCCAAATGGCTCTCCCGGGACAAGAGGCAGGTGAGAGACTGATGCTGGCAATGTGTGTTTTGGGTGGCTGAGCACTCTTGTTGTTTGAAATTGAAATATCACTCACGGAGATTGTGGGAAATAGAATTTCCAAGGTGTAAATTTGTCCGCGGTTGATTGTCTACGCTCATGTCAAGTCACACTTTTTTATTGTCCAATCCCATGCCAAAACACCACATCTTTGTAGACACTGTACGCCTTTTCCAAACAGCAGGACAGGTTTGGGTGCATCTGTTGGTTGTGTTATTTTGTAAACACATTACATGCTACACACCCATACTTTGTAGTGCCCCTAGAGACATCCCTGGAGAAACAGAAACAAATTATCATGTCACCACGCCTAAATTTTGCACGGATGTGTGTGTGTGTGTGTGAGTGTGTGTGTGTGTGTATGCCTAGTTTACATTAACATTCCTACATCCTGCTGCTTCTGCTTCCTACAGTCAGTCAGAGGAAGTTGTGTTCTTCCAGATACAAGAATAAACAATAGCAGATAAATACTGAATCAAAGGATGTAATCATGTAACACACAGGTATCCAACTGCATAATGAGACTATGTGATACGATATTGTTACTAGAATGAAAGTTGCAGGGGTGGATCATACTTTGCTCTGATTTCTCACTGTAACCTTTTCTTCATGTGTTTTCAGTAAGCAGAAAGATCAATTTCACAACTGAATATGAAACCGTTCGGATCAGTGGGAATGAACGTCTCAGTCAAGTTCGGTACATAAATGTTCATGGCCTCAAGATGTTCTTTCACCAAAAGACAGGAGAAAAGTAAAAAAAACTAAATGAAATTTGCTGTTGCAGGATTTATATTTCTTTTTTCATCATCTACCACCAATCAGCTCACAAACGATCTTATGATCAGTAGAACTTTTTGATCAGTAGCAGTTACATTCTTGCACGTTATCTTTAAAACGTGAAATACAATCTTTAACATTTAATACAAAAAACAGTGAAAAAAAAATAGGTTGAAAAGAAATAATAAACTATTACTCTCATCAAAACATTTTGAAGTTAATTTATTTCATTTTGTAGCCCAAAGTTTTCGATGATAGATTAGATGGAAGGACGTCATCTACAGCACGAGGTTTCACAGTCTCCTGGGCTGATGTGGTGTCATTAGTCAAGCCACCTGTGACAATAGAGGAATGCTCTTTCTGTCAAAGTCAGCCACAGCTGTGCTTACATAGATGCTGAATAGACATGAGTAACTGTATGACTTATGTGACAGCTACTTGTAACTACATGTTTAATGTCAGAGAAACAGGGAATTCCCTCTCCGATTTACCTCCTTAGCCTCCTTTTTCCTCCTTTTTCCTTTCTGCTTCCTTTTAACGTAACTCCACTTTATCATCCTGCTTCGCTCACATTTTTATTTCTAAATAAAACTCCCTGTCCATTTATTAGCGACCATTTGTTCCCGCTTCCCCTCCAACTGCCACAGATTTCCCAGGAGTCTTTTCATTTTCATGCCCATATTTTCTCCCTGAGAACAACTTTTCTCCCTTCAGCGTTATGCCATATTTGGAGAAAACTACAGTATGTATTTGCTTGTTCATTCTAGGCTGTGCACACCCTTTCTAAATGTGTAACACATATCTTCTCATAGTTATATATTGCGAGAAATTAGAAAATGATTAGGCTTGCAAGATCTTGCCTTTATTACAAGTTGCATTAACATTTAAGTGGGGTTTTTATTGAGCATTCTAACAAATTAAAATTAAAAAAATTAAATATTAATTTACTTGTATGAGTTTTAACAACTTGAACACATAAAATGTATTTCTCCAGCATATAATCTATAATGCAGTTCAAACGTGTTGTAGCTTCCAGCTAATTTTAAATCCAAACACTGACCACAACCTGACCAGATGTATTTGGCATCTGTTACCATGGTGATTTAAGCCAGGTAAAGGAGAGGAGTAAGAAAAGGGCCAGTTTAACTCGCTTTATCTATCAGTGGTTTTAACTTTTAGGGTGATTGGGTGATGGCAAAATGAAATCCGCCATATATTATGTTAATTTTTGAATGAAAACAACCGAATCCTCATTTAGTCTGTTGTCATGACATCCTTTAGTGTTTACAGAATGTTGTGGGAGCAACCTGGAGAATTGTTTTTGTTCAGTCAGTTGTGTGCTGAAGAAAGAGAGGGGAAAGAAGCAGACAGTTGTCAAACCAAAGATAAGCGATATGCAGCGTCGTGAGAATCCAGCAATGACCGGCAGACCAAGGCCAAACAACATGCAACCTGCAGGGACTTGGTATCATCATGGCAGGCCCCGTTTTCCACCAAGAGTAAGGCACAATCCGATGCAGGATACTGCTGGACTCAGAGCCCAACTGGAAGAGACTCAGTGGCAGCTACACATGTGTAAATCCAGTCTTAGAGAAGCAAACACGAAGGCCTTGTATCTTGAGAGTCAGGTGGATGAGTATCGCAGAAAGTTCTACTATTTGGATATAGAAACTGAGAAGACAATCAACGATCTGAAAAAGCAGCTGGACTCAGCGCTCAGTAATGAAACCAAGTCTTCCCTGCAGGACATTCACACGCTCAAATTTGAGCTTCGTGAAGCTAAAATTGAACGAATCAACAATGCAAATAGGTTGATTCTAGCAGATAAGATCATGCATAAGCTTACTTCTAACCTGGGCGATGCCAACAAGAAGCTGCAGCAGCCGAACAGAAACTCTATAGACACCCAAACGATGATCAGTGACGATCCTTCAAAGAACCAGTGCTGCGAGATGCAACAGATGTGCATTGACCAACTCCAGCAGCAGCTTCAAAACGCTAAGGAAGAACTGAAGAAGCAAGCTGAGGAACACGAGGATGAGAAAGAGGCTTTACGCTCTGAAATTAAGCAACTTAAAGGCCTCAAAGAACAAAATGAGGAGAAGCTGATGAGTTTAGAGAAAGAGCTAAACGACACGAAAGCTTCCTACATCGCACTCCTGGAGGAGCAAAAGAAGGAGAATGCTAACTTCACACAGGCACTGCAAAAAGAAGAGGAGGAGAAGGCCTCACTTCTAAAGACTCTGAAGGAGCAAGAGGACATGGAGAAGAGATTGGAGGAACTCACGTCTATAATCAATGAGTTAGAACAAGAGTCGGAAGAGAGGAAGAGGAGTTGCTGGCCTTTTAGGTTCTTTTCTTAACTGGCATCTGTCAGTCTGTATTAAAAAATGAATAAATAAATGTGTTTTATGAAATAGCCTTTCAGTCTTGTGCTTTTGTTTAGGTGACAACATGAGTGCACAGTTTTGGGGCAACATTTTGAATACGTTAGGGCAATAAAATGACTGGGTAACACCTTAAAATAAAAAAATTCAAATGAAACTTTACACAACTTAAAATTCACAACCATTATTTGAATTTACTTACAGTACAATAAAAAAAAATGAAAAACCTGACTTTTCCCCTCATTCTTATGTTCTTAGGTATTTGTAGGTAAATATAATTACATTTTAATTCAAATAAGATACACTGAAATTACATTTAATTACAAGGGAATTACATCCATAGATGTGGGCTGTATTATAAAGTGTTACCAAGGACTTTAGTTAAGGTTAGCAGAAGATCACATTTTTCCTGATACATTTGAAGTTTGCATGAAATACTTCACATTATAAGTATAATTTTTTTCAAAGAAACAATGGAAATGACTATTTGAAAAGCTGTCAGAGCTGTTGCATTTAAATGTAGCCAATAGGGACAAAATATTGTTTATATATTAATATTGTTTCTTGTAGATACAGTATCAGGTAAAATATTTTATACATATATATATAAATATATATATATATATATATATATATATATATATATATATATATATATAAATAAAATACAGCCTGCGACTAAGGGCATAATTAAAGAGAATGTAAGTGTATTTTATTTAAAAGTAAATTGTTATTATACTTAGCTACAAATATTGGGTTAACAACTCAGGTTTTTAAGGGAAATAGTAGTAGTAGTAATTTTGCAGAAAAACAAAAAAATGTGTGGGTTGAGTGGGTTTTCTCCGGATACTCCGGCTTCCTCCCACATTCAAAATATGTGCAGTTAGTGAGGATAGGTTAATTGGAAATTTCCCATAGGTGTGAATGCAGGAGTGAATGGTTGTCTGTGTCTATGTGTTAGCCCTGCGACAGACTGGCGACCTGTCCAGGTTGAACCCTGCCTCCCGCCCTAAGACAGCTGGGATAGGCTCCAGCCCCCCCCCCCCCCCATGACCCTGAAAAAGGAGAAGTGGAAATGAATGGATGGATGGATGGAACAAAAAATAGATAGATGCATAGGAATAAGGGGGTAACAAGTGAAGTGGAGTGGCTTAACCTTGCCTAACTTCCAGGTCTTTTATGTTTTAAGTGAAAGAAATTAAATTAGACTTGGCTCCATCAGTTTAAGGTCACATAGGCCTGCACATTTATTTTATTCTGATAAGTTGGCAAGGGAATTTTAATGTTGATAAATAATAGAATATCCATCATAGAGATATATAGGGACATATAATGAATATTAAATAAACCTGTAAAAAAAGACGTAAAAAGGCAAGGCAGTTAATATGAATGTCAGTGAATGTGACATCTGTTATAGAGCGCTTTGAGTACTCTGAGAGAGTAGAAAAGCGCTATATAAGAATCAGTCCATTTACCATTTATATATTAATATTGTTTCTTGCAGATACTGTAAAATACAATTTTCCACATTTCACACTGTGTACTTCTGAAAAGTTTTTCTCACAGTTTTCTGTTATAAGTTTGGTTTGAGAAACAAAGTGAATATTTGATCACTGTACTAGCTGTTAGATTCAACATTTAAAATGCAGAAAGGACTCTTTATTGTTCATCTGCTCTTAGGAGACTCCAGGCCATCTGTGCATGAGCAACCGTTTTCCCTTTTAATTTGTACTATTTTTCTTCTGGCTGACACGTTTGTGCAATTTATTGCCCACAGTAGCGCTGCATGCATCTAATTGTACACAGACTCTCACTGATGATGTAGAGGTGTCAAAAACTTAAAAACTTGGCATTACAGGGTTGAAGGAGCGTTTGTGTTCTATGAAAGGGTTGCTGAGTTGAGTTAAGCCTGACCAAAATTATTTCTCTGAGCTTACTTAGAAAGAGGAACAGCAGGAATGAACTTACATTGATATCAGTCCAACATCCGGTGGAGAGAGATGATAAACCAAAGCATCTCCACCCTGGCCTCTTTTGTTTCTCTCCTGTCAGGTGGAGGCATATGACGCTGATGAGCTAAACTATCACGGCGGGATGCGAGTATCATTCGGCATGCAGCTGATGGCGGCAGTGGAGCGTATGCAGAGGGAGATCCCGTCCATCAGCTGGCCCTTCCTGCTCCTTCACGGTGACGCCGACAAACTCTGTGACATCAGAGGCTCCAGGATGATGTATGACAATTCACCGAGTACAGACAAGAAAATCAAGGTGTGTATGGTTAGTTTACAGAAAACTGTATCTGTAGAACTGCCTTAGGTTCAACAAGGTGTTGGAAACATTCCTCTAAGATTTAGATTCATATTGATAGATTAGCATCACATAGTTGGTGAAGATTTGTTGACTTATTGTCATGTTCAATACACCAGTTTGACATGATATGAATAAAACATGCCATGCTGGAAGCAGCCATCAGAAGATGGATGGTTGGATGGTGGTGGTCAGCAACAGTACACGCTGGGTACAATGCTCAGTTGGTACTAAGGAGCCCAATTACACCACCAGCAACACACTAAACTATTGGCACGAAGCAGGACTGCTTCATGCTTTAATGGTGCTGTAGAAATAAAATAAAATTGAATTGAGTTGAACTGAATGTTGTTTATGCCATATTCTCTCCCTACTATCTCAATGTTGAAGCTGAAATCGAGAGTCATCAGACCAAACAACACAATTTCTGGTCTTTTGATATCCAATTTTGGTGAGCAGGTGTGAAACACAGACTCAGTTTTCTGTTCTTAGCTGACAGGACTGGGGTGGTCTTCTGCTGCTTGAAGGTTCAATCTATTGTGCACTGAGAGAAATTGTTATGCATATCTTGGTTAGTTGGTTATTTGACTTATTGTTGCCTTCTTGTCAGTTCAAAGCAGTGTGACCATTACCGTGACATCTGACAGTGTCCAGGAAAATCCCAGTAGATTAGCAGTTTCTGAAATACTCCAAATACACCAAACGCCATGCCACGTTCAAAGTCATTTAAATTATGTTTCTTCCCCATTTTGATGGTTGGCCTGAATTTCAGCAGGTCTATATGTCTAAATACACTGATATGTAATTAGGTGATTAAATATTTGCGTTAATAAAGTTTCAGATGAGCGTTTATAAAGTGCAACAACTGAACGTGACACAGTGCATAAATATGGTGAATAACGTTGCCTCCAGCATTAAAGGTGTCTTCTGACACTTTAAAAATGATGATTCGAGATTACAAAGCTGAGGTCTTTGTGTTTGATTAATACAGAGACTGTCCGTCATTAAAACTCGTTGTTATTAAAATATAACATAGAGATGGGTGGCAAACTAAAGGAAAAATATACAAACCCTTGACTTTACAGTCAGGGGATTTTACACAATGCTGTGAAGCATTTTACAGTGATGTGATGCAACACATGCCTATACCTGTATTACATTATGGAATGCAGCTTAAACCTCTTAAATCCCAAGAGCTTCAACACTGGTATTTGTAAAGAGGGAAGTTTCACACACTATGTTGTCACATGGTTCATCACATGGAGGTTAAAAAGAGGATGAACAAGAGACATGAGAATGAGACACATGAGACGTGAAATCAGATATAACGAATGTTCTGTTTTCGTGCAGCACCGTGAGACAGATAGTGCAGGGAGCAGAAAATCAAGTGGTGCTTGTGAGGCTCAGATGCTTCTTTATCACATGTTTCATCAAAGTAATAATTGGACCAAATGCAGGGGCTTTCCACGTTAGTTCAAGCTGTAAATGGAAGTCATTTGATCACAGCAAAATATTTGGTGTGATCAAATGACTTTTGTATTAAATCCCTGTAGGTTTGGCAAAGCAGGAAGAATCCGTTGCAACTTTGACCACACTGCAAGTTGTTAAAAAGCATTGTAGAACAAAAATGAAATGGTTTTACATACATCCCTCTGATCGTTTCTTATCGTTTCTAAATGTTATCCCAGATCTACGAAGGAGGCTACCACGCTCTTCACCATGACCTCCCTGAGGTTGCTGAGTCCGTGCTAAAGGAGCTGACCACCTGGATCACAGAGCACATCCCAGCTGCAACATCGCAGGAAGCGCAAGGCTCCTAAATGTATGGCCTGCACACCTCTGTTGAAGCTCTGAGGAAACTGCCAATCTCGTCATAAAACGCCTGCTCACGTTCCTGTAGTGCGTCAGGCATAATAATACTACTGCACTTTCCTGTCTGGGAGTTATTTGGGCATACTGATGGACATTATAGTCTCTGTATAACAGGTTTATTAGCAAATCCTCTGGGTTACTGTAAAAAAAAAAAAAACACACACACTCTTCCTCCTATCTGTACATCAGGCCACTGATATAAATTGGGCAATAGGGTCAGTTCTTATTGTAAATACTCTGTAGCAATGGTCAGCATCATGGCAAAATTTCTGATCAGGGATGTGCCTCATGTGTTTATATGCTTCACATCATCTCCACTGAACTGCTCGTGTGCAGCTTTTAGAGAGTAAAGACTGTCACAAACTTTACTCCCTAAAAGCAAGGGTTCGAAGTGCAATAATGGGTATGGCCTTTCATTTTCTCATTTTATAAACAGGCCAGATCTTTTAAATATTAATAACAGAGGCAGCAGAATACAGAAGCATTTCTTTCTGCCTCAACTACCATTAACAGACTGGGTTAGAGGTCAGGTACAGAAGGAGGACGGCACCTTTGGAGCTGTTGTTGGTTCAGGGATGGATGAATACTTAATAGATAACTTATCATTTAGCGACACTGAATAGCCATCTTAAAGTCTCCTTAGTTTACTCCACCATACTCTCTGACCTTATCCCATCTCCTCTTCCTCTCCTGCCTCCTCACTGACTATAAAGGCAGCTTTTATAGAGCTGATCAGAAGCATATACTGAAAGCACTCTATATGTAATAGTCTTCTCCTGACTTCCTCTTTGCCTGATCTGAGGACAGATGGTTAGCCTAAAGACAGATGGTTGACAGTGATACATCATATGAGGATAAGGTACTGTAGTCAGTCTAAATCCAGACGATGATCTAGCTTCATATATTTTGTCCTAATGACGATGTAAGTACTTCTTATCTGCCTAACTGAGTGACCGATTATTAAAATAGTTTTCCATATAGGTGCTATATATGCGATCCTAGTCAAGAGTGTAAGATGGGGCTAAATTATTCAGATGAAACTGCTTTGAATCGCTCTGCAGGTGGGAGGTCAAAGGTGAAATGTTCTCTGACCTTTATGGCCGTAGTCGAGCTCACTGTCAGTTGTTCGCTGAGGCCAAGCCTTGATTGATTAAGTTCAGGCTGCAAACTGGGGGGCCCAGCTATAAAGTGAAAGGGGAACATTACATGACTTTATGCCAGGAAGCAGCCAGTCTGGCTTCGTTTTTTTTTTTTAATCTTGTTCTGTAAAACTAACCTTTGATGTTCTTAAAGTATAGGGACATCAAAGGTGAGGACAAGGGGCCGTTCAAAGGGTTAGCATTTAAAATCAGCTCTTGCTCGATGTGGGTTTTCAGCTGAACCACAGCAATAATGTCAAAGTAGCCTACATTTGTGGTTTGTCAGTAATTATAAACTAGACAGACACGCTCTGAACTACCTATTTTATAGTGTCATGTAGACTGTAATTACTGGTCACATGCACTTAGCTTTTACCTGTTCGTCAAGCACAATGAGGTTTCAGATTATTAAACGTGCACCGCTCACAACTTGGAAAGCAATTAGGGTCTTTTGTGGTGCTTCATTTTTGACACCAGACATCCGTGATACCGCTTTTAGTGACTCGTTCTGTGGTGAACACATCCAGTAAGCAGTTCTTTGATAGGGATTCAACTGGCCAGCCTGTTTTCTTTTTTTTTCTTTTTTCGGTATTACCCGGAGTTCAAAGAGACTCATGCACATAGTGAAGGGGGAAGCTTGCTGCTGTAACCACGGTGACCGTTACTCTTGTTTAGTCATAGCAGCAGCAGTGTGGCAGAAGAGTCCTTTTTTTCTTTTTGACATGTGTTGTCACCACGGTGACCACTAAAAGACTGGCAGAATGAGAGCAATTTCTGGCCTCTCTGTCTTTATGTCTCTTCCCTTTGCCCCGCCTTGTCTCACCCATACTATTTTTTCTTTGTTTGTTTATTTTTTAGCCACAGTAACCGGTGCTCTTTGTTCCATCCATCATGCAAGCCTTTGTTCTACTACATACTCAGACATTGTGTATCCTCAGCCACCCACACTGTCCCTAGTGGCCAATTATCAGAGCTGCAACAGGTTATATTGTAAAGTGTTCAGATACTATTTTTATCCTTTTTTTCTGATTCTTGGACCATATGGCTGAGACCAAGGGTGCTAGATGTAGGTGGGAGGAAGGGGCCATTAAATCTTTTTTCTTTCGTCAGCTTCTTCTTTAGGTGAGCTGGTGTGCTTTAAATCAGAAAATGGGTTTCTGCAACATTAACCAACAAGAAAGACTTTTACATCGCAGCAAAACAATCAGAAGGAGCAATTTAAAATGTCATATTAAAGACATTTTAGTGTGACGTTGTTTTGCTCCCAGTGTAAAAAGATTACATAAAATGACTGATGATGAGGGAAAAGGCTCTATTATCAGGACTGGCTTAGGCAGTAGACCACGTGTTTTTTTGGGAGGGGGTTGTGGGAAGGAGAGGTTATCATAAGGTCAGTAGTTTAACGTCCAGGTCTGACATCTTTAAGAGCTTTTTGCCCACCTGCTTTGAAATAAGTCGAGCGTGACACATACTTTAACTTTCCACCGCACCGTTTAAATGTGACCTGAAGTCACTTACTTACAAACGTTGATGTGGCTTCTTCTTCTATTAACATCTTTCCTGATGTTTTCAGACTGAACTGCGTCAGCTGTATTATCGAGTTGCATTAGAAAATAAAATAATTAATCGTTATTGGCAGAGTGCTTTCCATAATGTGAAAAAAATAGCATTGAATACAAAATACAACATGAGACATGAAAGCAAACAAATCAGTGTAGAAGAGGGAATAAATAGAAGGAACTTCAGGATGTAAGTGCATCCTCTTCTCTATTTTTACAGACGTCAAAAAATACTTTGCCAGAACAAATATTGGATTACTTTGCAGCGGGTGCAGACATAGATGGAGATGTAAATGTATTCATCAGTCCCGATGGGAGTCAGACCCTTAACCTCAACTGAACTGCAGGGGTTTTTATCACCAGCCCTTCAAACACAATCTGCTCCTGATTAGGCTGCAGCAGGAACAGCGCACACAAGTGTCACGCGGTCCCAGTTTTATTCAAACTCATAATAGCACCCCTGCTGCAACGCATCAGCGTGATTGTTTCAGCCTCGCAGGATCCTGCATAATTTCAAAAAGCTGTACCTGTCAGACTACATGAGTGCATAATACTGCTGTCGCTGGCTACGGGGGTGGAGAGAGATGGAGATATGGTGAGAGGGGAAGAGAAAGAAAAAGGAGAGGAGAGAAGCTGTCAGTAACCATGGCAGCACTGTTTTTTTGGGGGGGGGGTTTTTCAGAGTAAAAATGTGGATTCATTAATGCTACAGGAAGTGTGCCAGACGTTTGTGTGCTTTCAGGGCCGGTTGTCCATTTGCTGCTCTGAGGATTCCCTTTTGTGTGAGCACTGAGATAAGAGAGCAAATAATTAGCATCATCAGCTCACAGTGAATAATAAGAGCTGCACACACTCAGTGAATTTGGAAAAAAAAGACTGTCTAGTCTGCTGTTTGGTCTAAAAACATACTATTTCCACTGAATGATTTCGAAGACATAACAAGGCCTTTTATCACATAGGTTTTTGCATTTTCCCTATGGAAGCAAAACCTTTTCACTGGATTTTAGTCCTTTCTTAATAAAGTGTAGTCCCCTTATATTGTCTTTACATCTTGTGAAGGCTTGTAAGCCATCACATGCCCCCTTTTCCCTGATATGTATCCTTACAAGCATGGAGTGAGAGAAGAAATGCCATAAATGTACACATACATTACTCTATTAATAAATGATAATCCACTTGACTGTTAAGGTCCTTCAGTTTTTAGGCTTAGGAAGTTCAAATTAAAGTAGAGAAAAGAATGAGGGCAGGAAACCACTCAATCTAATTTGGCTGCAGCTTTCATAAAGAAATGTATCACAGCTGGCCTACAGGGTGGTGTAATTAGGCCGCTTCAGTTTAATGTTTGTCATTTTTTTATTTCGACTGTATGACTGTTTCTAAGAGAAGAGCTGTTTTATGCTAATAAGCCTGAGGTGCACAGGCCAGTCTTTATGTAGTTTTATAAGATTAAAGTGCACTTGAAAGATTCAGTTTGCATGAATGGGGCTCTGGAGTGAGTGCTGAAGAAAGCAGCAAGAATTGAAGGGGTCGTCTTCCAAAGTGAATGTAAATCCAGGAAAAAGGTTTTATCTTATTGTCGTAATCATGTGTGTAGAAACAAAAACAGATGCTCCAGGTTGTTAACACGTAAACCTTTAAATGTTTGAATCGTCATAACTGTGTTTTGGAGCAACGCCCCAGCTCAAATCTTGCTGTTCTAACCGACAGTTTTGACAAACTTGATTTGTTTCCAGCCGTCACGCTGCTTGGTTGCTGAACACAATTGTAATACTCTGCACATAGAAATGCTAATGAAGAAATGAAGACTACATTGTATTTTACATATCTTTTATTTATCTTGTATTTATAGAAATTCATTTAATGTATAGGCATCAAAGTACTGATAACACATCACGACAAGGCACTTTTTTTTATACCACAATCCAGTCGCTCATTGAGTTTCCCATCTATTCAAGACTTCATAACACTTTTGTTGTTATGGAAACTGGTTGACGGATGTATGTTTGTACAGTTAAGCAACCCAGAAAATGTATGGCAGTGTTTCTGAAAAGACTCTGTCTACTGAAGTTCATGTCTTGAAAAACGTCACACACTGTCTTTGTCAAAGAGTTTTGTTTAAACTTCCAGATTTTAATTTGACTTTTTTTTTTTTTTTGTTCTTTTTAAAAAATATATATTTTTTAAAAAAATGATTAACAACCAAAGGGTGTTACTGCTAAAGGTTTGTTGCCTTGTACTTCTTTATCAAATTAGATTTTCAGGAAGTTGTTTTCTCATTTTGATCTTTATCTAAGGTGAAATAAACATGAGTGCAAAACATTTACATAACACCTGCAATTTATACACCACGCAAACTACTGAAAGAAAAAAACAAACAGTTATCAGGTTTTCAAGCAGATAAAAAAGCAACTCTAATCAATTTGGGGAAATTTTTAATTTCATATAATTGAAGAGATTTTTGTGACAATAACTTTTGTACATTTATTTTTGAATTGTATTCTGGTTGTTGTCTGTGCCTTATTATGCTAATGAATGTGGTTTTATGCTCACGTGTGAGTCTGTGAGTGTTTTCTGCACTTGAAGCATCTGTTTCTCTGTTTACTCTTTTCTGAGTGCGTGTGTGAGTGGGTGTGGTCACGTCTGTTTCCGTTCCTGGTTGAGTAATTGTGTCTTTCTGCTTATCGTCTTCCTGTCTGTCTGTTTTCACTGATGTCTGTCTAAATTTCTGTCTTTATCGTAGGTCTAAGCAGGTTGGGGTTGAAAACTGTTTCCGAGTCTTTCAGTACAGGCTCAGCTACAGCACATAAATACCTCCCAGATTCTTTAAAGACCTGTTTTGTCTAAGCCATTTAGAGAAATGCAATATTTAACACAAAAATTGATGCATTTGGCTTGCTAATATGGCAACAGCGTTGCTGGGTTGTCTTAAAGTTATTTCTTTTGCTCCCAGTGGGACTCAACAGCAAAAACAGGAAGTTCAATCACATAATAATAATAATAACAATAATAATGATATGAGGGTTTGTAAAACAACAGAAATAACATGCAGATTTTTCCATTCTGACCGCCGTGTATTGAACGCCTACATTATTTAAGTGCTGTGAGGTTAAAATTATAACTCTAGAAAGTCTCACAGTTATGTCGTCTGTCTTAGAGAGTCCAAGATTTACTTTAATCTGCGTTTGTGTCAGTATTTCATTTTGATTTTTAAGGGTGGCACGGTAGCCTTCTTGGTAGGAAAAGCTCTACATCTTGATAAGCTGAGGAATTTTGGCACTGCGGACAAAATTGTAAACACAAACCCTAACGTCATCTTCATAATCGTGCATTTGCAATGTCAAATCAATCAAATGGTTAGTGTTTAGAGACCATACACCACAACCTACAAAAAAAAGGGATTTGTTTTGTTTTTTTTATGACAAAACTTTATTGAGTCTTCCTTATTAAAATTTTTTTTCTCAGTTTATGTAGTACTGGATGTACTTTATGTTAACAGTGTTGATGTGAAAAATATGCCAGTTTTTAAACATTTTCTACACCTCTAAAGACCGTAGTGCACACTTTCATTTAACATCGTCCTGTACTTCTCATACTTCGCACTGATGCATTATAGTCACATCATAGGTTGAGTGTCAGCATTTGACATTTTACTTCAAATCTGGCACAAAATTGTATATAATATGTAATAATGGAAATACTTCTGAATGGCTGAATGGCAACTTATTTGTTACTAGACTGTTGATAATGTCCATACTCTCTTACAGAATAAATGACTGTTTAACTGAACAGGCTGGCTGGCTGGACTTACTGCTGTCTCAATTCTGTTATGTGGCTGGGTTTGCGTAAAGAGGGGAGGTTATCAGTCATCTTCATTGTTATTATTTTATTTTGAAATCACATGTAGCTCATGACCTTAACACTTAAGGTCACGATTAAGGTCATAAAAAGAACAGAGTATCACATGTGAGAATTTTTCAAATTTGTCAAAGAGTGTAAACAAAGAAAAAACATTTGGATTCAGCTCCTACTTCGGGTGAAATGAAGCTTGGAAAGTAGATTTTTTTACACAGTAATACATATTGCACGGTTAAGTGAGGTGTGACACAGGTCAGTAGGCTTGGTCGACCTGATTTTAGTAGTGTTTCATGAGCAAAACTAAAGACTTACCTTGGGAGAAAAAAAATCTGCATTTGTTTGCCAGGCTGAAAAGTACGCATCAGGCAGTAGGTGGCAGTACTGGCTCATACAATTCACTGAAGACAGGCTTGGTTATATGAATGTGGTACTGGAACTGGTACACACACATGCAAAGCATGAATGAACCGAGGACTGGTGTGAGATTTCTAGGGTTTTTTTCAGTCTTGGAGCATTAATGTACTCTGACATCTTGTCCACAAGCTAAGGTCCTTGTGTTAAGCGCCGTCTTGTCTTCCAAGTGCTGACCAACCTTTCTCTCTGTCTCTCTGCTACTGCTCTGTCTACCTCTCCCTAGCCTCAGCGTGTGTGTGTGTGTATATGCATAATAACTCTTCTTACTTCCTCTCAGGAGTAGGCATGGCCACCTAAACTCTAACGATACACCTGTCACTCGTTACCTTCATCACCTTCATCTACAGTACTTAAAACCAGCTCTGCTTATCATTCACTGCCAGACTGTTGCACTACACTGCTGCTAGCATTATTCTGGCTTTAATTAAAATTCCAGTCCTATTTAGCTTTGCCTGTACCTCACTGCCTTAGATTCATTCCTGAAGAGTCAGCTGATTGTTTTGGGAGGAAGCCAGCCCTAAGCCCATCTCCAAGGACTACCAGCAGGTGGAGTGAACATTTGGAGAGCAGAGTATGGGGAGTGTTTCAGTATCAACCCTGGGAGTCAAGTTTTTTAGACATCTGGACATGGATTTTGTTTGGAGCTTCAGATTAATCAATCTGGGGGAGGTTTGATTTGTTAGTCTGTCTTAACTACTTTAGAAATCTCCTTTCTGATCTGGTTTGATACTCAGACTTGTGAATGAACAATCTGCAGGCAGATCATTGCAGATTTATCCAATGGAAGAGACTAAACTTGATACTTGATAGAAATATTTTTGAATTTCATTCTGCATCATTCTGAGCTTTTCTGCTGGCAATGTTCACATTAAAATCTCTGAGCTCTTTGTTGCGTGTCCTTTTGGTAACAAAACACAACACCTTGTTTAATAAATTTAACTGTATTCTTAGAGTGGCAACATGAAAACATCACTTATGTGTAATTGTTTTGGCTTTCCTCCTTTACCATTTTTTTTTCTGCTCAAAGATTTTTGCCATGTAAAGTACAGCCGTAGAGTCATTTAACATTCTTCGAGTTTATTTGTCTTAATGCACAGGTGAGACAAAGTTTGCTAGAAGCATAATAAGCCACGCAAAGCACATCAATGGAAGCAAATCAGATGGGACCTGTCATCACTCTTCTCTCCTCCTCATCCATCTTGTTGTCAGCACCTGATAACAAATAAAAATGAAAGTTGCTGTATGTCTGAAGTCCAAGACTCAAGTGTTTGGAAAGGATAAATACAAAAGCTGTCCAATTTTCTTCTGGTTCCCTGTTTTCTCTGCTTTTCCTCCTCCTCTTTACCCAGTAAATGTAGGTTAGTAGCTCTCCTTGAGACATTTTTAGAGTTTGTCAGGACCACATTAGCAGTAACTCTCAAAGGATGATACTTCCAGGAAAACCATGGCCAGAATCCACACTCTAAATCTGTATATTATACCACCATGGTAAGATATAGATAGATAGATAGATAGATGAAACTTTATTAATCCCTCGGGTGGGTTCCTCCGGGAAATTCAATTGCATGTTACAGATACAATAAGGGGAATGAGAGTAAGGAAATACACAATCTAACCCTGATTTCCACAGTGTATCGTTTTGCACAATCTAACCTGTTCAATGACAATGTGGAGGTATATTTTTATATATAAACGTTTTACTTGTTTTATGTTGAGTTCATTCTTCCAGCAGGGGGAGCCTGGAGGTAGACTTTCCCGTTTGTTGGAAACAAAGACCTGAGCCAATCAGAAACCGGTTCAAGGAATTAAATCCGGGCTCGTTGTGGCCATGGCAACGGATTTACCTTGGTGACAGCTGAGAAATAGAAATGGAAGAGGAGATGCGACATCGGCTGTAATGGTCCTGAGCAATACTCTCAGAATACTTCAGATCCACCCTCAGTGACCCCACTGCACCATGACAGGTTAATTTCTTCAGGGGGTGGACTCCCGAAGATCTGCAATAAAACAAAGTAAACAAAGGCAGGAATATGGAAAGGGAAACAGCAACCTTCAGTAGTACCCTAATTCAGGAGAGCTCTGTGTATGAAAATAGAAGTAAATATAGACTGGTGCATTTAAGGAGATGATATTCAGAAGGTTACATGAAGATTTGATGTATTGGCTCAGAGGGTGATAGCAGAGACTGTTGCCTAATCTGAACATATATATGAAAGCCCAGAGAGTCTGGAAAGAAGGAAAGGATAAAAGATACCAGGTTAAGGACGAAAATTAGAAAGTGATGAGAGCAAGTGAACACCAACGAGGTTAAGGCCGTTCAAGAAAGGTTTTCTGTTGCAGCTTTTTATACAGTTTACTATTTGATATCATCCCATTTCAGCATTTAACTTGTCAGGAAAATGTGTGTTACTTGGGTTACAGTGAAACAAAATTGACCATTGTCCTCATAACTATAATGATAATTCTCAGAGACACCCCATTGGCAGCTGGACAAAGGCAGATATTCACACTCAGCAGCGTCTACATATATAAAGAATGTTTAAATTATTACACACACGCATCTTTACCAAATTGTCAAGGCCACTTCTGTAGGTGTGGTCCTCTTGTAACTGTACAAATATGGTTCTGCCTTCTCTACAGCGTCTAATCCAAGAGCTGTATGTAATTGGCTGTGGTATTGGAATTTTTTATTTTAATTGGCCCTGGTTTCTGTCACTCTACGTCAAACGCTCTCTGCTCACTGTGTAACCACGCCTCCTCATGCTTTCCGGAGCCAGTGGTTCATTCGTGCGTGTAGAGCCGTGGATTGCCTCGCCGGGAGGGAGGAAACGTGTTTCGTTTAATTTTGCTGGGTTCTCGTGCTGTCATTAGCAGTGCTGCTACTACAGTAACGTTTTAAACAGTATTTTCGCGGGTACTTTGCGTTGTAATTAACGGCGGCGTGGCATAACGTTGCGAACAGCAAGGTTAGGCTCTGTCACCTGGCTGCAGCAGCTGACTTGGTGTCTTGCGGAGAGTGGCGACAGTTCCCAAAAGAAAACAAGCAATTGCTAGTTAGCAATTCAGCCAGTTAGCCTGTTAGCTAGCTAGCTCTTGCCTTATTTCCACAGCAAGTCCCTCCCTCACAAAGTGCGTGGACGCTGTTGGCTGCGACGGTGAAGTCGAGTGTTTTTTTTTCTTTCTTTCTTTTCCTTTTTTTTAAACTCCCCTCCTATCAACTTAATAGCCAGCATCCCTATACAGTTGGTTTGCACGGGAAATACCCCCCACAAAGGTTAGATAGGTTAGGAGACGGTAACGTAAAATTGCTGGCTTTACGTTCGACAAGTGTGTTCTGTGGAGGGATACGGATCATACACTGGCAGAGAGACTGGCTAAAAGAAGACGCGAAATAAGAGCGAACAAGGAAGACACCAGGAAGGAGGGGACTGGCTAGTTTAGCCGGTGAGACAGAATCGCACGTAAGTGACTCATACTTCGCAGCAGTAAGTTAGGTTGACAAATGGCTTAACCTGTACAACCTGTACAACTTGCACTGCTTGCGGCTATCCAGTCTTCTACTCTTCTGCGGCTTAGCACCTACAACCAGTACGCCATACTACAAATGTTAGCTAGCTGCACAGGCTTCCTTGAAGGTGGCTTAGTAGCTAGCACGACAGCTAATTGAATGGTTCGAAAGTGAAAATGTGCTTGAAACACATCTCGACTACGCTTTCTTCACACGTTCCGTCTTAACTAAGGCTCAGTTAAATAGAGGAGTTTAGACAAGTTGGATGTGTGGCTTGAACAGCACCGTGTACCAGCTAGTTGTCATGAATGGGAGCTTATTAGCCGCTTTGCTAGCTAATTCCTGCCGGCTACCCACTCAGATTGACAGCTCAGCTTCTGACGACACGAAACCTGAATATTAGTTTAACCCAGCTCGTATCGCCCCTTTACAAAACACAAGGCTCATATCTATTACGTGCAGCTGTGGGAACTGTGTGTTCCTGAGCTGAACCAAAGATAAACTTGTCAATGTCATGCAGAGTTCACATGACATTACACTATCTTGGTTATAAATGACTGTAGCTGTCAAACTACTCAGTTAATCAGTTTTCTCATTTGTATAGGTTTCATCAGTCACTTAGCATTCACAAGTCATGCACACGTTTATAGTAGTCTATAGTAAGCCACAGCTGTGTAAATCAGCAAATAGGCAACAGCACAGCCCTGCACTTAAACACAATTATGATTCTGTACCAAGATCAGTTGTGACAAATATTCTCTTCTCTTTTAGATAGTACATCAAGCCACACACAGCCATGAGTATTGAGATACCGGTTGGGTTGACAGAACTGCTGCAGGGCTACACTGTGGAGGTGCTCCGACAAAGGCCGTCAGACCTGGTGGATTTTGCCGTACAATACTTTACCCGTTTGCGGGACACTAGAAGTCAGGATGGGGCCAGCACAGGCGGCAAGACGGGAAAAGGAGTGATGTTTGACGGGGAGCCGATGCAAACAGAGTCCAATGGAGAGGATGATGAAGATGATGACTCCGACTTTGAACGTAGGTTGATCTTTTTGTTGTTGAGATTGTCAGCTGTTGTGGTGCAGGTGCTTGTGTGAGTGAAATGGGACACAATGAGTGATTGTGTTTGATTTTGTTAGGGAAAGAGCATGTGAAGGTGAGGCCAAAAGACTTGTCACTGATATGGTCAGAATTTATCCGTCTTCTTGGGAGATTCTTTAGCGTGTTACGTCTGCCATATTTTCATACATGCACTTGCTCTCAGAAAATCCCACTGAGCAAACATCTTGGCAAAGCAGACATGATCTAATCTGGGTCTACTACATTCTCATCATCTGACTTTCAGGATCTGAAATAATTTATTATTTACATGTGTCTAAGGATCTGAAAGAGCCGTCTTTGTTAAATATAGATTCAATCTGCTCTTTAACATATTCTTAAATTAAATTTATACTTCCAGAAAACTGAAGTAGCCCAAGATGCGAAAGGTAACAAGGTAAAGCTGTCCTGTAACGACATATAATGTTGTAATAACAAAATCGGCATGTTGTTTTCCCAGAGCAGTGAATGTGTGTGTATATATAACTCTAAATTGTACCTCAATAGTGATACTGGGCCTCTTTTGCATCAATCCCTTGTGTTTGGCACACTGGCATAAGATGTAAGCTGCTCCCAAACTCAGTTGTACTCTGTGCTCCTGAGAGCAATGTGACCTAGATCACACCAGTATGTTCACTGGCATCATCTGTAAACTATCATGCATATATGTGAAACTATGTGGAGATAAAAACTGAAGCCCCTTTTTTGTTTGTAAATAGTAATTGGAATCCAAATGCTGCAACCTAGCTGGCTGCACAGCTTTTGTCAAATCACCAGCAGGTACCGGAGCACTAAAGTGAATTTTGGGCTTCATGAGATCTATTCTTTTTGGGCCTGTTGTTAGTATTCCTTTTTTTTTTTGAGCTTCTATTTTAGTTTTGTGGTTTAACAATTATGCCAAATATACAGTTTTAAATATACAGTTTTAATCTCTGCTGAAAGCAATGTTGGCCAGCCTTGTAGATTGGTACAAGCTGGTTCATGGTGAACAGGGATTATGGTTTCTTTTTCTGCTAATACAAAATGGGTTCTGCCTGCTGTAAAACAGCTGTGACTTCAGCTGAGAGAGGTGTGTGCATGCGTGCGTGCGTGCGTGCGTGCGTGCATACGCTTTGGTGTACACGCGCCAGATGTATTTGAGTTTCAGTGAGTCCTTTTGCATACTTGTGAAAGTAAGCAGTTGTGTTCTGGCATTATTTCACACCCGTTCAAATTCTAGCCTGGTGACACATAAAAAAATGTGTCCAAGTACACTGTGATTAGCAATCACACCTCATTCTAGGGGATAATAAAGGAAAGGGAGCTGCAACAGTTGTGCTCCAGGGAGAAATCTGGATTCTGGAGTTCACACACATGACTTCCATGACATTAGATTATCCAGTAGGCTTGTGTATACTTCCCCCAGGGGAACATTAACATTATTTCTGATGGTAATAACACAGGCCTGCATAATGAAAGGTATCATGTGCTCTTGCCTGACCACTGCTGCAGCCTATAGGTATAAAGAGTGATCTAATTCAGTTAGTTCACTAGCACGTGCTCTAAGACAGTTGCTTTAGACACCAAAATAGCATTTTTAATCCACAAACCAAGAACGTCATTACTTATTTTTCTAGGTGAGAAATACAAACCTGGTTCTGTTAGCTATAAAGGGGACATTCTGCATAACTATCAGCACAGTCTGCAAACTATGCTGGTAAAATACAAATGTCATACTTCTACTTAGTTGAAATATGATTGGTTATTTGGGGCATTTTGTTGAATTTGGTACTTGCTGCATGTCCTCTCTTGCATGCCTTCTGTTCAAGACTAGGAGTAATTTTTCTCACATTTAGAGCACAAGTGATTAAACTGTATTACTGCTGAGTTGGCAGGTAAGGTATTTTGAGTTGCTATCCTCTTTATAAAGTATGGCTGTTGTGAAATTAGTATTGAGCTGTGCAGTGTAATATAAATATTGTTTAGCTGGCCCTGAATTCAAGAAAAAATTGAAAGAAGTTCAAGGTGCTTTTCCAGTTGTGTTGTTTTGGTTGATTTTTTTCATGAATCTGTGGTATCTGGATATTCTTTAGACTTTAATTCTATTGTTTTAATAGGCTACTTACATTTACGATGACTCACCAGTGTGCTCTTAACCTTTCTTTTGCTCTGCAGGAAATCATTGAGTGAGTGTGTTGGCTAAAGGCCTAACATGTAAATGAACTAGATAGCTGCTTGTGTATTTCCATGGATGGTACACCGTATCCCTAAAAACAGGACGTCTTGCGGTAATTTACTTGTCTTGTTTCTGTAACTCCTGCTGCCTGAATCCACTTAGGGCTCACCACACAGGTCTAAGCTGGTTAACAATAGGGGATTTAGTTATACATCCATCATATTTTGGTGATATTCAGGTTTTTAAGTAACCCTTTTTATATTGAGGCTGAGCTTTTAAGAAGTCATTTATTGACAATTTTATAATCTTCTTTCTTTTTGCTGAATGGGTGACATGGACACCAAACTGTGGGTTTCTGGTAGTGAATTTAAGATTTGCATTTGGCAGGAGTAAAATTCACTTCTGTGAATATTAGGATTGCATCATACTTACCTTTAATGGTTAGTAGCTGAATCCAGAACAAATGCGTCCATTTTACTCAATTTTCAGAAATACAGTGATAATGAGAAAAAGGGTGCAACACAACTCCTAGAGATGATAATAGAAACTAATTAAAAGTGTTTTTATAAGAAAGACAGCAGGGATAAAGCAGAGGCTGTATTAAAAAATAATTGAGGGAGGAGAAGAGAATGGGTTTATGTAATTATTCTAAGCTGCACAAAACTTTGTAGAAATGCTTTGTAGCTAGATGGTTGTGCTGCATGGATTCATAACAGAATGCTAGCTTAGATTTTTCTCTTCAGAGTGCAGATTTTCCATAGATTAATAGCTCTTAGCCAGTTTTGTCTAGTAATGATTTAACTGTAACACTTTAAAGTTTTTTTTCCTTCCTTAAAAGCATCGGTCCATATTTTCAAAATTCTACCTCCGTGTGTTGTTTTGATTATTTATAAGCACTGGTATTTTGAAAACAGATATCTTGAGAGGAGTCATAACGTCATCAGTGTTTCCTTTTCATCGCAGCAGCTCTCTTGCAACAGTAAGTGCAAATTTTCCCAGATGGTTGGTATCCATTTCGGACTGCAAATCTTCTGTTGCTGTTAAACACACCATTAGATTAAGAGATAAGGTCTGTTAGAAATTTTTTTTATGATACATAGACATCTTTCTAAGAAGGGTGTCCACCAGCCTTTAAATGTCATCAAAATGGAACACATTAAATAACAGGATTGAGGGCCTTACAAAAATTTAATAAAGTGCAATAAAAGGTTTCCAGATCTCAAACTCATTTGCTGTTTTATTTAGGTGCAAATTAAATGTGACAGTGTGTCATCAGGTTTGTTTTGATGTGATTAAACCTAGAGTAAATGTTTTGAGTTAAAGTGTGTTTACCCTGTTAAGAGTAAATACTGTTAGGAATTTATGTATTTAAGTTCTTCTACCAAAGAAAATGTACAGGAAACATTAAAGCTCTATGGTTGAAACACCAGTAATTGGAAAAAAATATATTTTTGAGTTTGTGTTGCAAGTGTCAAGTGTTTTAGTTTCTGTCATATCTGTCCAACATGATAGAAAAACACTGTCATGCACTTGTAGATTTGCATTGAAGATGTGGTTGTGTTCTAGTTTTGCATGGCCACAAGAGTCCCCCAGTCCCAAAATTCATCATCTGGCCAAATCCGAAAGCTTCATCAGAGCTCAAAATTTATCAGTCCGAGTTTGGCATATGAGCTGACAAATGTGTGGATGTGTCTGTCAATGCAGACCACAGTTTGTTTCTGTGTGGAGTAGATAAAATGTGTTTCTTGCATGTTTGGTTTGTGTCAAAGGCTCTGCGTAATTTAGCTCAGAGTATGGCCGCACACAATGTGATGAAATTCTGCCTGTGACCTCTTTCTGTCTCCACCCTTGCTCTGTCACCACCACCTCAGTGTTGTTTACACCCTGCTCCCCCCAGTCTCTTCCTTTGCTCCCATAGTGTTCTGCCTTTCTCCCTCTATGTCCCTCTTTTTTTCCCTTCACATTTTTCCTTTATGTCTCTTAAGCAGTTTGATTTGGCTTTTTTTTTTTTTTTAGTAGATAAAATTAACTCATAACATGATTGTCAGAACAAACTGTTTCTAAAAGAGAAAACAGAGAGACTCCTATAGTTTTCTTTGATGTAAATTGTGATCCTGCTACTGTTTTCATTTTTTTTCTATCACTCTTTAATTCATATATTTGCTACTGGACCATTTCCCCCCCCCCCTTAATATTGCTTTGTGCTTTAGTTTCACTTATTTGGGATGAAAGTACAGACTGCTTTGTCTCTAAAGACACTAATAATTGGTTCAGTAAGACGAGCTGAGATGTCAGTTTTCATTTTCGTCTAGGAGCTTTGTGTCTGTGCACAGTGGTAACAGTGATTAGTGGAAGAGGGAGTACGTGTACACTCAAATGACTGTTGTCACTCTAAGTGTGCACAATTTTATATCTGTAGGTTTGCGTGCTTGTGACTGGTCTCAGTTTAGTGTTGTGCAACAGGTGACCTGATTAGTAGACAGCAGTGTATGTCCAGGGTGCTTTTAGCCTGCAGGCAAATCTCATCCAGCCTACTATGGAGACCAGTTGGACTGGCAGTCTGATGGTGTTAAGTGGAAAAGCCCCCAGACGGCTCATACTACTCTGCCTGGCTGACAGTTCACTAATGCAGTCGCTGTCTTTACTCTTGTCTTATTTTTATCATATGCAAAAAAGACAAGTTTTGAAAATGCCTTTTTTTTAGCCTTCTGTCCATATGAAAACAGGGGTTTTGTTCATGTTCAGGGCGAGTAATTATCAAATTACCAGCATGGTGTTTGTGTGACCCTCGTAGGATTGGCTACCTCCATAGACTGAACCTGACTGAATCTAAACTCGGTAGCCCAAACACATAAACTGAACCAGCTGTAAGATAATGGAGTGCTGGTAATAGGATATTCAGAGGGGAGTAATACCAGACTTATGGCATTAAGAAGAAGAAGGAATAGGCTGTACTAGCTGAAAAGTCTTCAGATACAACTATTAAAAATTTTGCCTATCTCAGTTGGTGACAATACGTGATATTACCAATTATTAAGTCATAAAATCTGTCTGGGTCTGTCTCACCTTTGCTCTTCTCCATGCCCTACCTACACACAGCAGTTTCAGTGTGACAGTGACACCAATTTAATCAAGAAATTGAGGAGTAGTGGCAAAGTTGTGCGTCAGCAGACACAATTACAATACATTTAATAATGATATTCATTTTCTGCATTAATTGGAAAATAAGCTAAAAATTGCCTGGATTGACTAATCATTAATACCAGAGATCATTATCCATCTATTTTAAATGCCGTGTAGAGTACATAGCAGAAGATGTGATGTTCCAAATTCATGATACAAACATCCTTCGTTGTGTATTAGTATCCACACGTCATCGCCTATTTTATGGTCTTAGTCATCTCTACACTAGTAATAATAATATAGAAGAAGAAATTTTATGGAAGAGACGTTAGAAAAGTTATGTGAAGTATGACCAACTGGAATTTGAACCAAGTCAGATACGTCTTTAAGCACCTAATTGTTAAGCCCACTTTTTGTGCTGATGTCAATAACAAGTTTATGTATGTAAAGCTGAGAAATAGCATTTAAGATTTTTTTTTCAGTATTGTATCATATATTATAAATTAACTAGTAATGTAACTGTTTTACTTATGCTAAATAACTTTGTGCTGCTGCTAAATGATTCGTGGTTAAAGCATGCCAGTCTAATGGGGGGTGGAGTCTTTAAACATGGCTAAGGTCATAAAATTGATCTCTTTTGTGCACTCTGTGTTTTCTTTTCCTTTTTAGCACCAGGGGAGTAGTATGCATTTATGTATATATGTATGTATTTTTTGTCTGCCTGTTGATCAGACTGTAGAACTCTAAATTTGTCTCTTTGTTGTGTCATTCCTTTGATTTCTTCAGAGTGTGTGTGTGTGGGGTTTTTTTTTTTTGTTTTGTTTTGTTTTAAATCTGCTTAAACTTCGTTATCAGCTTCTTTTTTTTTTTTTTATCTTGGTGTCTCTTTGTTTGAATGTCTTTGTAGCCTTATCTCTCTACCTTTCTTCACCCTGTTTCTTCACGTCTCTTTGAATTAAAAAAAAAAATGTATATGGAAACCGACAAATTTTCTTAATTCTATTGTCCTGTTTGTATATTTCTGTATATGACTTTTTGAAGTATTTGTCTTTACATCATTTTCTGGATCTATATCTTTTTAAAATAACAATACACTAAAATAGTTTGAGATGGCTATAGTGTCAGTTCTTTAGTCACTCTTCAAGTCTCAAACACTTTATGTGGAAATGAGATTTCAGGAGACATTTATGTAGCTGTCCTAATTTCCGTTGTCCATTTAAGGGATTGTCATCGGTTATTGGTACAGCAGGCTATGAGACAACTTGGCTTGCATGTATTTGCTAGTAGACATCATTTGAACCTTTGTACTTCCTTGTTCTCTATCCTCTAGCCATCTTAGTCCCTGCAACAAAACAAGGAAGTGGTGAGGGATGACTGGCTTAAAGAGAGAGATTGCATTTTATCTTCTGCTGCTCCTGTTTGAAGTTAATATGCATCCCGTGTCTCTAGCACACTATTCTTGTGAATCATAATGCTGTCTGAACCCTGCCTCGCCAGTCCAGTTAAAGCCTTCAGTGACACGTATATGTAGATTTATTACCGCCATCAGAGGCATCTAGATTACATACTTCTGGACAACAGATCTGAGTATGATGCCAGCCTTCTTGGTGTACATTAAATCCAGGCTGGAACCCTCTCAGGAGACTGTCTCTGTCCCAGTCGTGCAAAAGGGTCAGGTTGACCAGTGCAGACTACTGTCATGTCATCATGTTGATCTCTTTGGTGCATTATAAGAAGGTGTGATGTTTTCTGAATTCAGTTCATTATGTGTTACGTCTCACCTTTGATTGTCATTTGCAATAGATAATGTGGTATAAGCCAGACTTCCCATCAGTGGAAATGATCAGGTCTGTACTTTAGTTTGGTTTGGTTTCACTCTTTCTTGAAAAATAAAACTATAGTCTCTTTTGAAAAAGTTAAAGGCTCAAAGTTATTTAGCTTACCCCAGTGTTCTAACAAAACATGCTGTATTTATCCTACTATACGCACTGTATATGAAGATGTGCAAATTAAAATAAGAAGAAAGAGTGCAGGAAGTAAAAGAGCTGAGAAGCATCAATGTTTTTTGTAGAAAATGTTTTAACCAGTTGTTTTTACTTTTTTTCCCCCAATTTGGACAATCCACAAAGCAAGAGTTTTAGTTTCAATTCACTGGCCAAATAAAGGCAATAAAACTAACACTAAACCAATATTCTAGGTATCAGAAACATGCTCATTTATTGATGTTTCTCCTGGGAGAGAAGCGGGGGAACTACAGAGGGGAGTGAACAGATGAGGGCATGGGATAGCAACAAAGTTAAGGAGGATGACAAAGACCTGAATTGAAATTATAAAAAGAAACAAATACAACTAAAGGATGTGGGAATCATTCCTCCAGCGTTTAGGGTTGTTACTGGCGCCACATTTGTCTCAGAGGGCCATAGCTCCAGGCTGGAATTTGGGAATCCCGGTCCTTACTAAGAAGTAAACCAATGCTTTTTTTTTTTTTTTTTTTTGCTTTTTTTCCACACATTTTCATGGCACTCTAACTGATTCCTGATGTATACCAAAGATGTATCGTCACAGAAATGTATCAGATCCATATGTCTTATATTGTTTTGTCATTTTTGAGCACTCTTAGCCACTATTGGATTGTCTGCAAACATGCTTCCTGTATGAACAAGTGCTTTTCCTTTTCATGGAGCAGCCATTGTTGATTATTCTCTCTTAGCTCATGCTGCTCTCATATATTCATATAGAAAACATCTATAAATGGAAATTATAGCGCATATAGTACAGAGCAGGATTGTCAAACTCATTTTACATCACTTCAGTTTTAAGTGGGCTGCATCAGTGCAAGTGCCCCTTCCTGACAATGGATGGAAGTTTAACTACATATTTAATCCTTGAGATATCTTAAGATCAGAAAAAAGTGCAAAAGTACATCTCAGATTTTCTACATGATAAAGAAATGCTGATGCAGCAAATGGAAGAAAGCTGTCAGCACAAATTAAATATGTACAATTACAGAAAGAAAATCCTGGTAGCCCAGACTCCTGTAATTACAAAATTGAAAAGTTTTGAACAGAAATTTCTATAGTGGATGGTGATAAAAAAGGAATTTTTTCTGTCATTTAATTCTTTATCTCTTACAAAATTACTTTTGAAGTATGAATAGCCATTTCCCTAAGCTTTCCAGTGGGCCGGATTAGAGTTTTTACCAGGCTGATTCTGGCCACTGGGCCTTATGATTGACACCCCTGGTGTAGAGGAAAAATTGTGTTCACATAAGGTTCAAAGGTAAATGCTGAAGGGAAACTTTGTTGTCTGAGTATGTATATACACATTTTGAATAGTTCATTTAGTATGAAGTCAGCTGCCTGTTCAATGCAATAAACTCAGATAAGCCTGTGACCAACAGTTGTTGTTTTAGCTCTGTTTCACAACCTAGCGATGTGAGATAAGAATGAACTGATGAACCTGAAACCTGGTCGGTTATCAGTTTATTTTTTTTAAATAATTTCTACCAAAAATACGTGCATTTATTTAAAAAAAAAAAAAAGATATCATAGTAACTTAGTATTTAATGTCCTCCATTGGCAGGTTGTTTACCTATGTGTTAGCCATGACAGAACTAGGGCTGCCACGATTAGTCGACTAGTCACGATTATGTCGACTGTCAAAATCGTCGACGACTGATTTAATAGTCGACGCGTCGTTTGAAGCTTTGTAAGATCACAAAAGACGCAGGAATAAGTAGTAGTATTTAAGAGTGTAATAACGGACTGAAACAGAAGATGGCAGCACTGCATGTACAAGGATGCCAGCTGCCGTTAAAACCCGAAGAAGAAGTAGCTCTGTCCCAGAATTCATAGCGCAGCCCAGCTCAGTTTCCAACAATGGCGGCAGCTAGTTAGTTTTAATATTACTCTTATTATTCTTTCTGGGTCACAAAATAAACGTTTAACATTTTTTTAGGCGAGAATGTAACTGTGTAAACCTCAAATATCTGTTCAGTTTATCAAGACACCACATATTTTCAAAAGCGCTCTGACGTTTTCGGAGACGTCTGTTACCCACTAGCTCGATAGCTAGCCGGGGGCAAGGGTAACTAGAGCCCGTGAAAACACCGGACTCCCGGCAAATCGTTTTCAAACCTACCGCCGTCTTTCGCTACTCAGGTTAAACATATATAACTCACTTAGATAATTTAAAAATGGTATTGTTTGGCTTTTTTTTTAGTATTTTATTTGTTCCTGAGTAAATCGGTTTGGCTGAGATTAAAGTTATAGTTTTTACACAGCTGAATAAACGTCAAGCAGACAACTGATTATCAGAAGTGTGAGATGCTCGAGAATATACTCCGGTGTCCTGTTATATTTTAGATAGCAAGGAGTTTATTAAACTTCACCGAAACAACCTGCAGATTTCATTAAAATTTAATAAACTATCATCTTGTCTTTATTTTTAGTTAGCACATACCTTAAACACTTAAAGCTTTAAGCTAATGATAGTTATACAAGAGCAGATCCGTGCTGGTGCAATAAGCTGTACGCTGTACATCCAATGAATGCATGATCTGATTAGTCGACTAATCGCAAAAATAATCGGTGACTAGTCAACTATCAAAATAATCGTTTGTGGCAGCCCTAGACAGAACACATCATTTTAACCTTGGTTCTTAAATAAGTAGGACATTGTGTAAAAGGAAATTTATGATTCATATTTTGCAAATCATGTAAATCCTATATTTTAATTAAAAATAGGACAAAGATGACATCATCATGTTGAAATTGATATATACACTCTTTAAACATTTGAATTTGGATTTTATGTCAACAGTCATGTCCTCCCTTTGTTCTCTCAATCGGTCTGTCAGCTTGCCGTTCTGTTTCCACTGGAACCTACTGTGTCATTCTCACGATCCCCTGTCTCCCTTGGCCTGCCTGTGTTTGTCTTGATGTACTTGCCCAATCTCATTAGGTGACATGGCTTAGAGAGAGAGGTTATTAGGGGGGTTTAGCAGAACCATCTTTGGCACAGTAAGAAAGAGAATTAACAAGGGTTCGAGGTATTGAGAAAGAAGGAAAGCATGAATGAGAAGAGGAGACTGAATCAGCGAGAAAGCTGCGGTTAATATCAGCCAAATATCTTTAAAGTTTGCCTTTATCTGCTCTTTCAGCCTCTTTAGCTGACAGGATGTAAATACTGTTCAGAAGTATTCTATAATACAATATTTTGTTGCATAACTGCTTAAAGGAGATTTGTTATAATCAATCTAAATAATCAGTGGCACAGTGGCCTCCATAAAGTGTTGCCGAGGAGGTAAAAATTAACCTTGCAGGGTTTTTGTTTTCTTTAACTCATCAAATAACATTTTAATATTGGAGCCACTAGGCAGCAGGTATTTGTATAAATTTGTTGTTCAAATAAAAACAATCACAACAAAATTCAGAGTGGGCATCCTGGAACTTTATATTTCATGGGATTTTATTGAATGCACAAGGAGAAAGCTTTATGTAGACAAGCACTAATGATTGTTTGTGTAATTTGTTACATATGAAATTAGCCATTTTTTTTAAATTGTATTTTTTTTGTGTTTTGTGTTAGGCAAAAGTCATTGAGGATTTTTTTTTAATTTCTAAACTCCTTTGATTTGTAAAAGGAGAGATGAACCTGAAGTATATAGGTTATAGCAAGATGGAGTCCTTCATGTTCCTCAAACCTCGGCCTTCCAAAAATCCTTCCTTCCATACCAACCCACACTACAGGGAGTGCAGAATTATTAGGCAAATGAGTATTTTGTCCACATCATCCTCTTCATGCATGTTGTCTTACTCCAAGCTGTATAGGCTCGAAAGCCTACTACCAATTAAGCATATTAGGTGATGTGCATCTCTGTAATGAGAAGGGGTGTGGTCTAATGACATCAACACCGTATATCAGGTGTGCATAATTATTAGGCAACGTCCTTTCCTTTGGCAAAATGGGTCAAAAGAAGGACTTGACAGGCTCAGAAAAGTCAAAAATAGTGAGATATCTTGCAGAGGGATGCAGCAGTCTCAAAATTGCAAAGCTTCTGAAGCGTGATCGTCGAACAATCAAGCGTTTCATTCAAAATAGTCAACAGGGTCGCAAGAAGCGTGTGGAAAAACCAAGGCGCAAAATAACTGCCCATGAACTGAGAAAAGTCAAGCGTGCAGCTGCCAAGATGCCACTTGCCACCAGTTTGGCCATATTTCAGAGCTGCAACATCACTGGAGTGCCCAAAAGCACAAGGTGTGCAATACTCAGAGACATGGCCAAGGTAAGAAAGGCTGAAAGACGACCACCACTGAACAAGACACACAAGCTGAAACGTCAAGACTGGGCCAAGAAATATCTCAAGACTGATTTTTCTAAGGTTTTATGGACTGATGAAATGAGAGTGAGTCTTGATGGGCCAGATGGATGGGCCCGTGGCTGGATTGGCAAAGGGCAGAGAGCTCCAGTCCGACTCAGACGCCAGCAAGGTGGAGGTGGAGTACTGGTTTGGGCTGGTATCATCAAAGATGAGCTTGTGGGGCCTTTTCGGGTTGAGGATGGAGTCAAGCTCAACTCCCAGTCCTACTGCCAGTTTCTGGAAGACACCTTCTTCAAGCAGTGGTACAGGAAGAAGTCTGCATCCTTCAAGAAAAACATGATTTTCATGCAGGACAATGCTCCATCACACGCGTCCAAGTACTCCACAGCGTGGCTGGCAAGAAAGGGTATAAAAGAAGAAAAACTAATGACATGGCCACCTTGTTCACCTGATCTGAACCCCATTGAGAACCTGTGGTCCATCATCAAATGTGAGATTTACAAGGAGGGAAAACAGTACACCTCTCTGAACAGTGTCTGGGAGGCTGTGGTTGCTGCTGCACGCAATGTTGATGGTGAACAGATCAAAACACGGACAGAATCCATGGATGGCAGGCTTTTGAGTGTCCTTGCAAAGAAAGGTGGCTATATTGGTCGCTGATTTGTTTTTGTTTTGTTTTTGAATGTCAGAAATGTATATTTGTGAATGTGGAGATGTTATATTGGTTTCACTGGTAAAAATAAATAATTGAAATGGGTATATATTTGTTTTTTGTTGAGTTGCCTAATAATTATGCACAGTAATAGTCACCTGCACACACAGATATCCCCCTAAAATAGCTAAAACTAAAAACAAACTAAAAACTACTTCCAAAAACATTCAGCTTTGATATTAATGAGTTTTTTGGGTTCATTGAGAACATGGTTGTTGTTCAATAATAAAATTATTCCTCAAAAATACAACTTGCCTAATAATTCTGCACTCCCTGTATAGGTTAGTGTGGAGGGAAGGGTTGTAGGGAATGGTGGTAGTTTACATCAATACTAGAGCTATTCCTTCTGGACTTCCAGTGTTCATTTTAAAACAAGATGTAAGCCTGTTATAGATCATTTATGAATGCAACATCTGGAATTAAAATACTTACTAGCACAGTAATAAAAGAAATAAAATGGTCTGCAGGGTTGGACAAGTTGCTCCATAGTCTATCGACTATTTGGCGTCACTGCTAGGCAGCAGAACAGGCCTCCTGATCCACCTTCCATATTGCATAATGTGTGGCCCTGTTGAGAGAGAAACACAGACTGGCGTTTCTCACTTGCTGCATAAAGAAAAGTTTAAACATTAACATATGCTGCTCATTGATTTAGGCGACCATAATTAGTTAATGTAAGTGGATGGATAAACAGCTATGCTGAGCAGCTATAACAGTAGCAACTTGTAACACTCACTGGTTCTTTACTCTTTTACCTTGGACCTACAGATCTACTGTCTATATTTCTACCAAAATGTACAAATGTACTCTGTTCTCTAGCTTAAAAAAATTCTATTAGGAAAAAATCCAGCAGTTTGCCTTGTTTCTCATTTGATGATGATGGATCAGTGTTGCCACTTTAAAGGTAAGCATTAATTTCAAAGCCGGTTTTGTTTTTTGTTGTGTTTTTTTTGTTTTTGTTTTTTTTCCCCCCTCCCAAGATTTTGGGATGTTTTATTAGTTTACAGACAAACATGATTGAAAACACAACCACCTTGTAGGAGGAAATGGCAGGTTGCTTTTAACAAAACCATGTGAATGGACTATACTTGGTGAAAGAAATTTGTTTTATTTGCTAACAGTTGATAATGATAAATGGTGAATCCCAAAATCCACAAGTAGTTTTCACCACTTACCTGACAATAGGGACTCTAAATAACTACCTTTAAAATAAAAATGAAATGGTTCGCTTCAAGACATGTAGATTGCCTTCAACATGGCGCTCTACACTGTTGCAGCTATTGTTACCATAGAAACCAATGTCCTTGAAAATACTCTCAGCCAATTGCTGCTGGACATGACAGTGAAGGGGAGCGGTCTCACATAATTGTGAATCAGATAAAGAAAGTTGGGAGGTCACAGGTAGTTCACAGCCCTCACTTCCATAACAAGTATCTGTAGCAATATATTTGCATAGCCTTGATATGACTGACTTTCATATCCCTGTCCTTGCGTTGCACTTCTGATAATGTGGGTTTGTGTAAGCCTGTTACTGTTTTTCTTCTTAAAAGAGTAGCTGCTCTGTTCATTGGCAGTCAGTAAGAATTGAAGCTGCAAGTGAGAATCAAAGAAAATAAGAGTGATTAATTAAAAACAAAAGGAGGATGAGTGCAACCTGTCACTATCTTTCTAAATCTTATAGACTTCCTTCATTTCCATAGTAACACAAACTAATTATGTGTACTGGGTTGGATTTGTTGACTTGACTGAAGGACCAGGTCAAACACGCTTGGCTGCTTCAGTGGCATAACAAGTGGTACCCATTAGTTAGGTAATTAAATTCACTACCATTTGACATTTAACTGTAAACATAAGCTTGAGAATTTGGAATTTTGACCCACTTTTGTGACTGTAAATGGTCATGTAATGGGAAACCACATTGGCCTTGTTTATGTTATACTTCAGTGCTTTGATCAGAATGTGTTACGCTCTAGGCTGTGCAGGCTGACTGTTCTGCAGTTCATAGTTGTACCACCACACAGTACTGTTGAAGGTCATATTTGTTTTTTGTTTTTTTTAACTTGGGCGTTAATGACATTCTTTGTCATCCCGCAGATTAAAATAAATACATGTAGCATTATCATGGGTACAAGTAATCTTACATCAGTTAGCCACAGCAATAACACCAACTCCCTAATATTATATAGATCTGCTTTGTACCCCCAAAGTAGCCTTTACCATTCAGTGTATGGACATTGGTGCACTGGGAATGCACATTTTCACATTTGCAAATGTGCAAGATCCTTCGGGTCCTGAGAGTACATAAATAAGAGTACAAAATACCATCCTGAGCAGTAACCAGTCAGTGGCTGTAATACCACTGTCTGGTGTGAGGAGTAATATTGGTACTAATATTGATATTGGCCAGATGGCACATGATTCATTATAGCTATTCATGTTTTTTGCTTTGGTTGCCTTTGTCATATGAAGGATGTGTCATCCCTTGAGCCCTTTTCTGACATGGGATGCATAAATGGGATGCTTTATAAATCTATCAAAGTAATGGTATTCATAATTGCAAGGTATGTTGCTGTGCTAAATTGTGTGTGTTATTTACTTTAAAATTGGATGACATAATTAAAGATGCTTCGCCCTATATGCGGTTACGAAAACGCGTTTATATACACTTTACTAAAATTAACTAAGCAACAACAACAACAAAAAAAAGATTATAAATTGTGTCTCTATGTTGGGGGATATTATTTATGGCACCCTGTACATAAATTCACACTACATTCTCACTTTGTACAAGGTTATGATAGATGTTGCTGCTGTATGCCTGTAGTCTGCAAACTAACCTTAGTTCCTGTTAATGTACTTGCCAAAGCTCAGATTATTTTCATTACTGGTGAATCTCTAGTCTGACACGTCGCAGTCTTCATTCAGACTGTTAAGTTTTATTCCATAAACATTTCAGTCTTTAATACAGCAACTTGAGTGAAGAAAAACTCAATGTAGGAGAGGTCTGTGTTCATCTCTTTCAACTAAAGTCTTGCTCACAAAAAATGGAAAAGCAGAAGCACAGAAAACTGCAGGACCATAATCTGGGAGTTCTCTGCACGGCATCGGAGTCACCAAAAGGGGAATCGAGGTTGGTCATGACACAGGCGCCTGAGGCTAAGGACTATAAATTATTTCCTGCTATTTACAGATGATAAATGTTGCAGAAAAAACTACACCAGCTAGGTTCATAAATTTAGTACCAGATAAAGTCAGAAGGGGGATTGCTGTCATATACGTTCTGCAGCGTCAGTTTTCACAGGTGACTGATAATAATGCCCAACTTGTGCAGATTTATAATCCAGCAAACTATCAGTTATATCGCAGATTCTGCTAACATTAACATACTAAACACTACTTAGAAACCAAACCTTTTTTGGTCTTTAAACGTTTTTTTAAATGGAAATTTCATTGTTGCAATTATACTAGTGTTCATATCTTGGCTGTTACTTGTCTCTGGCAGCTTGTTTTGGGCTGCTATCACTGCCAATACTCAGCCACACTCGGCTGAATTGTGTTAGAAGCATCGTGTTAACCTCATAATCCCGTAGTCCAATTCCTCCAAAACACAGGTGAATCCTTCAGCGCCATTTCTGCAGGAATTTAAAGTGTTCCTGTGGTCTTCCTCTGTTTTTTGTAATATTAACCATCTTTTATCATCCTTTTTCTTGTGCAAGATTGCACAAATTCCTCGATACTGGCACAAGTACTGTGCATCAGCTTTGACATCAGCATAAAGCTGTCATCAGTGATCCCCAGTAACTATTAGCTGTCTTCGTGAATGTGGTGTTTCTAAGAATTTCTTTTTGGGAGGAGGCAGCATATTGGTCATTAGAGACAGTGTATTGCCCCCCTGAGAGAAGAAGTCTGGGAAAACAAACTACAGCGTAGTCATTTAGCTTGGTCACTCCCATAATCAAGTCATAACTACTAGGTTATGAGTCAGTAATATGTATTTTATTGAGTAGACAATCATCAGTGAACCGTAACCTCTCTTAGTTTACTCAGAATGGTCAGGATTGCATTAAGTAGCTGCTGCTGGATTAAAGTGACACTTGACGCTTATTAGTCTTGGTGTCATATAGCATAGTTTGTCTGTGCCTGTTTGTTTGTTTGTTTTCATTGATGCTATGTGATGTCCAATAATTGAAAAAGATAGCACACTCATGATGTTTGTAAAAGAGTGGTGTTTCTTTTGCTGCACTAACTGCTACCCTGTGTGAATACTTGGGAATTGCATAGTATTAACACTACCAGGGGCATGGGGGATTTCCAAAGACCTTAAATAAGCACTTTCTCGTGGTGCTTGAATATCATTTGCAAAAGCCTTCGTACGCCTGTGTCTGTGCTGCCATTGCTGCTGCTGCTTACAAACTTTGAAATTTTAGTGAGACTTTTGTGATAACTTGGAGTATATACTGAAGTCAGACTTCAGATAACTGAGTAATCAAAATAAACATTACATTTTTAGATGTGTTGTCGATCTTTTCAGCCACCTCGCATGTAAGCTGTGCGGCCAATTTATTTTTTTCTCTGTGTGAATTCTGTGCTTTTTGGGTTACACAGTAAACCATCTCCTAAGGGATGTGTTTAGCTTTCCACTCCATAGATGACTCTTTGAGTTATCTTTCTCACCAAAAACAAAGGACGACAGGTTTGTTATATTACAGCCAGCTACAAGTTGATTTTGGAAAGTAGTACATTTTAAAAAGACAGAATGTACCTTCTACTTGACACAAAGAAAACATTTTGCTCCCTGTGTGAATCTAACTAGGAAGTGGCAGGGCACATTTTTTTGGTTTTCTGGTTATTTGCTACAAGTTCACTTTGGAGTGCATTTGATTTTTAGTGGTCAAAAACTATCCACAAGTTCCCATAAACACGGGTAATACAGGAAATTGTATTAGTGAGAATGTTTTGACAATATTACTTTAATATCACATTTTGTGACAGATTGAAGTAATAAACACAAGAAAAATTGTCAATTTGAGCTTAAAGACATTAGAGGCATTGGCAAACCTGATGGCTGTGGTGATGGGAAAGGGTTAACACCAATGCAGCTATAAGCAGTACAGGGTTACTTCCTTTTAAGGGCCTAAGTCTTAGGGAGCGTGTGATAGAGGGAGTTAGATGGGAAAATGAGTGAGTCACATATGGGGCAAGGGGAGAGAGGGAGAGGACGAGACTTTTTTTGTGTTGAGAGATGGTAAGAGTTAAATCATAGGCAGGATGTGGAGTGAGCAGAAAGTCGCATGGTGTGAAACACAGACTGAAACAGTAACTAAACTGAGTGTAATAGCAAAAAGAGGAAGCATTATGACAAAAAAGATGAAGGTATAGGCTTTGAGAACTGCTGAGACGTTTGTTTTGGCAAGGACGAATCGAAATAGTCTGAATCAGTGAACAGTAGGATGCAACATTTACAGCAAATGTCACTGCAAGCACAGTACTGTAGAAAAGGAAGGAAAGGGCAGTGTAAAGATACAAGCAAGGTAGATCCTCCAAGACCAACATGAACAGAAGGGGAAAAAAGTAGTATGTACATATCAGAAGTATAGGAAAAGACAATGTGGAGGATAAGATGAATAAAACAAAAAATAAATTATTAGATAGTCATAAATTCCAGAACACATGGTAAATCACAGCTAACTATAGGCTGTGCCAGTTTAATTTCTTTGTCCCTTTATGTCCATACTTTCTATATTACATGTCATCAACCATTAGTTTTTGCATCAGCATGTCACAGTGACTGTACAAGCTATTGTTTTATGCCGAATTGCCTAAGATGGGGTATAAGATATAGCCCAGTTACTGAGTAAAATTGTTCTTGCATCATTCAGTGTAGCGCTGGTAGATTTACTGCTCTTTATAGAGATATAAAAGCTATTTTTCCTCCTTAAAAATCTATATCAGCACTTGCCAAAATCCTGCTTGGCTCATTGCAGTAGCACCTCATATCTCGCCACTCAATTGTCTTTTTCCTCCCGTGAACTCCTGAAGAATTGCTGCTTAAAATCTCCTAAATTTCTATGCAGTCCTGATTAACAGGTTATGTTATTAGTCTGCATCCATAAAGAACTATTTCTTGCACAGTCTTCCAACTGTTAAAAAGAGTTATTTTGAAAAATTGTTTTTGGTTATTTGGGCTGAGGCTTAACAGATGAGATTGATGTCATGTATTTGTCAACAGTACTACCATAGTTTTTGCTGCTGTGACTTATCTTGCTTATTTTAGGTGTTGAACTTTAAAAAAAAAAAAAAAAAAAAAAATGAGCCCAAAGTTCGCAAGCTTGATCCTTGTAATCTCCATCCTACTGCTGGTGGTATGAACGTGCAGTTATGAACTGATGTTAACTATAATTTTGTTGAAATATTAAGCATTTTCAGAGTGCGCTCTGTCTATTTGGTAAGGTCCCAATTTGCTAGATGCAGTAATTGGCAGGTTGCTTGACACTCATAATTTGACTCTGGTATGACGCACTGCAGCCAGCAGGCATGATATGTCAGCGTTCTTGATACCTGCATTGCACTACACATTTTAACCCAGTATGACACAAAAAGATGCCACAAGGTTTGTTATCGATCTGCTTCCTCTCTGTAAAGCCACAAAAGAAACCACACACTGAACTGATTTATCAGAAAACAGTGAGAATACTGTTCTTGATAAGACAATTGAGATCAAATTATTTAATTTTTACTGCAAAGCTATTTTGTCACCACTTTTTTTTTTTTTCAGTTTTTTACACTTGCTGCTTAGTTCACCTAGAGTTATGAAAAAAAAAAACCATTTGGTCAACAAGACCAGTCTAAAAGGAATAAGTTGTTGTAGCTCTCTTGTTGCCCAAAAAAAAAGAGAAAAAAAGACAAACATTCACTACTCTGGGACTAAGACTCTGAGACGACCCAGTCGCCCACCATGTCCACCTATTGTATCCCTACTAGAGCTGTGCCGTGTCATATTGCCCAATAATACCAGTATAAATTTTTACGTGATATTAAAATGTCATATCATGATATCATTGCTATAGCAACATTATGCATTTACCTTAGTTGTTGTGTGCACTAGGGAGATGAGACTAGGTATGTCTGTGAGCAAAGCTGCCTGTAAGGCCTCCCATGAAGATTTAGTACCTAAAAAGAGAACTAGCTTAACAGCCTATAACAAAGCGTAGTACTTTGGGAAATCTGCAAGAAGATTGTTCCTGCTAGGGAACAAGATGGAAACAGCAAACTTGGTTCACCACTTCAAAAACATACCAGTGAGTACAAGGATACGAAGGAGGAGATGCTAGAAGCTGGTGATATGCGACCCAAAAGTAAACAAACGACTCACTTGCTAGCTGCACACCATATGACAGGAAGAGCAAACAGTGGATGGAAATTACTGAGGTGGTCACATGGTAAAAAGGCAGGGTTTTAAAGCAACTGGTTAAAAATCTTGGCCCAAGATATACAACATACCAGCTAGAAAATGTTTTTCAATTTTATTTTACAGGATTAACTCTTACTTCTTACTCTTACTTCTGTTGCTGTTAAACTAAAGTGTTAAACAACTATATTATACTTTTACTTAAAATTTCCAGAGAAAATACTACCTAGGCTACTTTAGTGCTTACATCTTTATGCTTGATATATTGCTGTGTCACTACTGTTGCACTGTAATGCTCCTGGTGCTGGCACCTTGCTTCAATAGCTTCACACTTCAAATTATGTAATGGGTCATTTGTGACAGTTGCTCATTAGAAAAGGATATTATAAATAATGCTGCCTGCAAGCTGCAAGCTTTGATGAAATGTTGTTCTGTATTTTTTCTGTATATTCAGAAATCTTCTTGAAATATTGTGATATAATTTTGAGGGTATATTGCCCCTATTCCCTACTATGCATTTAGTTAAATTTAATAAAACTGTATTCATTAAAAATTGTATTAAAAAATGTATTATTGTTGCCGACTGCTTATATATATATATATATATATATATATATATATATATATATATATATATATATATATATATATATATATATATATATATATATATATATATATATATATATATATATATATAGGGGTACATGTGTAAATGTTATCTGCGGAGGAGGACATGCAGGGTAATGGCAGAGAATTTTTTTCCCCCACTTCAGACCAGTCTGCCAGTCCTCTGTACTTTTCCCTCCAGTGAGTGGATTTGTATTCAGTGTACAAGGGAGTGTGCAGTACTTCTCGAGCTGATGATGTGTTTTATTGAGTCTGCTTTTGAGCTTGCCAGTTATGTGTCTACATCTCCTGTTTGTGTGCCTATATGAACACCTTTCTTATGCTTTATGTATCTGTGTGGATTGCTCTTTCTGTCTTGCTGTGGGTCCAAATGCCTGTTTAAGCTACTGTTTGTAAATGCATGCGAGTGTGTTTATGTGAGGGCGTGCCAGCAGAGTCTTGCTGAAGTCCTTGGCGGCTAGCTCTGGAGGAGAGGCAACACGTGAGGGGAAGCTCCACATCTGACCCTGACCCCTGACGCTCTTATCAATCAGGCCTTGAGAGGCGGAGAAAGTAAGAGGAACAGGCATAAGCATAGAGGCTGAGAGGACTGGATGAAAAAAGATGGAGAGAGGAGGAACAGATGGCAGGAACTGTTGCTGAGCAGGGAATATGCTTTAGGTGAGGGGGGAGAGAGGAATAGATAGAATACATCAAATCCAAATCACAAATGTCTGTAAAGTCATAGTTTATTCTCAGGGCTAGTACCAACTAAGTTATTATATTTGTTTTTTTGCATTTATTGAAAGATTATTGAATGTGTGTTTTTATATTTTAGATGTATTCATAGATCAGCTGTGAACATTTTAGATGCAGTTGTTGTTTTTTTTTCTATGAGACATAAAGCCACAATATCAAAACAATAATACTAACATTTCATTTTTGCAGGTTGAGCCAAGTTGTAGGGATGAAACTATACAAATTTCTCAGCAATTGGGAGTTGCTACTGTGGAATTAGAGATGAAAAAGCAATCAATCATTACACTTCTTCAGCTATGTTTGATATGCTGGCAAAATAATGGTCTTCCCCCTCCCGTAATAGGACCTGTGCATGTGTATCATTTTTTAAACTTGAGTTAGGGTTAGACTTTAAGGTAAATTTTCTTAATTTAATAAAGGGTGTCAAATAGTCACACATAGACTATTTTCAGTATTGTTCTGAAAAATTGCCAGCAGCACATAAATGCCAAGCACGATCAAGTCCCCGTAGGGCTGTGCGATATGTCCAAAATCCTCATATCCCGATATTAAGACATCTATCGTCCGATAACGGTATAAATCACAAAAATGTAACATTTTCTGTAAATTCTGTGAATCTCGGGCAGCTCGACTTGCGTGAAGTGTTTCCAGCTGGGCGTTGCAAACCTGGAGTCGAGTGTTTTAACTGATGCATGAAACTATACATTTTTAGACATAGGTTGTAACGGCCACCGTTTTCTTTGAGTATTTATTACACAGCGTGCTGCGGGGAAAAGCCTGTTCTAACGTTTGAGTCTAAGGTTTATTTTTTAGCACCTGACGGCTCTTTTTTGCTTCTCATCCGTAAACACTCTGCATCTTTCACGTGATTCAGTTTATTTTGAAAAGTCTCAACAGGATCTTGAGCTTTATTGTGAAAGGTTTATGTGGAACAAGTGGACACGCGGTGGTTTTTACCGCTGTTTTACCGCTAACGACAGCGCATAAAAACAAACACTTGTCTGTCTGTAGTGTGGTTATATTAAATATAAGAGAAAGAGAACTTTAAGAAATTAATATAGCCACTACAGTGACCATCAAAAAAAATATTGCTGTAAACAGTTTATTTTGCGACACCACGAAACAAACGATAGCGTAAAATGAAACGATAGACGTTTTTACATCGTCATCTGATATATATCGTTATATCGAACAGCCCTAAGTCCCCGTCACTATTTTATTCTGCCAGACTCATTCTGTTTAATAGATTGAAGACTAAATGGTGTTTGACTCTCTGCCAGGATGGCTAATGTAATGGACTGACCCGGTCTTTTAAAAGCCAAAAATTTCCTCCATTTCAGTGTTACTATTCCAGGAAGAGTGGTTAAACGGAAACTAGGAGGTGTGAGCAGCTAATACCAGACAAATCCAAACTTGTCACTTTTTTTCTTGTAGCACTACGCTTTGAAAGCCAGCACTGCTTCCTTAGTTTAAGTTGGGGCTCATTTATTCCTTGTTAACTGTAGCAGATCTCTTTTGTGTTTTCTTCAACTGTACCTCTCAAACTTGTCAGTATTATTAGCGTCATCACCTAGTAGGCCTGTTGTTGAAGCAAACATTGCAGAATTGGAATTTGAAGCCTCTTGTGGCTAAATAACTCATTTGGTCTCCTCCAGCTAACTGAATGATGTATCGATGGGCTGAGCAGACAGTTACACACTGAGAAAGGTTGCAAGGGAAATCGATAGAAAACACCAAGCAGGGAATCTCTCTCTCTCTCTCTCTCTCTCTCTCTCTCTCTCACCCCCCCCTCATATCGGTTTGCCGCTTCCTGTATTTATGCACAGTCTCAAGTCAGGGTGCTCTCTTTTTTTCCTTCCTTTTTTCCTTTTCTGTATTGATAGTCATACAAGGTAGCTCAATAGTCATCACTCATCAAATGCTATCAAGGCATTTTATAGTCTTTTTTTCCTTCACTTTGTTTCCCCCTCCACAGTCAGAATCACTCTATCACCCCTTCTGGTGTTTTTGTTTCTTCCTCTGTGGTCCCCTCTCTATTTTACTCTTCCCTCCATCTGTTAATGCTGTTATAGCTGTGCGTGGGAGTATAGGGAGGGATGGAGAGAAATGGAAAAAACATGAGGAGGGGGGTGCTCTTCTACTTGTTACGAGCTGGATTGTTTGGGGTGGGGTGGGGTGGGTGTGTGTGTGTGTGGGGGGGGGGGGGGGGGGGGAGATTGTGAAGGGGGTTGTGTTGTTATGGCAATGAGATCTTCTTTGTGTTAGGTTGCCAAGGCAACTTCAGGCGTACACTTGGTACCGCCACCACCACCACCCTACCCCGCCCCCAACCCCCTCAGCCACATGACTGCAGGGAGAGCACTTCACGCTTTGCATGCGCAGCCTTATGCACCCACACACTGGAAATGCATAAAAGCATGTGCACACACAATTTTATTATATCTACATCCTTTTAACAGAGGACTCTGCAGACTGACAGTACCCAAATCACTTTTAAACTGACTATTGTAAACAAACTATTTTACAGTTAAGGTTTAGATATACTTTTTTTTTTCTTAGCCATTAGCATGGACATTTGAAAATTATCCAAACATCTACTGGCTACACTGGAACACTTGATCAGCAAAGTCATCAGACCAGCGTCGATGGGTTTTTAGAGTAGATTTATTTTTAAATATTAGAGATCTACTTTTCAGATTTTTTGGGGGTGGGGCTGAAAAGATTTCTGCAGCACAATTGTTTCTCACCTCAACACTGCACCTAAATCACCCCGAAAGATCCACGTCTACTTGCTGTTTCGTTTGTTGACTTTGGTTGCAGTTTGACACACATGGTGGTGAAGTGCATAGCTCTAAAAAACCACAGGACCAGAGAAAAGTCATCTCACTGTTCATGTCACTGCCCAGACTTTATATCGCATTAAAATGGTCTGTTCTGAAGTAAACACAGTGCAGCAGCAGATCGCCAGTGCAGTGATCATCACTTATGTGAACTGCTGCAGATCAGCAGTTTGTGATAAGATCCTGCGGGTGTAGCTCCTCATACCACTGTCATTTCAGTGCAACCTTCATGGCAGCACTGAAATATGGTTGCAGTATCACAGCAGCAGTAATCCCAGGGCAGCGCTAAATATATCAGAGCCCTCAGTGTTATATGGAATCAAGCAGTATGCTGCCTACAATCAGGGGACACAGACAACCAACGGGAACTTAACCTCCTAGGACCTGGTGTCCACATATGTGGACATCACATTTTGGGTTATTTAGACCAAAATACTAAATTTAGCTCTACAAGGGCCTGATATCCACTTACGAGGACATTATACTGCCACTGTTCTATCGAAATTTTAAACGAATGTCCTCATATGTGGCTCTCGTTTTTTTTAGAAACAAAAATCAGGTTCAAAAAAAATCTGGTAATTCTTTGTTTTTATATTCATCGGGTCCCAATATGCCCAAATATCAAAGATAAATTAAAAATGCATGCCATGGAAGAGTTCGAGTCTTAGGAGGTTAAAAGCAATTCTTATGGACTTGTCTCTGCCCAAAAGAAACTAGATGAGACTTTGAAAACTTCTGGACTCTAAGAAGAGGGAATCAATCTTTTGCATTCAAATAAAAAACACCAAAAAACCCAAAAGAATTTAGGCACCATTTGAGGATACAGTAAAATCACGGAGGAGGACAGTATTAACTTGTAAAATATGTGATTAGTTAGTCTTTTAGATAGACCATATAAAGGAACGTGAAACCTAAGCAACAGTGGTCCGGAAATCAGTGTGTGCTTTAAATGTAAAGGGCAAAAGTACAGACAACAGCCGTAAAAAAAGTATTGTCTGCATGTATTCAGTCAAACAGCAGTGAGGTGGGCATTATAGCAGCTTTTTGCTGAACAAAGTACATCAGTGTTTCCAAGCATGGCCTTTTGTGGTCTATGTGTGGATCTTAAATTCTGTGTGAGGAAGAGGGAAAAAAAAAAAAAAAAATATATATATATATATATATATATATATAATTTTTTTTTTTTTCCTCTCTCGTCTTTGTGCCTCTTGCCTGCAGTACCTGCAGCGATCTGACCTATTCGTGAGTTTGAGTTGGATCAAAACAAATCATTTTAAGCAGTTTGGAATGCGTCCTCCCTGTTGGTGGGTGAATGGTAGCGCTTTAAGGGAAATGGGGATTGTGTTGAAGGGAGAGAAAAGTGTGTTTGGGAAAGGGTAAAAATTAGGTTAAGATGAAGTTAAATCTTCCCAGTTGGTGTCGGGATTTTTCTCAATGCACCTCTTTTAAGAAACCAGCTTATGTTATGTTTTTCGTTCAGTGTATCACAAATTGTATATCTTCAGACCTACCAAGCTCTTATGGAAGAAGGGCTGATAGATGAATGAGCAGGTGAACCTGAGGTCACTGATGGAAGAATGTTAGTGCTATGTGCATGTGTGTTAAAGGCATAGTACATTGTTATGGATTTTAGCATGTTTAGCATTGATGTCTAAGTTAACTACAGCACATATTCATCTTGTTAGTTATAGAAAACAGTATTCTAGTTTATTCAAGAACACTTACAGTCAGTGATAGACCATTTAATTTTAACCCTGAACTAATGGGTGGGTTGTTTTCCAGCCTTGCTTTTCTGCAGGCTTCTCCTCGAGTGCTGTGTGCTGACCACATTTCTTATGGACATGATTTCCAGTGAAAGAGGTGGAGGAACAACTAAACATGTGAAAAAAGGGCAAAAAGTATACTACTGCTCTCTGTGAAGCTAAGACTTGTTGACTTTGGTTGCATGACGACGCATCTGAAGTCAGAGTGTTGTTAGACTTTCCCTTTGTAGCTTGTAAAAATCAATAAGAAGATGTTTTTAAAGCTCATCACAGTAATTACCAATATAGAAAACAGTGTTCATTTATGAAGCCATACTGACATCACTACTGTAAGACATAAGTTAGGTGCCCCGACTGAGATTTCTTTCTAATTTCACATGAAATATATTAGGCTCCCTGTTAAATAAGTGAAATAGGATATCAGTGTAATTGTGTGTCACCACTGACTGCTCATGTGATAAACAAAACAGTGACCCTTTTGTAGATAAAAAGACTACTTTTGGATTTTTTATCTGTATTTATGAGCCATTTGTGGGGTGTTTTTGTTTTGTTTTTTAGACAAACATTGGTTTGTCAAAGTGCTATTTTACTTCTCCCCCCCCCCCCCCCCCCCACTTCATGCATTAGTGTTGGCAAAATGAAAATTAATCTACTTCCTGTTTTGGCTAATGTTAAATCACAATCTGCCAAGGACTGCTTCAGTTGGGCGTGTAACTTTTATGGGAGGCTCCGACACTGTTTTACTCATGCATGGCATTAAAACTGAACATACAAGCAGGCAGATCCAGATTTCAAGTAAAGGAGATCACAAGAACCTGACTATCTGGTATATATGTGAGAGCTAACACACACACACACGCACACTTGTGTATCATTTACTCTTGGATGTGACACAGATGTCAGTGTACTATTAACTAGGACCCCTCTATGGCTTTATCTGTTGAGCCAAAGTAAGCCTGATCTCCAGAGAGAGCAGGCATTGTTAAACCCTCTCCATATCCCCAGATGACTGCAGTAAAGTGGTGTGTGTATGTGAGTTTTCCCCAAGCTCCTGTCTTCACAGTCCAGATCTAATTTGCTCTGACAGGATGGTAATAAGGTAGCAATAGACACATGCTGTGTGTGTGTATCTGTATTTCAGCCGTGAACCATACCCACGCTGGCTTGTAACAGCCCACTGCTAGAAAGCAGGTGTTTAGAACCTCAAACTTACCCTCTGCGTGCGTAAATGAAGGCCATGTTGCACACAGACTTAAATACTCACAAGCACATACAAACTCGAGGGCACAGCTGTTGCACTGGCTTTACCGAAGAAACACATTATGTAACCAACTTTAGTTTGTCTAGATAGAAGTGATATCGTCTCATTTTGTATCTCATTTGAAAACCTATCAATGCACTAAAGTAGATATACTTCCCAGCCATAACTAACACACACACACACACACACACACACACACACACACACACACACACACACACACACACACACACACACACACACACAGCTAATACATTGTTTCACTGTACATATGTCATCTCACTGTTCATATCATCTACACTGCTATCTATTTATACCCAGCTGTGTTCTTCCGGGCTGCCATAGCTCTGAAATTTTTCTTTTGTCAAGTGCGCAGGACTTGAAATCATGACCACATATTAAACTTGATTATAGTTGTTGTTGAAACATTTCCAGGAAACATTCCCTGATTTAGGTAGGATGTTTTTCCTGTGTTTGGGTTTAATGTTGTTACTAACATTGGCTAAAGCCAGGTCCTGTATAACTATCAAAGTAACACAGGAAATGAATGTGTTATTGTCTCTGAATACTGAATACTCTGAATAATAACGGCTAGAAATGTTAAAGCTGTTTTATTTCCTTTGAAGAGCTCATTGCCCTGTTAATAATTTCTTTGCCACAGGGCCTCACCGGTCCTTGATCTTGAGAGGCCATAAAGCCAGGAGAAAAGATTGTGAGCAAAGGGATGGCTTCCTGGCAAGTATTCCTGTGGCTCAGCTGGGAAAAGTCTGGGGAAAAAAACAAAACAAAACAAAAAAAACAACAAAAAGGGGCAGCACCAGCAGTGAGTGTAGCTGCTCCATGCCCAAATGGTCAGCTTACACTCACAGAACTAGACCAGTTTCAGGCTGTAGTCTCACCCAGTTAACTCTAAGACTACAGCCCTACTTTTCATGACTGGTATGCACTGTGGATAGCTCGTTTGTAGCATGATAAAGAGTTCAGTATTAATACATGCAAGTTTATTGGTGTCCCTAAGGAGAAAGGCCTTTACTAGGTGTTTTAATCAAGACTGAAGGCAAAGTCCATTTCTTGTTTTATTGCTCCTTGTATCATGATTGACACCATAAAGGGACTTTTTCATGATTGCTCTTATTTATAAATTATAGGGCAGTGTAATAAAAGAAGGGTTGCTCCACTTTATTTTACACGTCACCACATCTGAAACTGTATTGTAATCTGAGTTCATAGTGCACTCCATCCACTTGTATGAACATGACGCAAATTGATAAGCATCTCTGTGAATATGCAGTTATTAATGTAAATGCATTGACCATTATTTGGCTCAGTGTTTGTTTAGTTTGTACAGAGTACAATGTGTTTAGCTTTGGGTTTCAGGAATACATTGTTTTTTATTGCCCAATCTGGGATGAGCAGAACTCAGAAAAACACATCATGCCGCCTCATAATTTGTTTTTTCCTCATCACATTGCATTGATCTGCAGCGATTACCGTTACATACTGGTAGTGGAGGTGCATGCTGTTTTGAGTCCTTGAAAGCTGAATTTGAAAGCAGAGACAGATCACATGTGCTACCCTGGCGGCTCAAAAATGTTAACAGCGCCCCAGCAGCATCTGTGCATCCAAACAGTGCTTTGCAGCAGCTTGAAGCTGGCTACACTGGCCTGCATACAAGTCGTCTTGTCGAAGCAAAATATAAACAAACCGTAAACCTCTGAACGCAGAAACCTGTCGACACTTGGGGGGGAAAAATTGTGTTGCTTATTTAGGCAACCAAATGATTATTACATGTAATGTGATCTGTCAGCTAGATTTTATTCCAGCATAACCTTCATTACACGTATGATTAGTTAGAAATGTTTTACTTGTAAACATGCATCTGAGACTTCCTTATTAAGTTGTTTGTTAATATATTCATATCTCTATTTTGTTTTGTTTTTTGGTGATCAACTTTTGTTTTATTTTTCCACTTTGTAGTCATGAAAAAATGCATCTCTTCAGCTCAGGGAAAGTGTGTGTGTGTGTGTGTGTGTGTGTGTGTGTGTGTGTGTGTGTGTGTGTGTGTGTGTGTGTGTGTGTGTGTGCTGGTGTCTTTAGTCACTGCTCATTAATGTGTATAAAGAGACTGATAACTGCTAATCTGAAAATGCTCTTTGTTGCGTTCTCATATCTCTTAGCCTAAATCTCTCCTGGTTGCACTTGGTTTCTCTCTAAATCTTCTTGCCCACCTGCATCTCTGAATGTGTCCCACTTTTAGTCTCATTATTTCTGTCTGTCTACCTTTTGTCCAATCTCCTTCAATTATGAACACCGTCTATTCAGAGCACAAAATAGTTATATGGATTTTTTTTTTTCTTGCATATAATCATGAAATTGTATTAAATGTCACCACATTAAAACATAATTCTTTCTTTCTGTCTGTTCACAGCTCCACCACCAAGCAGATTCATCAGGAGAGTGTCAGGTAAGTTCACCAGCGTGTGTTTGTGTGTGTTTGACGTCATGTCCCCCAAGTGTAAACCACACCATTGGCGACATTACATACATCACTGCCAAAACAGCTTACCAACAGTTTATTTGTGTGTGTGCGTGCCTGTGTGGCTGATTAGTATCTGCTTTTGCAGTAGAACGGTGTTTAGGCATTTTTTTGGGGGGGTAATCACTGTATTTGTGCACGTCACAAATGTACAACAGTGTTAAGAAGCTTCACTGTGGTGTGTTTTGGGTCTTGTGCATCTGCCTCGTCTCTGTTTCTGTGCTTTAGCGTCTGTGGTTTGGTGTGCACTGTGCTCTTGTTTTCTCACGCTCCGTCATACTTCTGTAGTGTTTACACGAGTGGCTGAATGTCGTCAGCCGTCACAGAGCGCTGCACTTTGATTAGGCTCTGGGTGTGTCCCCTGATGTTTATCTGCACTGCCTTTTTATCATTACTGACCTCCTGTCTTTACCACAGTCTTATGGTTTCCTTGGAGAAATTGCACATTTTAACAGAAATTGCACATTTTAGCAACTTTATTTTCTTTGTTTTTTCTTTTCTTTTTTTAAAAGCTAATTTAGAACAATGACATTTTGCTGCCCAGAGGTCCTTGTTGCTATGATTTGATAAACAAAACTGTTCAAATATTCTTTGTTGACAAAGATACTGTGTGGTGCCACAACCTTTGTTGTGGTAATGTTGTAAGACACGATGATCCCTTCTGATCCATGAGGAAGAATTGCTTTAATATAACAACAAAGATGGAGCGTCACTGTGCTGCTCGTCATGTTTCCCAGAGCTGTCACTGCAAAGATTCTTCAGAAACGAAGGCCCATGTTTGTAGTTTTCCTTTTCAGGCATTTGTATGTATATTCAATGATGGCTTCATTTTTTATTTTTTTGGCATTTTGGTTGTGATATACAGTCCTTTGCAAAAGTCTTGAGCTCCCCTTGTTTCTTTATATTTTACGAGGAGCCACACTTTTTTATTTTTAAAGTAGTCTTGAGCAGTAGTTCTCTTTCTGAAGGTCTTTCAAAGGTTTTCTTTGGAGTTTGGCTGCTTTTTCACGCATTTTTAGTCCAACGTATGTACCTGACCTTTTACACAGGATGCTTTTCTTTTTTTTTTCTCTCTTTTCCTACCTAGAAATCAGGAATTAATCAGTCCTGTATCTACACATAGCAGACAATCAATTTTCAATTGTATCCTGAGGCAATTTGTTACTAACAGCCTGTTGCAAAAACAAATTTGCTCCAGTTTAATCTTTTAAAAAATCCCAAAGAAGAGCTATTTGAAAAACTGTAGAAGTGGAGGATAAAGGAAGAGGTTATAGGCCTTAAAAAACACACACAAAAAAAACAAACAAACAACAACTTACACCAGATGAACAAATATCCCACGAATCCCCAAATTTCACAAGAACTGGATTGAAAGTCAGTGGGGACAGGTCTTATGGCGTGATGAATCCAAATTTGAAATTTTTGTTTAAAATTTCTGTTGGTATTGATGGAGAAGGAAAAAGAGGTTCAACAATGTCTACAGCCATCTGTAAAACATGGTGGAGGCCCTGTCATGCTTTTCAAGCTGCACGTCAGTCAGTGGTGTTGAGGATCTTGTCAAAATTGATGAAATTATGAACCCAGAAAGCTACGATCAGATTTTGCAATATATCTAAAAGGCAGCCAAAATCCAAAGAAATGCGTTGTCTGTGTGTTTCATTAAAAATAAAGGGGTAGTCTGCCCTTAAATGAATAAGAGAAGAAAAGGGAGTAGAATACTGTCCAGAAAAGGTGTAATGATGTCATCCAACAGTTACACAAAAGCATTTACTCTTTACTTTTCTAAATGGTGAGGTAGGTGTAGCATCCAAAACTTAATATGTGACTAATTTCACAAGGAGATTGTTATTTAGATACAAAGATGTTTGCCTAAAACCTTCTTGGCATTGTCTTGTAATTAGGATTCCTTAATAATTAGATTATTTTGTGATATTAAACCACTGGTCTGTGGTTCATTTAGTAACAGGCGTGATTTCACTTTCAGACCGTCTAGTGCAGTGTTCGACAACACTTCCAAATAAGTTAATTAAACAAAGATGGGGCATCGTTTGTTGTGGCTTGGCACTATAAATCAAAATATCCTCTCTGTACAGTGATATTATGAGAGTCCTGTTTTGTATTGTAGCAGTTAATATGAGGATCTGCTCAGAGTTTCTGTCCGCTCTAATGCAAGAACAAATAGTTGGGGGGAGAGGGCCGCTTTCCAAGGACGTGCTAAGTAAAGGAATTTCTGATGACGTAGTTTAAAGTGTTAAACAAAAAATTCAGCCTTGGAGCTTTTAAACTGTGCTTTAAATCAAAAAATGCACTTATCATCATTATTTTCTTTTTTAATAATACAGCGTTTGGTCCAAACACTTGTATTTTGGGGCAGAAAAAGTAAGGAATAACCTATTTGGATGATCCAATATGTCCATCACCTTTGTGTGTCTTGGGTGTGATGCCTCATTGTTTAAGATTGTGTTCTCACTCCTAATTAACTACCATATTCTGAATTGAAGAGCACTGAAACTCACACTTTTGCATTTTTATTTCTTCAAACTGAAACAAATGAGTTAGCACATTGACTCTCTAGAGATCACACTGCTTCAGACATCATTGTTATGACTGCTGGAAGAGAAGACTCTACTCTTGTGCGCGCGCACACACACACACACACACACACACACACACACACACACACACACACACACATGGAGGCATCAATGTGTTTTGTGAGAAGTGGTGTCTCTCTCTACAGAGATGGAGGAAACAGATAAATAGTGACTATCTAAAATTACCTTGTCAGTGTTTGTCATTCACTGTGGCAAAACATGTCGCTGCACGTGTCATTTCCTCAATCCAGTGTCCTGCGGTCCTCTCTTTCCCTACGCTTGTGTGTAGAAACATTTGTTTGTTTTTCCTTGTCCAGAAGAATGTGATAAAATTGAATTATCTTACAAACATAATTATCTTACATACACACACTTTTTGTTGAGTGGACTCTGGGCTGTTAAGAGTGGTTCATTTTGAAGTTAAATTAGTAAATTAGCTTACCAGTTTACAATGTAAGGGACAGAGTAGTGTGTTTTTGACAAGGTTTGTCATTTTTAAGGCAAGTTTTTGGTATGTTTATAACAATCTTATTATATTTTTGTATGCCTTCTTGTCCTGGTTATTTAGAGCTTGGTTAAGTTATTATACAGTGCTATGCAAAACTCTTGAGCCCCCTTATTTTGTTTATATTTTGCTGCCAAGCAGCCAGACTTCCTTCAGTTGTTTTTTCTTTTCTTTTTTTTTGTGTTGAGTAATAATTCTCCAGGCTTTCTAAAGGTCTTTATATTGGCTGCTGTTATACTCACTCACATCTGACCTTTCTCATAGCAATCTTTTTTTAAAGACTTGACACTAACATATGAATCATTAAGGAGTTAAAAAAAAAAAAACCTACCTAATTCAAGGGATGAACCAGTGTTGCTTCTACACATAACAAAACAAGCCATAATACCACATAATTTGTTTCCATTTCTGTAGTTAAATCTACGAAAAATCCTAGCAATAACGCAGGCATGAAATTGTATTTTTTTTCCACTAACAAAGTGATCAACAAAGAAGCTATTGGCTGAAAAGAAGGGGCAGCCATAAAATAAAAATAAAAAACTGTCTCCAGCAGATGAACAATACCTGAAAGTCATGTCCTTACAAGAAAAAAAAAAAAAGCCAGCAAAAACCTGACACATGGCCTGAAAGATGCTTTCCTTTTAGTCGATCCATCTAGTATTCACTGAAACAGTCTCAGTAGAATAATGGCTGTGCTGAAGCCATTCTTAACTTAACTAACCCGAACTCTTTCATGGCATGCATTTTTAATTTCTCTTTGATTTGACTTTTGGGACCTGATGAATGTAAAAACAAAGAATTTCCAATTTATTTATTTATTTATTTATTTTTACCAGATTTTTGTTTCTGAGAGAAATGAGATCCACATAGGAGGACATTCGTTTAAAATTTCGATAGAACAGTGGCAGTATAATGTCCTCGTATCAGGCCCTTGAAGAGCAAAATGTATTATTTTGGTCTAGACATCCCAAAATGTGATGTCCACATATGTGGGCGCCAGGTCCTGGGAGGTTAAGGTAGATGTGGAGAAAAGGCCGAGGTATGCCACATTCCACAAGAACTGGACTGAAAATCGTTGCAGACATGTAGACAGGAGGACAGGAAAAAGGTGCAGCAGTGAGAGTTTGCAGCCATCTTTAAACCACGGTGAAGGCTTTACAGTGGTTTCAGGCTGCATTTCAGCCAGAGGTGTTGGGTCTTGTCAAAATGGACAAGAAGTTATGAAGAATCACGAAAAATGCCATCAGATTTTGATGCAGCATACAATACTATTTGGAAAGTGTCTAGTAACAGATTAATTTTTCAGCATGACAATGATCCCAAACAGACTTCCAATGGAGTAAAAGCATCCCTGGATACAAAATCCCATAGTGCAATGCCATCAGTCACAGTGGCTTTGGGACCTGAACATTATTGAAGCAGTGTGGGATTATCTTGACAGAAAACAGAACAAAAGTTAGCCAACATCTAAAGAAGAGCTTTGAATGTCCTTCAAGAAGCCTGGAGAACTATCCTTGAAGACTACTTAAAAAAAAAATACAAGAAAGATTGCATAAGAGAGTTCAGGCTGTATTGAAGAATATTTCCATGTATGTTTGCTTGTTTCAGTTAATCACTGCATGTATTTCCCATTTTCCTAACAAAATATAAATGAATGGGGATGGGTCCAAACTTTTGCACCGTACTGTAATTATGTTTTTGGTTGAAGTGGCTTAATGCTTACTCTGAAAGAGTAGTAGAAAACTGTATTTTTTACCTGGATTTCTTTGTCTGTAGTGTGTGCGGAACCATTAAACCCAGACGAGGATGACGAGGACACTGAACCCAGAGTGGTTCACCCAAAAACAGACGAACAGCGCTGCAGACTGCAAGAGGCCTGCCGAGACATCCTACTCTTCAAAACACTAGATCAAGTAAATCAGTCACACAAACAAACAAAACAAAACAGGAAGAGATGTGTACACAGATGGTTAGCAATGGATAAAACTATTTAAAAAAAAAAAAAAAAGGGGAAAAAGGTTGAACAAAGAATGATTCCTGAAGGGATGCCTTCCTCATTAAACCTGTCAGTGAGGCCATGAAACAATATTTATTATTAACTTTCCCCATTTGTTTATTCAGGTTTCCTGCATGCTATGAGATACGTAAAATACTCAAACATTTTTTATCCACCCTGCAAAGAGTAAATCTGAAGCATCGAGAGGGTACAGTGCAGTAGAGTTACACGCAAATAATGCTATATTACTACTTGTGGTGTTTGTGTGTGCAATGAATTACTGTCTTGTTTGGGTCACATAAACAGCACAGGTAAATTATGTTTCTTAAAGTCAATTGCTGTTGGAGTAAATCTGACACTGTGAAAAAAAATATTGTATTGTGGACTCGAAAATGGTCCTCTTCCTTTCCCTTGTGTATTTTCTAATACCATTTCCCTGATGGGATAATTAAATTTCTTCTCGTCTCCCTTCAGGAGCAACACACACACAGAAGCTAACTGAAATTATTGATGCACGAGCGCATGCGCACACAAAATATATTTTCCCTGTTACTCATCTTCCTCATTTGTGGCTGACATCCTTTTTCTGTTCCCGTATGAAGGAGCAGTTCTCACAGGTGCTGGACGCTATGTTTGAGTTGATTGTTAAGCCTCAGGAGCACGTCATAGACCAGGGACATGATGGAGACAACTTCTATGTCATAGAGAGGTAAGAAGCAGATGCCCGTGTCAGATCATTAAAACTGGGACTGTTTGTTTATTCAAATACAGCCTGTTTATTTAGGCTAGGCTGGATGGCAAAAAGGCCAGTGATGGTGTTTTACATCATATTTGTTGCAAAAGACGGTGATGACCAGAGTTCCTGTTTTGTATATTTGAGTTATTATATTATACTGAAAGACCAGACAATATACATTTGTATTATTTAAACCAATGCAGTGCCATATTCCTGCATCATAATGTAGCATCAGTCTGTATGGAAAAGAGTCAGACAATTATGAGCCTCCTAAAGTATAAACCATAAATCCTTCCATTACATCCTAAACAACTGCCAACTAGATCTGACATAGTGATATCACTTAGAAAGTATATTATGGTAATTAAGAAATGAGTAGAAGGTAGTTTAAAAAAGCACGGCTGTTATTTTAGAAATCAGTAAATAAGTTGTGACTGCTGGTCATAACAGTTGGGCTTGGGTTTGTGCATTGTTCAGGTTTGACAGGCGTGTGTATCTGTGTTTATGGTATTAGTGGAGCTGTGTATTTCACCTGCTGTATTGTTAATGTAAACACATGGTGCGTTCACAGGTCTTTACACGCCAGGTTAAAGTTAACTTGCATTAAATATACCCTCCGTGTTATATTTAATATGGAAAAATGAACACATTGTGATTGGAAAATTATAATTACTCATTCGTCTGCAGGAAGTTGTGCTGATTGCTGCGGTAGCTTTCTCAGGCCTTGGTGAAATACAAACATTTTAAGTTCATTTCAAGAGTTTTGTACTTTAAAATGTTAGATGCAACTTGAAAGGTTTCCATGGTGATCTCGAAGAGTACAGTGCTCTTGTAGGATATAGCATCTCTTTGTCGCTTACATTACTCTAACCAAAGTGATTACTTAAGAATGACTTAGGGATTACTTGCACTGAAAAAAGCCTGACCTCAAGATGTCAGTTTTTAACCTCTACCACTGAAGAGAGAACAGACTTCCCACTGTGTTTCTGGTGGCCTGCCAACGTTTGTCCCACCCTGGCCTCAGTTCATTCTTGGCATGGCTCATATCAGTGCAGTACAGCAGTGTAGTTCCACTCGTGTGCTATCGTTTCATCTGCATACACACTTTTAAACACAGGGTGATCTTTGTACATGAGACATGCAGTGACCTTTATGAGCAGCATGCCTGCCTGATCATATACTATCCTGTGGTTTTTTTCCTAGCCTGTGCAAAGTGTAGGTGGCAGCTAATGTCACGAGCAGGGTGGGGTGTGAACATGGACACACAGAGAGACGAAGGGATAAACAGAAAAGAAAAGCAGTGAGGATAATAGGATAAAGTAACATTGCTTGTTTCCCATTTAATCTTTTTCTTATGTCACTGAGGCATATTTGTATTATAGACATCTCCTGCTTTCCTTATGGTGTCGTATTATTAATCAGCTTAAACAGATTGGTCTGTTTCTGCTGTCAGCTGATTCTGAATGGCATAACTAAATGGGTTTGTGTAGCTGGCGTGTGTGCCACTATATGGTAAATGTCCACTTAACAAAATCATAGACAGTCAGTTCTAAAGCCTCTAAGACAGGAAGTGGCTAGAAATCCTTCAGAGCTCCTCAAGGATGAGGAGTAAATATATAATGGGAGGAGTGACGTGAAAGATGTGAAAAAGGATCATTGTTGCTTTCAGCTGTGATTACTTAAAGTGTTATTACTGTAATCATTAAATTAAAAGTTTCAGTTTTGAAATCATTAAGTTGCGTAATCTTTCTCTCCTGCCTGGATTTTCCCATGAAAGCTGTAATGTCTTATATGTTTTCAAATCACTGTGAAGCTCAGTGCCCAAAATAATTTTTTAATTCTGTTTACTGATATTGAGCATTTGCACCGTGTATCTAGTTTAAACATCACTGAAGGCTGTGCCCAAGGGTGGGCTTAGAAAAATTATGTACACATCCCCTAAGTGCAGGAAGAAATATCTGTTTGTCCTTGAGCAGCAGTTCCACAAATATACTCGTCGCGTTCTCATTTGCTGCAGTTTATCAAGAAAGTACATTTAACACTAGAAACACTTCAAAAGCACTGAACTACGTTAGTGTGATGTTATTCCTAGTGGTTGAATGAAGAAACAGAGGTGGTGAAAGAATCATGGCTCTTTGTTTATATTGACCCAGACATATTTATCCAAGCATGAAATTTATCAGTGACCACCAGGTTTCACACCTGTTTGGTTGTTGAATAATGTGTGAACAACACATACAGATGGGTCTAGAGGGGGGAAGAAAAGAGAGGCTATAAAATTGTCGAAGTAACTTGCAACAGCTTTAATCCGCTTTGGCATGGATTCTACAAATCTATGAAACTCTACCAGAAGGATTTAACCGATGTAATGCTAATACAGCTTTCAGATCTCATATCATATCTACTATCATTTAAATTTAATTCATTTTCAATTTTAATTTATCAATGGATTTGAATCAAATCATCAAGCCATTCATTAACTTCTCTTGCCCTATGAATGGCAGAATGGTCTCACCATAGGATGAAGGTGACCACATCGAACAAGTTTGCATTGATTTGCAATGAACAGATCCACCAGATCCTTCACTGCTTAACTTTCTCACTCATCTGTAGCTACATCTTAACTTCAGGCAGCTGGTGAAACAGGTTATCATTGTTCCCTCTGTCATGATAATCCAGTCGACGTAAGCTAATACTCACTCGCCACCGATAGGGTTTTATCCCCTCTACGCAGCCAATGGGAAGACTGGCTAGCCTACAAAATGAGGGGTTAATCCTGCCAAGCAACAACGCTGCAAATTACCTACTGCAGGTTTAATCCTCATGCAGACAGACAGGGAGAGTGGGCTTCTCAACTGAAGCATTAGTCTCAATGAGTCAAGTAGGCACTATAACCTTTTTTTATTAGACAGTGGGATAATATAACAAATCCAACTGTTTTCCTGTCATGTTTTCCTGCTATTAAATCTTTTACATAATGGATTGCAAAACAGGATGCTTTGTAAAATGAAAGAATTTGAATGCAATGATTTGCAAAACATTTGAAGTACATTTAATTGGTAGAAGAACAATGAAAAAACAAAAAATGGTAAAAGTGAGGAATTTTCTTGAGTTTGAAAAATATATGATCATTTTAAATTTGATGGCAGTACCACATTTTAGAAAAGTTCAGACTTTTGTTAATCACATTTTCTTTCAAGCATGGCTAATGGTACTGTTGGAGTTATAATAGTGAAATGTGTTGTCATTCTCACTAAATATTTTGAGCGGTTCAGGCAATCCTCTGTGGTATTTTGCATTTCATAATGTACCAGATGCTTTTAATAAGCGACAGCTCTGGACTGCAGTCAGATCAGTTTATCACCCCAACACTCTTACTGTGGAGCTATAATGTTGTAAGAAAGTAGTTTGCTATAGTCAGGCTGATACAGATACAGCAGCATGTACTACTTCAAAATTTGCATTGCTTGTTCGGTGTCGGTGTCCATAAACATATGTGAGCTAATGCCTCCAGCCCATAGAAATCGCCGATGCTTATTTTGAATGGTGCAGTCCTGATGGCACCTCTGTACCTAAATGAGCTTGTGCCCAGAGGATGTGTCATTTACACTTTTATTCATTGCTGACAGTGTTTTTCACACGTGTTCCTGAGCTTGTATGAACCCACTGATTTTTCCATTATAAAATCTTTTATGTTTTAAATGTAGTGCCTCCTCGGGGCCTTATGATTCTGCCTGTTCACTGTTAGTTTTCAGCCTTGTCCCTTGGAAACAAAGATTTTCCTTGTTATATTACACTGAGAGATGTATTACAAATTATTGAGCTTCTTCTTACACAGTATTTCTCAGGGAAATAGACACTTCTCCATCTTTACTTCCTCTCTGAGATGCTCTTCAAATTAAGTGAGTTTTTGCAGTGATACGTTTTCCCTGGTTATACATATGCGCGCCCATCAATCCATTTTAGATAGCTTCACAGAACATTGCAGCATCTTTATGTGCTTACATTACTGAAATATAGCATTGAAATTATTTGCAAATCAATGCATTCTGTTGTTTTGTTTTTTTTCTTTTTAAGAATAAACACAAGTCACCAAGTGTGCCACACTATCACGGTCCTATCCACAGGATAGAGATGCTCTGTAAATAGATAACCATGTACACCATTTTGTAGTTAATAAACATTACTCATTTTGGGTGATCAGTGATGACTGTCATCAAAAAACCTCTTATAGCAACTAAAATGGTACATTTTTTCAAAGCTTGTGGAGAGGTTGAACACAGTCTGAGGAAGAAACCATAAAATGTTTATGCAGATCTTGAATCACTTTCTTTGAAACTGCAGCTCTGTCCAAGTGCCCTACTTTTCTCACTTTGAGACTCTGCCGCTGGCTTCTTGTTATTTCTAACCTTCTGTCCATCGCTCTCTCGCCTTCTCTCCAGGGGTGTGTATGACATAGTGGTATCAGGAAAATGTGTGGGTCAGTATAACAATAAGGGCAGCTTTGGAGAGCTGGCACTCATGTACAACACGCCACGTGCCGCCACCATTGTAGCCACCCAGGACGGAGCTCTATGGGGACTGGTAAGAACTTATAATCCACTTTAAATCCTTTTCTAAAGCCACCACCTACATGAAACTCCACATTATTAAGCATTTTCTAACTCCATTTTGTTCTTTGTTTTTCAGTAACATTTCAGTTATGACCCCTTTGAACTTACATCAGCTGTTGTACATCTGTTGTAATAGTATAGCAGCCTGTACGGGTCTGTAAAGCTCAGGTTTAAACTGTTTTCATTGAAAATTGTCTCCAGAGGATTGCATTGTGAAGGCTGGGAGCTGTTTCTGTGACTGAACACAGTTTAATAGGCTGTGATGCTGAAGCATGTTAAGAATGGACTCCTGTAATCTATGAATGGAGCCAGTGGCTTTGTAATGTCTTTTGCCGCTGCAGCTCCACCTGCTGGCCAAGCAGAGGAAGAACAATGTGACTTTTTCTCTATATGAGGTATTTGTTTATTAGAGACATTTTTCCTCTCCTAGGACCGTGCTACATTTCGTAGACTCATTGTAAAGAACAATGCCAAGAAGAGGAGGATGTACGAGTGTTTCATTGAGTCAGTGCCCCTACTCAAATCACTGGAGGTGAGTTATACTTGGATTGGTTTGAAATAAGCCTCATCTTACTCAGTTTAGGTCCCCCCCACCCCCACCCCCTCATATTAAAGAGTCTAAAGTTCAGCAGAAAGTATAAGAATGTGATTGATGAATCTGAGATGAGCTGGGATTGACTTTGGGGGTATTTGCAACATTTGACGCATTTCTTCTACAATATTGCCATTTTCCCTTAAATGTTTGTCTTCTCGCTTTCCAGGCAACAGAGAGGATGAAGCTAGTTGATGTATTAGGAGCAAAGCAGTTCACAGATGCTGAACGTATCATCACACAGGTGAGAGATGTATTTATCAGCTGTAGTTTCATGCTGCAGCGTTGAAGGTCTTTACATTCATATAGAGCACTATATTTATAAGTGTCTTTTCTTTCTCCTCAGGGAGACAAAGCTGATTGTTTCTACATTGTAGAGTCTGGGGAGGTCAAGATCATGATGAAGAGTAAAGTAAGAAGCTCAACTTCTTTGAATGAATGTATTTTCAGTGCGCATTTCTATAAGCAGAAAACTTAGGATCATACTTACTGGTTTAACAGTATGCAGTTAGACAAAAGCCTGATTATATTCTTTCACCAGGTAATTTCTGTACAGCACAATAGCAACCCACACTCTCCATTGAAATCCATCACAACACAAAAGCGTGTCCTCTATTTGCCTAGCAACTATGGGAATCATGATTGTCTGCTCAGTCTGCTGAGTGCCTCTTGCTTCGGGGTTGAGGCTCCTAACCTTTAATCCTGTTCCCTTTTCTCCTCCCCCCTCTCCTGCAGACGAAGGCAGACCACGCAGACAATGCGGAGGTGGAGATAACACGCTGTACCAGGGGTCAGTACTTCGGGGAGCTGGCCTTGGTCACTAACAAGCCCCGGGCCGCCTCAGCCTACGCAGTGGGAGATGTCAAGTGTTTGGGTAAGACAAAATATACTTGGACATCAATGCCAATCCTGCTATCTCAAGGATAGTGATAAGGAACTTAGATGTGTGTAACCCTTGTATATAGTTGGGCATCATATAAAATCTGTGAATGAGTAGTATTTAAACCACTCAAACTTTCAACAGGTCTGTGGTATTCATTTTCTACTAATTGAACTGTTACAAGCACTTTGGCCTGAGATATCAAGTGGCATTTGAATTTTGATTAATTCACGGCCGGCTGTTCATCACCTTTTTTTTTTCTTTCTTTCGTTTTTGATTGAAGGTCATTGTGTCATTATTTTGCCTTTAAAGTGGGTACACTAATTCAGGCTCTTCAGAGTGTGTATGAGCAGCTCTTCAGTTTTGAAAATGAACAGGATTATTATTATTTTTTTTTAATAACTGGTTGTGTTTTTGTAGCATCCCTGTGGTTTTTATTTAGTTTTCCAGTCATCTGTTATTTGTTTTAATGGTGTATTAGCTCCACTCTGTGTTCCCCTGTTTACTCCTCTTTAGTGTTAACCATAAATACACTGTTAGTATACACTCTTATCCATCTTGTATTTCAGTGTATTTTCTGTTCCCTGACGGTACCCCAGCCTGTCTTGAACAAATGCTTGATCTTTTAAGAAGAGGAAGTGTCATTAATCCGTACTGCAGCGGCATATGCTGTCTGCTGTACTCCTGTCACTCTCCCACCGTTGTTAAAGATGAGCAGGACTTCAAAGGCCCCCTGGTGCCTGTAGTGCTGTTATGAACATGTATATCTGTCACAGTGCATCTGTGACAGATAAGATAAGCAGTCTGCTAAATGTATTAATGATGCATCAGAAACATTTCACTGATGACTGAAGTTGTTGTTTCATTCGGGATGAATGCTTATGCTCGCATTTGTCCCGATGGAGGTGAATTTGTCTGGTACTTTGGAGACCTCGGGGTTCAAGTGGGGTTCTTGTGAGATGTGTTTCCAGCTTGGCAGCTTCAGATGATTCTAATCGCAACTCTACTCATTGCACTTGCCTCTCAGAAATACGTCTACCCTGATATTCTAATGTAGATGTTTGGGAAAGCCAATCCTTTATTTATTCTTTTCAGGAAATTTACATCACAAAGGCAGGCAGCTTCAGCACAGACATAATGCCTCACATCCCAAACAGAAAAACTTTATCTATTCCTCATGGCTCCAACTTCCTGTTGAGCTGCACACCAAAGTATCTGTGGTTAAAGACTATAGGGAGTGCAGAATTATTAGGCAAATGAGTATTTTGTCCACATCATCCTCTTCATGCATGTTGTCTTACTCCAAGCTGTATAGGCTCGAAAGCCTACTACCAATTAAGCATATTAGGTGATGTGCATCTCTGTAATGAGAAGGGGTGTGGTCTAATGACATCAACACCCTATATCAGGTGTGCATAATTATTAGGCAACGTCCTTTCCTTTGGCAAAATGGGTCAAAAGAAGGACTTGACAGGCTCAGAAAAGTCAAAAATAGTGAGATATCTTGCAGAGGGATGCAGCAGTCTCAAAATTGCAAAGCTTCTGAAGCGTGATCGTCGAACAATCAAGCGTTTCATTCAAAATAGTCAACAGGGTCGCCAGAAGCGTGTGGAAAAACCAAGGCGCAAAATAACTGCCCATGAACTGAGAAAAGTCAAGCGTGCAGCTGCCAAGATGCCACTTGCCACCAGTTTGGCCATATTTCAGAGCTGCAACATCACTGGAGTGCCCAAAAGCACAAGGTGTGCAATACTCAGAGACATGGCCAAGGTAAGAAAGGCTGAAAGACGACCACCACTGAACAAGACACACAAGCTGAAACGTCAAGACTGGGCCAAGAAATATCTCAAGACTGGTTTTTCTAAGGTTTTATGGATTGATGAAATGAGAGTGAGTCTTGATGGGCCAGATGGATGGGCCCGTGGCTGGATTGGTAAAGGGCAGAGAGCTCCAGTCCGACTCAGACGCCAGCAAGGTGGAGGTGGAGTACTGGTTTGGGCTGGTATCATCAAAGATGAGCTTGTGGGGCCTTTTCGGGTTGAGGATGGAGTCAAGCTCAACTCCCAGTCCTACTGCCAGTTTCTGGAAGACACCTTCTTCAAGCAGTGGTACAGGAAGAAGTCTGCATCCTTCAAGAAAAACATGATTTTCATGCAGGACAATGCTCCATCACACGCGTCCAAGTACTCCACAGCGTGGCTGGCAAGAAAGGGTATAAAAGAAGAAAAACTAATGACATGGCCTCCTTGTTCACCTGATCTGAACCCCATTGAGAACCTGTGGTCCATCATCAAATGTGAGATTTACAAGGAGGGAAAACAGTACACCTCTCTGAACAGTGTCTGGGAGGCTGTGGTTGCTGCTGCACGCAATGTTGATGGTGAACAGATCAAAACACTGACAGAATCCATGGATGGCAGGCTTTTGAGTGTCCTTGCAAAGAAAGGTGGCTATATTGGTCGCTGATTTGTTTTTGTTTTGTTTTTGAATGTCAGAAATGTATATTTGTGAATGTGGAGATGTTATATTGGTTTCACTGGTAAAAATAAATAATTGAAATGGGTATATATTTGTTTTTTGTTAAGTTGCCTAATAATTATGCACAGTAATAGTCACCTGCACACACAGATATCCCCCTAAAATAGCTAAAACTAAAAACAAACTAAAAACTACTTCCAAAAACATTCAGCTTTGATATTAATGAGTTTTTTGGGTTCATTGAGAACATGGTTGTTGTTCAATAATAAAATTATTCCTCAAAAATACAACTTGCCTAATAATTCTGCACTCCCTATACTTCTGCTTCTGGGTGGTTATCGGTATTGGTTATGTCCTCCTTCTACCTCTCTTAAAGTCCACAACCATCCCCTTGGTATTTGCGATGTTAAGATGGAGATGATTACATTCCCTCCAATCCACAAAGTCCTGTGTTTACATATATATGTAACTTTATGTGGGGAAACATTTCAACAGTACCCCTTGTAGACTGTTTAAATGTGTTGTGACAACTGAATTTAATCCTCAGATGTGTTTCACATCCATCTCTGTTTCTCTGTTTAGTAATAGACATCCAGGCATTTGAGCGCCTCCTGGGCTCCTGTAAGGAGATCATGAAGAGGAACATCGCCCACTATGAGGAGCAGCTGGTGGCTCTGTTTGGCTCCAGCATGGACCTGAGAGACTGAGCCTCCCATACCACCCTCCGTGCCTTCTACTACAAACACACATACAGACAGACAGACACACAGACATATGTCCTCTCCCACATCATGCAGTGGCTATAGAGACTCATAAGCTTTACACAGATGGTGCAAATGCATGAAAGTGTACTTGGCTCACCTCCAGGTATATGAATCCTCAGAGTATGAACACACACTCCATCACACACACACACACATTCACTGATCTCTGTAGGCACTGAGAGACGCTCACTTAAGTCTGCTCACCCTCGTGCACAACCAGCTCAACAGACCCCTTGTTAAGCTGACTTTGGTTAGATATACACATACAGAGCTAGCTGAAGGCCACATACCTTGTTGCTTGAGCCAGCTTCAACCTCTCAGTATGAATGCCTTTGCTGCAGTGACCTAAAACAGGTAAAAGCAGTGTAAGGACGTATAGTACACAAGCACTCCATACACACGTCCAAAAAGACACCGAGCTTCACATGTGCAGGCTTTGCATTCACGTGAGCACTTAAACAACTCCAAGTTGTTCCAAGCCTCAGCCAAGGACACATCAACCCATGGAGACACACACACACGCACACACACACACACAGGGTTACAGGGGTACAACATATAGGCAACCACAGTTGCAAAAACGGATACACTGTGGTAAAATGGAGATGAAAAACTTCCCTGAAAAGGAAAACTTCAAATTCAAAAAGGCAAAAAAAAAAGAGAGTTTAAAAAAAGATACATTTTAGAAACATTTTATGAAGATTCAAAACAGAAGCTTTGATAAAATATTTAAATTAACAAAAAAGAGTGTTTCCTCTTTGGGGGGGCTGGGGTGCAGAACTTTGTGAGCACGCTCCGTTTCTTCCTCTACTGTTGTTGATCGAGTTGAGTTAGTGCTGGTGATTATTGCAGTACCACAGAAGAAGCAGTGAAAACAATAACAACCCTATGTTTTCTGGGCCATTGTTATTTGTCATTGACGCCACACTTCATTGTATTGAATTAATTAATAATGTATTGTTATTCTTTTTTTGCTTTTTGTTTTGTTTTACTTTGACCAGTTCTGATAAAATTCACCATCATCTCTGACACAATGTAAAGAGAAAAAAAAGGAAGAAAAAAAAACATCTAATATAACATTAGTGCTTATTTCGCCTTGATTATCCTTGAATAAGTTGTCCTGGATTTAAAAATGGAAAAAAAATAAATAAAAAATTTTGTTAAAAAAAATCTTGCCTCTGTTAAATTTCTAATGCAACTTTATATTTTTTTCAGTGGCATATTAATAACATGTAAATGCAAGTATTTGGGTGATTCAAATGCAGTGCGTGTAACACTGAGCTTTGGTTGATTCTCACAGGCAGTTTGTGGTCCTTCATTATGTTCTAGCCTTCAGCTTATGTAGTAAGAGACTACTCATCACTACTGCACTGCTTTGTTAACGTCATTTCCCTTTGTTTCCATGTGTCAATTTTCATCTTTCCTAAAGGTGCTTGTACATGATTCAGCTGTGACTCAACTTTAGACAATACTTACTGCAGATCACTGTTTTTAATTAATTTTTTAAAGTTACAATAATGAGTCATACATTATGCATTATTTAAATAATAGCCAAAATATTCCACCTACTATATAACACAAAGAAGCCACTCATGACCTCACTGAAAAGGTCAACGGAACAGATTTTCCTTTAATTTGTCACTTTTTGTGTATGTGTAATACAACTCCCATTCGCTGGGGGCAGACGTGACAGCACGCACTCTTGACGTGAGCAGCAGCATTTCCTCCCGTTATGGACGTACCGGTTTGATGGTAGGGGAAACTGATACAGGAGCGGACACTATGAACGGCCATAAGCTTATACAGTCGTGTAGCCAGATTTAGAGCTTACCGCAGATCAGCTGTGAGACAAACTCCTGTGAGAGGACGACCAGAAACGGCAACCAACCACGAGACTTAAAAAAATGTAGGTAACTTTGTGGTGGTAGGAAGCGACCGAAAAGGTGAACTTGTTGCTTTAGAATAAACTTAAAATGAGTTTCTTACTAATATTTAACTAGTGTCACTACGCACCCACGGGGTACTGCTTATTGACGCCTAAAGCTGTAAATAAGCACATGGGCATGCTAGCATGTCGCTGTGAATGCGAGTTCATTTAACTTGCATAGAAGTGGACGCCAATAAGGGAGGAGTAGATGACAAATATATATATATTTTTAAAAAAATACCCACGTAACTACATCTTCCCAAAAATACCCAGTTGGGTGGTCACGTGTGTCTTCTTATTTTTATGTCAATATTTTATCTGAAATGTGCTTAATTATTTTAGGATCAGGGGAGTTGTGGGCAGTGAAACATCGAATAACTACAACTCCCACAAAGCATACATTTCTGCTCTTGCTACTACCTGGGGAAAAAAAACTTTTTTTTGTCTGTAATAAATCTGTTTTCTGATTAACGAGAGCATTAAAACGGTATTACCACGTTTAGTTTAGCGTCTTACTTTCTTCCCTCTTTAAGGTACCCGATATTTATCTTGTTGCCCTCCCACCCCGTGTTATTTCTCACTATAAAGGTTTTTGGGCTATCTGGCCAAGGAAAAACATAAAAAAGAAGCATCTTATAAGTGAGAGAGGTTAGAAAAAGGGAGTAATCCCTTATTTTTAAAGCATACATGAGTAATAATATTAACGATATTGCTATATTTTAGTGTTCTATTGTTGTATTTCATGGATGTACACTGCTGTACGCAGACATGAAACGCGGTTATACTACGCATGTGCAGAGGACGACAACATCGAGTGTCTATTGCGCATGCGCGAAACCCATGAGCACGGAAAGTAACGTTTTTAGTAATTACTGTTGTTGTTGGAAAATCTGACATCCTCGCTTCATTCAGACGTCACATAATCACATCAGTGTTTTATGAAGAAGCGGGAGTTTTAGTGAAAAATAACGTAGGAAACACACAACTAAAGTTAGAGGCGTGGCTGTGATCGCAGTGTTCCCATAATGCATTGCGCGTGTGTAAACGTTTATAGTATATTTAATAATTTACAATGTAGCGTTTGTGTTTTCCTAAAATGTGGCGTGAAATTTCCGAACAGTATTAGTTCGTGTCTATTTAGTTGTGGCATTATTAAACGTTAAAGTGCGAACCGTAATAGAGACTGCTATGTCGGAGAATGGGGTCGGGCTGCCGCTCGTCTATTCTTCAGTACACTCTTGTTTCTCTTCAGATCGTATAAATCTTTCGCCTTTTACTAAAGATTTCCGTGGAGTGGAACAATAAGAGTTTGATCTAATTTTTTGATGCCCTGCGTTAGCGGGGCTTGTTTCACTGTGAAAAATTAATGTTCGTTTCTAAATGTTGGTCTATAAGTTTTGTCGGATACAATTTTACTATTGACAGTTGAATCGAACTGCCAACCTCTAGTGTGGTTCTTGGTAATAGATAAACGTCACTTTTCCATGTCCACCCCCTTCACAATAAAAGCCCAGATTTTGGCTGTCTTTTTGTACTAGTTTTACTAAATAAAGTAGTTTTGGTTAATTTGTTTTGATTTTAAAATTAACTAATAAATGTTAGTTTTTTTGTTGTCATTTTCCTTATCAAATAACAGACCTATTCCTGTTTTGGTAGGGAATGTCTGCAAAGCATATATTGTGAAAGTTTATAAGACGATTGCATTAGTCTCTAAACATGCGTTCCAAAAACAGCATAAGCTGTGACTTCAGTTGAATTTGAATTTCGCAAACACACACACACACACACACACACACACACACACAGTCAGATAAAAGTGGACCTCTTTACAGAAACAACAAAACATACATAGAGCACACAAAACACTGCTGTTGATTTAAACATAATATGGAAATGTCAGTCATTTTAATGCAAAATCCAAAAAAGAAAAAGGTTTCTTTTACTCTCGAGCAGTTACAGGAAGTTTCCAAACTCTGTTTTTCATCATACCCGATGTAAGTGTTGTGGCTTCAATACTGAATATGATTAAAGTTTAAAAGGCAGAGTCAGACATCAAAAAGAAGGTAGTCAGTGCCTTATTCAGTAAACTCCCATTTCCTGTTGAAGGAGAGTATGTGAAGTAGCATTGCATAGCCAGTAACACATTCAAATCAGTTTTACAGTCAGCTGTTTCGTTTCAGCATTTCTCTCTTGGTGAGTTATTTATTTACTTATTTAGTCCAAGAAAAACTTAAATTAAAAACAACTGCAATGTTTTTCTCACTGTCAGTCATTTTTCACATTTTGCATGCACAACTTGGGGTGAACCCAGTTTTTCTTCTTCTTTAAGACGACTTTAATTACTGGTTTGTGACTCTAATGTGGACGACTTGACTATAATTTAAAATAACATATATATAGAGATATACTGCAGTGTGAATGCATTTGGGTTTTTTACATAAGAAGCAAGTACAGCTTGGCTTTGAGTTGAATTAGCTGGATTAGTTCGTTTCAGCGTCAGTTTGTGCTGACTAAACTGCACTTCAGCCTTTCTGAAGAAGCACTGTGGTGAAACTGTGACAGATAACTACTGCTTCCCCATTTAGAATGATAACAGCTATTAAACATCAGGACCTCAGCGTACATGAACAGAATCTATTCATCAGTTAAACGCTCTCACATCTCAAGCGCACATAAAAATGCATGAGCGAGGCTATGATTGCACTTTGATGTGTATTTGAGAATTGCGATATTAATTGTGAGGCAGTTTAAATCCACAGTGTGGATTTGAACCAAATGGACTTCACACGTAGGCTTACACTTACACTCCAGATCAGAAGTTTGAGCTCTTTGTAGTATTTAAAGGAGAGTGAGACAAGATCTCAGCATATGATACTCCAGCATGTTGTAGATAAAATGGAACTTACAAGTTGGTTCAGTCACACCCCCACATCACATCTCTCACATCATACTTGGTAAGTGATGTGAGAGATGTATTTTGGCAGTTTCTTTAGGCTTCTCGAGTTCCCGTTTCTGCATTCAACACGTAAAAGCTGCTGCTGCCCTGCCTGCTGTTTCAGCAGCTCTCACATCCACCTTTAGGATCCACCGTTATATTATGCGCCCCCCTCTCTCCTCTCTGCTCTCTCCTATCTTGTCTCTTTTGTCTTACTTCTTTCTATCACCTTTCTCCTTTCTATCCCTTTGAAGAAGTGAGGCTCCATAAATATTAAAGAGGTAAGTATTACTTCTCAGTTGCAGTGAATTTATAGAAGAAAATAAATTGTAGAAAAACAAACAGAAGAAAGTAGAAGAGAAATAATAATTGAACATAAACCACTGACACACTCCGGGGCCTGATTAACCCTGGCAGGGCCTCCTTGGATGAGGGTGTCTAGTGAATTATATTACTATATATACATTTGCTGTTTCTGGTATGGTTTTGAAAGCAAATGAATGCCTTCACCTCTAATCCTTGCTCGCACTGCCTGTTGGGTAACAGACAGTGTTTTAACCACTCAGCTAAGGAGGAACTGCATGCTTGAGACACTTCCTGATATTTTCACACTTAACCATAGAAGGTAAATGGAGACTGACTTGAAACCCTGATCGTCGCAGGTCTGAACCCGTAACGTCAACGTCCGACGATCCGAGGCGACAACACTTCTACGAGGTCTCAACACTGGATGGAGACGTTAAAGAGAAGCTACACGTAGTCTCCGAGCAGCCAGAGAAGGTCCACGCCGTTCCCATCCACCAGCGTCCCGACCTGCTCGTTCCCTGCGCAGACCTCGTCAACTGCGAGTGGCAGAGGAGCCAGGCCGCCCGGGTTCACTCTCTCCAAAAATCCTGCTCAGAGTTTCCTGTCAACCTGGTCCTCCTGCAGGGCCGCGGGGAGACTGAGAGGCTACTCGGCCACGCCAGGCTGTCTCGGGTCGTGGGTCACAGCGGCAGCCTTTTTGTCGAGTCAGTAGTTGTGTCCGAGGCGGAGCGAGGCAAGGGCTACGGCCGCACTCTGATGGAGAAGACCGAACGTTACGCCAGAAGTCGAGGGTTCAAGCGTCTCTGTCTGACCACCCACGATAAGCAGCACTTCTACGCCCACCTTGGCTATGTGCTGTCGACACCAGTGCAGAACGCGGGGGCCATGACGGCATTCATTCCCATGGAGACGCTTCTCAGGTTCTCCCGAATGCCGAGTGAGGAAACGAGCGTGCAGACGCAAACAAAGATGCACGCTCAAGGGGACAGAGACTCAGGAGGTGGTTGTGCTGTACGGTCGCCTCCATCCTTTAGTTTACCTCCTCCTCCTCCTTTATCCATCCCTACTCCTCCTCCACCACCTCCTCCTCCTCCCACTATCCCTTGTCCTCCCCCTCCCCCTCCTCCTCAGTGTGCAGGGCAGTGTGTAGTTCAGACTCTGACTGAAACTCCGTACAGAGATGCCAAAGGACTTCCCATCTACTGGATGCACAAGGACATTTGATGATCGCTGTCAGATACACACCAAAAGGCAGAAATAAGCACAAACTCACAAAACACACACATATTGGAAGTTTTCTGAAGTGTGCTAGCAAACCAAAGAAGTAAACACTCACACTCAACACTTTTACTTTTTCCACGTCACAGTTTGCAGAAGTATTTCCCAACACCTGTGAACAGATGCTGCGTGTGAACCCAGCTGCATGTGTACCTGTACGTCTGCATCGCTGCACTGAGTAAAAGAGAAATGATGGTGAACATAAGGACCCAGCAAGAAACTGGGGATAAACTTTAATGCTTCAGTTTCACTCAAGAATGTACTTTTTTTTATTGTGGTGACTGATGTTTGAGCCTAACTCTGTACAGTGTAGCCTGTATGATACACAGACGGGATCCGCAGCAGCAGAATTAAACTCATTGGTTCAGTTTGCTGTGTTTACTTGAAAAGAGCTTTAATAATTGTAATTGTTACAACCAGTACAGCTGAGCAAAGCATAAACGTGACTCCTCTGCTCCCAGCTTCCAATGCGGGACCTTGGCACAGCAGAATTTACAGCCCAGAGTGTTTTATGTGTTTTTTTCTGGCAGTTAAGCGAATTAACTGCAGGCAGGAGCGCACACTCGCTGCGGATTATGGCCCAGGTTATATCGTAATAAATATTACATATTTTCCTTGTTGTTGTTTTTTTATGTGTTTTGTAATCCGGGTTTTGAGGTTTGATTGAAACAAGAATAAATTAAAGATCATGACTATTTCCTATTGCTGTGAGACTGCTTGACTTCCATATAAATGTGTTTTGGTCCCCAAATGTCGAGAAAAGGTGGCGCTGTCGCCGCTTCATGCGCAAAAGCGCAGCGCGGTGGTCATGTTAAAAGCGCTTTGAGTGCTCCGTTGAGTAGAAAAGCGCAATATAAGAATCAGTCCAATTACCGTTTAGCCTTACACATCAGTGGGGCCACACAGCTACAGCGATGGGGCACGCCTATCACTGTTCGGCACCGAGTGCGCGCGGAGAATCCAGGTTAGCGCTGGGGAGAGGGAAAAAAAATCTCTCATCTAAGCAGAATCTAATCTGAGCTCTGATCGGATGAGAGGGTGACTCACATCTCTCACCTCAGTGAAATATCAGTCTATCCCGGACTGTCTGAATGGCGGCATCAGTGTAACGTTTAAGGAAAGGGGGCGGAGCTCGATGCGCAACAGGTGCGAGGCTGCAGTTTCATCTTTGCAGCTCTTAGCCCGAAGATGCACACCGTCTGCCTCCACCTGTCCATGTCTCAACTCCAATCGCTTCATCTGGAGTTCTTCAGCCGTAAGCTGGCTGTGCATTCAGCAGGAACTAGAAGCTCCACATCGGCTTTGACTGCTTCCCCTGCAGCGGATACACCAGCAGCGCCAGCTCCCCTCCTTCTGTTTCCTCACATTTAGAAAGGTTTGAAATGAGAACAACTAAAAAATAAGCTTTTCTGCGTTTGTTGAGCTGCTTTGATGTAGAATTTTTCGCAGAATAATGCGAATCACAGTCATTGTTGCACTCAGTGATAAATACTTCATATCCTCTGCAGTGACAGCTCGGACCAGTGCAAATATAACCAATCTCAACCACTTAAGTAACTTGTTACGCATCAGTCTTCTAAAAATCTGTCTGCTGCTGTTATTTTCTCATGTTGTTTGTTATTTGGTTCATTGAAATGTTAAAGATTTCTTACAGTGGGTGAAAAATGATTGGAATAAAGAGACTTTCTTATCATTATAGCTTTGACTGGTCTTTATTTTTGCATTTCTTATCATGTTTTTCTGTCAGATAAAAGCCCGTACTTGTATATACAAAGTTAACAATTTAAATGCAAAAAAGTTCACCAGGACGATTTCTTTCTCCTGCCAGGAAGGACACATCTGTGGGTGAGCAGCCATGGAGCTGTCTCTCCTCCTCCTCCCCGTCTTCTTCATCTCTTCCCTCTGTTGCAACTCACTGCCACAGAATTCCCCCCAGGCGGATGCCTTTATCGGCACCTCGCTGCAAGCTGTGGCTGCAGCTCATCCCATCCTGCAGAACCAGCCTTTTATCCTGGTGTGGAACATGCCCACGGCAAACTGTCCACAGCGATACAACATCCACCTGGACCTGGGAGACTTTCATATTGTGGAGAACAAGAAGGAGCGCTTCCAGGGACAGGTAATCGTCCCTCATCCATTTATTTTACTAATATTCTACTTTAAAACCATAGAAAGAGGGCTGGTGAGGGCACTGTAACAGTAACAAGGATTAAATGTGCAATAAATCCAAAACAAGTGAAAAAGGGAAAATGTTTGATTTTCCAGAAAATGACCATCTTCTACCGCGACCACTTGGGAAAATATCCATACCTCTCCCGAAATGGCAAGAAAGTGAATGGAGGACTCCCTCAGCTCGGCGACCTGGCCTCTCACCTCTCCCTCACGGTGACGCAGCTGTCCGACCTCCTGCTACCAGATTTCAGCGGCCTAGCTGTCATCGACTGGGAGGAATGGAGACCGTTGTGGGAGACGAACTTTGGAGCTAAGATGGAGTACCGGAGGTTGTCCAAACTGCTGGTGAAACAGGAGCAACCAGATCTTTCAGAGCAGGCAGTGACATCGCTGGCGAGGCAGATGTTTGAGGAGAGCGCTCGGAAGTTCATGGAAGAGACACTCCAGTCTGCGGTCGGAGAACGCCCCAAAGGCTTCTGGGGGTTTTATGGTTTTCCCGCCTGCTTTAACAAGAACAAGAGAAAGACAGGTTGGTCTAACACTAACGTTGAACGTGTTGGTGTTCTAGCAATCTGAACAATAATGACAACTCCTTTTGTACTGATGATACAGGCTGATCTCTGTCTTTTATTTGTATTTCTGTGTGATCAGATAAAACTTACACAGGACGCTGCCTCAGGGGGACCAGGCAGCAGAATGATGAGCTGTCCTGGCTTTGGACTAAGTCCTCTGCTCTCTACCCCAGCATCTACCTGCCACAGAAACTGGCAGGGTCTGCAGATGCAGCTCTAATGGTCAGGTACAAGAAAATCAGCAAACCCAGAAATGCATTTACTTACACTCTGCTGCCTCAGGCACTCACATATCCAATCATGACAAGGGTATGAGCAGTCCTGTCATTTAGCTTTTGTTAGCCATGATGGCCAGACAGGTGGTTTCGCTTACTCATGGGTTGCTCTGACTTCTTTAACCAGACACAGACTGCTGGAGGCTTTGAGGGTGGCGTCAGGTTGGCCATATCACAACAACACCGACCACGCCACACCCGTCCTCCCCTACGCCAGGCTAGCATTCACACACTCACTCAAGTTTCTCAGTAAGGTAGGACTTTTTTAGCATACATCACATAACATTAAGACTTTAAATATGTGGCATGACAAACTGTCTGTGTGTGTGTGTGTGTGCAGATGGACCTGGAGCACACACTTGGAGAGAGTGCATCACTGGGGGCAGCTGGAGTTGTGCTGTGGGGAGAACTGAAATTCGCCAAAAACAAGGTGTGCATGTGAGAAAACATTATCAGTGTGTGTGTGTGTGTGTGTGTGCCTATGTGTAACCATATTGATCTTCCCAAACCTTCCAGAAACAGTGCATTCTCCTCAGAGACTACGTCCACAATGTCTTGGGTCCCTTCGTTCGATCTCTGAGGTCTGACGCAGAGCGCTGCAGCCTCCAGGTTTGCCACGGCAATGGACGCTGCACCAGGAGACACCTGGGCTCTGACCACCGGCTCGGTGACTCTTCCAAACATTTCCAGAAACACTTCATGTGTCATTGCTACCAAAGCTGGACAGGGCAGGGGTGCCAAGACAAGAAGAGCGAGAGCAGAGAGGAGGAAGATTGACCTGAACTTTTTTGTTACGGTGCTGTCCATTTATGAGTTCATGGGGATAATAATACTACTAATGGAAGTTACAGTTTTGAGCAGTGTGGTCCAAGTTCATTTTAATTTCATTAGTCCAAAGGTTTTTTCAAAATTTTTAAATCTTCTCTGCCCTTTCTGTTTTCCAGTGTAACCAGTTGTTAACACCTTGCTGTAAATCCTTTGCATTCCTATTTATGGAGTCATCTCTTGATTGTAAACTTTAACAATGATACACCTACCTCCGCGAGTGTTCATGACTTGGTCAGAGGTTGTGAAGTTGGTATCCATGGAGATAATTCTGCCATCATGCACTTTAAAAGTCTCCTGTGGCCTTTCAGTTGTTTAGACTTTTTGGCTGTTTCTGTGGTCGTGTGTCATAAATGAAAGGAAGAAAAGAAACTGTGTTTGGCTACATTAAAGGGACCTGTACTTAAATTTGACTCTAATGGGCATTGCATAGGAAGACTAAAGTGTAATGTTTTACAGTTGCAAGATTTTTTTTTCTCAACCAATAGTAAAATAGTGTCTTGTTACCATGGAAGAAAAGACATTTTAAACTTGACATGTGTACATAAAATCTGACTGAAAAATCCCATCAAACATCACCATGAACGACAGAACACTGTAAATAAACGACTTGATGAAAACACGTAACTATACATTTACCCAGTCACTCTATCAAATACATACTTGACAAAGTTGATGAAATCAGAAGTCCGTTTAATTTTCTGGCTGTCCACAGCGTTTGTACTTTATGTGTTTCCTGTGATGCCCACAGTGAGTCACCCAAAACGACTGACAGCACAGTATAAAAACAGCTTGTACGTTTTTATACACAGTGGCAATGACATAATGGTCTGACATTATTTCAAGCAATGTGAGATCAACCACTTCCCTTCTGCCACACTGCCACCATTAAACAAAAGCTTTATTTAAAAGTCCTTCTCAAATAATCCTAGTAAACCTAGAAGTTGTTTTTCAGAAAACTCCAATCTCATATTTCTACGGTAATAATCTGAAAACGCTGTCGGTGTTTTGTTTTCTGTGCATATCTTCCTCACGTCCCTCCTGTCGCTCTCTTGGCTGTCAGGTTGTGCCTCAGTGCGTGCAGCTCTTGGATCAGCAGTGACAGCTCTGTGGCTGCAGCCTCTTTTTCTCTCACCGCCTCCGTCAGCATCCGTATTGCGCCGCCCTGCTGGACTGGAAGAGGAGCAGCCAACAATAAATGTTTGCTTTTGTTTGCACATTTCTTTTATTTTTTCTATTTATTTATTTATTTTTATCTCACCTAAGAAGTAAAAAATGAGTAACACTGTGAGCAGAAGCAAAGTGATGATAGCGCAGCCCATGGCATAGGCCCGGGATGAACTTGGCGTCAGCATGTCCTGCAGTCGGCTCTGCCAGGATTTGCTGCCTGGGTGGCCTCTTTGATTGGCAGCTGTCGTGTCGCAGGTGTAAATGTTCCCATTTGGCGAAGGTGTGTACGCCGGACGAGGAGCCCTCATTCCTGAAATCGTATTTTGTCAGAGTCAGTGTTTTTATGCGTCATCGCTTTGTGGATGGTGTGTTTGGGGCAATTTTACCTTTGTGGCTGTGCTCGGGGTGTGTTCGGTGGAGGTCGTTGATGGAATCGACAGAATGCAGCTCGATCTCGGTGAGATCTCTGTCGCTGACCCTGTAGAACTGAGGAGTGGTCTGGGTGGAAGAGGGCCTCGACATGTCTCCTTGTCTTGAGAGAAAAATGAGGAGGAAAATATGCTCACTGTTTGCTCCAAAAGGCTCAACTAATGAGCAACTACTTTGTTGATCATTTAAATGAGAGGTGCTGCAATCTTGGAATAGCTCTGAAATGCAAAGAGAGGCTGTGGAATTTTAAAGTTCCATAATAATAATACATTTGAAGCTTGGGTCTGTAAAGATTATGTTTCTCTACCAGAGCTCTGTTCCTATGGAATAAGCTCAGACCTTAACTCAGTCATCAACTTTCGTCTGTTCTCTCGAATAGTTTGTGTTTGGTTCTCATCTCTCTGTGCTCTCCCTAAGGTGGCTTTACCGAAATCTCTTCCTGTTAAAACGTAGATCTTCCTTCCTACTGTCACCTGCATGCTCACAGGGGATTATCTGATGTTTGAGGTTTCCTTTCTAATATTGCTTTCCTTCTTGAAGTGAATGCTGCTGCATGTTGGTGGTATGTAGGTAAATTTTAACTAAACTGATCTCAGTCACTGCCTTTGGAAAGTGGACCACAGCTGCATGAAAAAAGATTTTCATAAAATATGACCAAAAACATTGTACGATCCTTAAAGTAGTAAAATAGGCCCAGATTAAGTAAGTGAAGCATTAGATTCAGACTGGGTTATTTATCAGTGAAAATGTGCCAGTATTACACAACTTTCAGTGAAGATTTTTAAGCCCTTGCTTTCAGTATCTGTAGTTTGCTTTAATCCTACACACCATCTTGGAGGAATTTTATCCCATACAGAAAAGCTTTAGGATGTTGGTGGGATTCCTCGGATACTCACTTCAGGAAAGGTCAGGTCAGGACTTTGACTGCTCAAACCCCCAAAATTCATAACCCAGAGTTAGTTAAACTCCAGGGATATCACTCTGTCCAGTTAGGAAGCTTCAACCACATCTGACAGTTTGCTCAGAAACATGTACATGAGTAACCCAATCAATGATATTGTGTGCTTCTCCTGTTCCTCCTGCTGGGTTGAAGCGCTTCTACAGCCATTTCCAGCTCTTCTTAAGTAACTGCACGTTACCTGGCATCTCCTCCACACTCTGGAGACTGTGCTGAACTGCAAACCTTTTTGTGATGGCATTTATGAAGGTGCCATTCCGGAGGAGCTAGATTACACAAGTAGTCACAAGAACACTAGGAAAAAAAAGCAAAACTAGGAAAAAAAGGGATAAGGACAGAGAAACAGTCTATAACATCTGCAAAACGATTCCTTTTTGGGGGTTGTCTTGTTTTTGCTTCTCTGGTGAATCTGTTGTCACTTTCAGTGAAAGGATTTGAAATGGATTCATAATGGTTTATACTTTCTAAATGAACACACTGACATCCCTAAGGTTAAACAACACCACCCTGTTTCATGCTGTAGATAGGAGAATAATGTGTCAACCTTTACTCAAACACAACATTTGCTCCACCGAGGTTGTTAGAGAAGCCTTCAGTGGCTTAGATGCTATATCCTACATTGCTTTGTGACTTCCCGGACTATCACATGACTGGTTCTCCTGGTTTCTCTCATGCCACGGAAATTCCCAGTCTTGAAATGAGGACACAGATACTAAATAAATAAACACAGATTAGGTCTTCTTTGGAGGGAAGAAGTTTGTGATATATTCTGCTGGTGGAATAAAGCAGCAGGCTCGGGGTATGAGGGTTGCCTATTTGAAGAGAAAACGCACAGGTCACATGGGCAGCTGATTAATCAGAGCTATTATTAAAGCTGGCTGCCTAACCGATAAAGGCACTGTGCTGCTTGAATTTCAGACAAGGGCCAAAGGAGGTTTCTATCTGGAGACTAACATAATTATAAGTGGGATACAGGATTTTATGAACCCACCTAAATAATGTAAACGCATGGACCTGAGCAGATTTCTTTTACTGGATAAGTACAAAAAAGTAACATTTTCTTCTCACCTACCTTGTGTCACCATGAACAAATGCTGTGTTAGATTTTGTCTCTTCTCGTCAGTCACTCTTCTTGCTCCCCCAGTTCTCACACATCCAGACACCCGATGGCCAAAACATATGGCTGCACCCAGTGGCGCAGCAGTTAAATCAATTCAATCTCCCAATGGGTCTTTCAGGAGCCACACTGTGACAAAATAAATCCAAATAAACTCCCGTTCAATCCCAACAGTAAAATCGTAATATTTTAAAGCCAAAGGGAAAGCGTAGATTTTTCCCAAGGGTCCTTCTGCTCCTGAGTGTCACCGAGCAACTGCAGGATGCCCCAGAGCCACCCCTCCTACTACTAACTATGTTTGTGTGTCTGATTTAGCCCACCCTAGTTTTTTTCACCCCTGCTCCAAGCATGCTTGTGCACACGCCCCAGCTTTCCAGGCCTTAAAGGCCTAAAATAGCAGAAGGAACACGGGGTTATTATTAGCTGCTCAGCCAAAAGGATGACTCAAAGATCTGGGTGGAGGGCATGATGGGGGTACAGAGGGATAAACACACTCATAAATACTCACAAGGACAAATATCACAGTCTGGCAGCTTCACCTGGCCAAAATATCCTCTCAAGTGTGAGAATCAAGAATGGATGCTGTAGTGTGTACATAGAGGGTGGAGTAACTGCACTCAGAAAAATTATGGTTCTTAAATGGTTCTTCAGATGTCTTCATGGTTCTTTAAAGAACCATCATACGTCAAAGAACCTTTTTATTTTGTGGATGGTTCTTCAGCTATTACAAATGGTTCTTTAAAGAACAAAAGGTTCTTCATCCTTAGCAATCTAAGTTTGATGTTGTAAATGGCATAAATATTTATTCACTATAACGAGGCTGTGAATTATACTGTGTGTTTTCTTTGTGTGCATGTGTGTGCGAAGGGGGAGGGCGGGTTACCTGGCAATTACCCTTTAAGAGAAGATGGTAGGAAACTGAATATTCAAATAAAAGTTAGAAATATTTGCTTAAAAATATACTGGTGGCAGGGGGCAGGGGTGGGGGGGGGGGAAGCCTAAAGACCCTAACCCCCCCACACACACACACACCCCTAACCCTGCAAACCCATTATGAATATGGTGAGTTAACAAACAGTAGACACAATACACACATTCAAATACTGTACTTTAGTTTTAAATTTTAATAAAGCATTACTATTTTCTACTCCAAGGCATTACTTTTGAGATTATTATATATTTTTGAAAATATAGCATAATGATAATACTAGTTATTGTAAACTTTACAAACCACCCAGCAGTATGTAAAGTCAAATTATAAAATACAAGTAAATAACAATTGCAGAACAGAATGTCAGTGTAATGAACACACACTTCGTTTTGACAAAGCACACTGCTTAGGTAAATGATCTGAGTAGTTGTTCATCACTGAGCAATTTGTTAATATGTGTTTCGAGCCAAATAAATGACAGGGAGAGAGAGAGTGAGGTCAGGACACGTCATACTATAACCTCCCGGGAGCGGACGGAGGGAGTCAGTCGTTGGGATGCGCATGCGCAGACAGAGTGCGCGAGCGGCGGGCCTTGACCTTTCGAGAAAAAAAAACTCTTTCTCACGGACGGTGACAGCGAAACGGATAACAGTCTTCAGTACCTGCTGGACTTTGAAGCTCTGGATTCTGGGACTGTTGGAAAAGGTAAAACATTTTCATTAAAGCCTTATTACTGTTTTGTTTTTGTTACTCGTCATTGTAGCTTGCTGTTAATGTTGTGCTAACAGTAGCGATTAGCTAGATACGTTAGCCGTTGACGTCAGCGCAATTTAGTATCCGGTATACAGAAACTGTTTTCCTAACAAAACCACTGTTATAATTAAGTGAAGGTGCTCCCAGCTATTTTGAACTTTTGGCTTCTAAAATATGTGGTTCAATTGCGTGCTGCGTACATAACCTAATGTCAGCTAGACCGATATTAAAATTTAATATATTGTTAAAGTCACTAAAATGGCGCCTGAAGCATGTTGTGACGTGAGCTCTGTGTCTGCTCTAGAAACTCTGAAATTCTGTAGATCTGAGCCGTACATTAAATACTCACATGAACCTGTACTTTGAATTCTGTATGAGCTGTATAAAATACAGCTATGCATAAGTGTTTTGAATGAATAATTAGATTAGATAACTCTAACTCTAATTATATAGAAATGAATAGAAATGTGACATGAGAAGGTGTGTCTTTGACTGTTCCTGTATAACTTATTTTGGACTAGTTGCCAAGTTATGCTCCGGTCATTTGATGTTTCCAAGATAATGTTCTTTTGTAATATAGTTAAATTTTCTTTGTATATTTCATTTATCCACCATCATACATACAAGCTAAGAAGAGGTCGTTATACTAACAAGAGGTATCAACGTTCAGCACATGGTTAAAGTTTATAATCCAGCCAGGGTGTAAATATCACTCAGCAGCCAGAGCTGAAGCAGGTAGCATCAACACATAAATCTACTCTACCCGGCTTAAATCACAAGAGCACCTCTGACCAAAAAGCTGTAGATTTTTCTTGTTTGCACAAATTAATCCAGATTCACATTAATTGTGTTCACAGCTCCAACAAAATGAGGAAGAGGAGGGGGAGAAACACAATTAGGTTGAATTACAATTGGATGGAAGGCGAGGACAAGGAGAAGGAAGCTTAGGATGAGGAGGAAGAGAAGCAGCAGGAGCATATTTAGGGATCCCTATGATGTCATTGAGGTTTGTTTCATTAATATGGTCCTCTCACAAAGAAAGATGACTTGTTTTAGTTCACTTACTTCCTGTATTAAATAGTGATGTGGAAAACGTTGTGGAAAACCACAGAGCAGGCACGTATAGTGCATCTGCAGGTAAATGAACATCAAATCTCTAAGACAGACTGAAATCTGTATATTTATCACCCTTATGATAAAACCCATGTCAGCCATTGGTTTATGGACTTTGTATTTTGAAGCCTCAACATTTGCTTTATTGCTGTTGCTATGTTGGGACCATATTAGGATGAGGGATCAGAATCTGGAGTCATGCACACTATTGTTTCATTTAGTGTGTATCCATAAGATTCGTACAGCAGATCCAAGTTGTGCCTTGAAAACAGGAAAGTCGTCTGCATAGAGGAGAACTTTAATAGCAGGCTTGTACAAAGTGAGGCTTTGTGCTCACATTTGCTGCAAACACTCGTTTTACTTCTGTCACCCTGTTTTGATGCAGAATTCACTTGAAATCAGGCAAGAACTGGAGTTATTTTTTATAATGTGTTCTTGTGAATTGATTGTGTATCGCATATGTTTGATTGATTTGACTTTCTGCAAGACAACAGTCGTCCGCTGGCCAAAAAAGTTTTCCAAATACCTCCACGTGATCTAGCCTGGATTTAGAAAAGAGTAGCAAAAAAAATCTGCACCTCCTGCTTCAGATGCAATTTGTGTTTCTGTGTTCAGAGGCAGCCGCGAGAGGGGAGACCTCGGCTCATCCAGCTGGAGAACCTGACCAGGAGGAGTCGAACATTAACTCAGCTCTTCCAGGGCACCCTGCAGACTCGGCTGCTGGCATCGGCGAGGGATGACGTGAACGCCAAACTGGAGTCCATCACAGGTCAATTGCAGGTATGCGAGTCAGACCTTCTGAGGAGGGTTTCACTTTTCTCTCTTCTTTATAATTGACTCTTTTCTCTCTCTTTCAGCTCCTTGTCTCAGAGTGGGAGGGATTTGAAGCACAAAGGGAGGAACTTGTCGTTTGGTTGGCTGATATGGATGTCCACCTGAGTGAGGTTGACCAGCTAACAGGAAACACCAGTGAAAAACTGAAACAACTGCAGGTGTGGGCTTGTTTTGATATGACATATATTTGATATGATACATACGTCAGAGACATTATCCTAAACTGGACTAACAAAGGACCATGAGTACAACATGAAACGTACATTACATAGCGTAAGGCTGAAGTTCATTGATCATTTTAATCATAAACTTGTTGTTGAAATATTTTTACTCAACATGCAAACATCTGCTGATGAAAATGTGTTGATTTATTGGTCTGTTATGAAGCTATTGCTATTTCTAATGTGTTTTATCACTTTCTGATGTTTTATTAATTAAACAATACATGAATTCATTGTTGTGTTATCTGTAGATATAGTATTTATATATATATATATTTATTTATAGTATAGCAAATATATTTAATTATTACTGTTTAAAACACTAATATGTGACATGTATTAGTAGTGATGTTGTGCTGAGGGTTAAAATGCCTTTTTGTCTTTTGGTATACTACAAAATGACAATAAACCATTAATATATGTCTATGCTGTGCTCGTATTTATTTTACCCTACTCAAATTCAATTTATGATACATTTTATTTTGAAAGATTTAAAATGGTTTTTTAAAGAACCACTCAAAAAAGGTTCTTTAAAATGTTTTTTTTAAAGAACCATTTGAAGGAAGAACCTTTTTAAAAATGGTTCTTTGAAAAACCATTAAAGGTGCCCCAAAGAACCATTTCTTGATGGTTCTTTGGGGCACCTTTAAAGGTTCTTCAATGAACCACTGAAAGAAATGGTTCTTCAAAGAACCATTGTTTGAAAGGTTCTTTGTGGCACCAAAAAAGGTTCTTCTATGGCATCAGTCTAAAGAACCACTTTTGATTTTTTTTTTAGTTTTTCTGAGATATGCAGAGTTTTAACGAACAATTTGAACACTATTATTCATTTACATTATTTGTTCTCAACAGAGATGGGCAGTAATGCGTTACAAGTAACGTGTTACTGTAAACCGATTACAGGCACTTGCCCTGGTGGCCATTCTTTCAGTGGGCATTTCTCAACAACAACTACAAACACTAGTGAAGTGAATGGGCATTTAATTAAATAATGAAAGATTTAATTCAATAATTAATGGCATATTTAATTCATTTTGTCACTCCTGGCCCTCCACACCTCACTGCCATGATTGTTTGTGTAGTTATTGGATTCTAAAACTACTAGAATAGAATAGAAAACACATAAGTTGCAGTCTCTGTTTTTTCTTCACCTTATTGAGTTGAACTGAACTGAAATAAATCTGTTCTTTTCTGTATGGTAATGACCAGGACCTGTCCCAGCTGTCTCTGGTGGATTCAGTATTGTCTCCAATGTTTCTGATAACTTCCAGTTTGGGAAGTTTCCCATGCAGGTGAGGAATGCAGTGACTGACAGACTACCCCTCCTTGATTTAGGACCCATGCCAAACACTGAGTAAAGACTTCCTTGCATTAAACCTGCATAGCTGTTTTCACATTTATAACAAATCACCTAAGTGACCGGCAGTGATCGTATAGTTAGTGCTCTGAGTTGTTGCCTAAACAACCCCTCTTCAAATCGGAGTTACAGCAGAGAGAATATGGCACTGAAGCAATGATGACAGCTTTAATAACCTATTTCATCTTCAATTATTCTTGTATGAAATTCTCTTAAAGTAGCAACTGAATTTCAACCAACTCAGCTAGCTCTGCATATTTTATTTCCTCTGTTAAAATAAAATGTGGCGGAGCCCAGCTGTAATTGTACCTTGCATTAATATGGTGTATTATTGATGGTGACACAGCACTGCTTAGCATGTCGTCCTGAATCTCACAGGTGTGCCAATGACCTGTGCAGTATATGAGGCACTAAAATCCTGGTGGATTTCTGGGATACGAACAGGAGGGAGTCATGTGAGCTCTATCAATATTGCCCCACTTATGTCTCAGACCTGTATTTATGTATGTATGCACTGAAATCGCGCTGTAATATCCAGTTAACTGTCCACATTTGTACTCTGTTTTTCCATTTATTATATTTTTTTCATTAATTTGTCTGAAAAAAGATCCACGTAGTAACCAAAGAGAGCCTAAATCAATGGTCTCTAATAGCAGCCAAATTATAAGAGCTTTCATTAGTGATGGTGAGATGAAGCCTTGTGATGAACTGAAGCTTTCCATCCAACTGGTCGACTCATGGTTCGAAGCATTGTGACGATTCATTGGCTCTACTGCGCCATCAAGTGGACGATTAAAGTCAGATAGGCTCAATGATTATAATGATGTGATGTGTAAACCTCTAAACTTAATAAATAAATTGTTTTCATGGTTATTTATCCCGAATATTGTCTCAGTATGTCTGATACAAAAGAGAAAGTGGAAACTATCAGGACAGAGTTTTGGTATGATTGTGTAACTGTGTAATCATGCTTATGTACATCTGGACAATGACACAAACTAGTGTGTGGTGCTTCACTTTTTAATAAACTAAAAGACGTTTAAACATATTGGCACCCAATTAGCCTTTATTACAGGTGCAGTTATAACCACTTTAAACTGTTGAGTTGAATTCATAATCTTAAATGCTTTTCAATGCTTTTTATAATCTTAAATGTTTATCTGCTGGTTATGTTGGTCTGTATGGGAGAGGCCCCAGACTTCAGTGTGTGAAAGACTAGGTTGCAGGCTGACAGGAAACGTAGGCTTTTGGAGAGCGTGCTTGTGAAAGTGAAACTAAAGCAGAGTCTAAGGGTAAGTTATTTTGAGGAGCAGTTTGGATGATGCTATTTGAATAACTAGGCTATTCATTATTATCTTTTATTCATTTATAATCTTAATATTAAGCTTTGAGTAGTGGCATTCATTTAAAGCATTTATTCAATATATTACATATATAGTTTTAGTGGATTGTTGCACATATGAGAGTGGCCTCTGTCTGGTTGTGAGTGTTAGTAGGTGAGGTGAGAGGTGAAACAAAGTGCAATTGAGGTCGGGAGACATATACACACACATCTTAGGCAGATTCATTTCTAGGTAAGAGTTCAGATATATTTTTCTTGCAACTGCATTTTGAGTCTGCAGAATTGACAGTTTTTGCTGCAGAGCATGCCCTGAGGTTTTGGAGAAGCGAGAGCGAGATGAGCTACCGGAAGCACCTGGCGTGGAGGCGAAGAAGATGTTCTTTCAAACTTTGTTAAAGTCGTTAATGGAACGTTTGTGGTTTTGAAACTTATGCATGTATTGTATCTGCTTGACGCATGAGGGGGCGTCATAAAATGAAACCCTGATGGTATAAAACAACTGCTTGTGTATTGTCAGAGAGAGATCGATGCTGTCTGCGTACAATGTTCATCTCCCACACGTGTGTTCATTAAAATCATCGTCTGACCGACTCTCCTGGACCGGTGTTGTGATTTTGAATCCCTCCTGTATCCCTCCTCAATATTTGAATATTAGGAGAGATGAGATCTAAATGTTGTCAGACAAATATTCTCTTCCTTGCTGGTTCCATCGAAGGAGAAATGTTCAAGTAAGTATGTAACTGGGACGTAATCCAATTCCACAACACAATGTGACGGGGAATCAGCTGTGTTTTGCTGCTCAATTTATTTAGAATCTGGTGCAAACCGGCGAGCCAGTTCCTGAATCAGTCACGTGGTACGGACTGCCCGCGAGGCCTCGAACATCACTGCATACGTAATCAAAGCAAGCCTCGATACGCGCTTTACAAAACTACCACGAGATTACCCGACACACGCTTCAAAGCTTCGACACACAGGAGACATCACTACTGCACACAGCCTTCACACGACAACAGGTGCACCACACTGCTAAGTGTGTTTTGTGTTTAGAGTTTTGCTAAATGGGAGACTGAGCTTTGCAAATGGTGTCCTAACCAGATGAATAGTGTTTAAGATTTTGGCAACAGTGGGACTGATTTGATGAAAGAGTTTTCATAGTTGACAGTTTACTTTTTACAATGGGGTTTAGTGTTTTAGCAATTCAGAAAAACTGTAATACACCTGTGCTTTTCCCAGCAACTGAGGCTTTTACCCTGCACAGTTTAAGGTATGATAAAGCACTGACCTAATAAATGGCACAAAATACACATTTTAGCTGGGAGCTGGTCATTCACAGGGGAAAGGCCCCATTGTACAACAACAACAACAACAGTAGTAATAGTAATAATAATAATTTATTATTAGCCAGGCAAGTATATCATATACCAAACATGCTTCCAAACTAATGAATTTTTTTGCATTCTTCACATCAGGTCAAAATGTACTTTTTTTAAAAAAATACGTGTATGACATTTATTACACACAGATTCAGTGAACCCAATCCAAAGAGGAAGTCTGGAAGTCCGCCATTTTGAATGTAAAATGACATTTTGGCACAGTTTTAGTGTTTCGCTGGTTTACACATTCACCTGCAAAGTGAGAGGTCACTGGTTAAATTCCATTTGATTACTTCAGGAACTTTTTGGGGTTACTTCAGAAAGGGACATCTTCGTCAAAGCCATGTTTGTGGTGGAATTTTGATCATTTACCACTGGACATAAGATTTTCATCTCTAAAAATGTATTTTGTCCAGTCTGTCCCAAACTTCACACGTTTGATGACAGTCTGGCGATGACTACATGCCAATATCTGGTCACACATGGTGCCACAGTTCTCATATAACATTTTAATCAAGACTACCCCACTGTGATTGAAGTATTTCTTGCAAAACAATCATAACCAAACAAAACCTTTCCTGTTCTGTAAATGAACAGTAGGACAAAAAGATTACTAGTCATTGCGGAAAGCACAATTAATGTTTTTGTTTACATCGTTGGAACGAGGAAAAATTCCCCCACCACAAAAACAGAAATATTCATGAAAGCAACCTGTAGTGCAAACACGAGGGCTGACTTTATTACTTCCTGCACTAGAAACCTGCCGATGTTGCTGATATGGATAGATCACTAGTCTTCCTTGTCTTTATCTTATTATCTCCTGTTGAGATGTTGCAGCAGAAAATACAGCCCTCCCTGTTTAAACTTTTTTTTTTTCAGTGTTTCAACTGAAAAAATAGAATGCCTTTGATCCACAATAGAATACCTTTGATCCAAAATAGAATGCCTTTGATCCTTTGTTATGTCATCATCTTGCTGAGAGAAAAAACCCTTAAGTAGGAGGAGCTTTGCTCTGTTAAACTTTGTTGCTCAACGGACCTTGACCTGACAGCAAGCAAACCCTTTTGGAGAGTTTTGATTGAATTTCGCGTTACTTAGCAATTCACTGATCAAGCCGACACATTTCACCATGTCAGCTAACCCATCCTTCCGCTCAAATGAGCTTGGAATAGTTAAAGGGAGCATTTTGGGAAAGCACTACAAGGTAGAGGCTTTCCTCGGAGAAGGGGGCTTTGGTATTGTAGCCAAATGTCGTGATACCATGACCAACCGAGCTGTGGCTATTAAAGTGAACAAGAGCCGCCCTGATATTCTGCAACAGGCGAAACTGGAAATTTTCATCCTGGAGCAGCTGCGACGGTTGGATCCAGATGCCGCCAACATTGTTCAATGGAACGGCTTTTTCCACGACGGAGAGCGGGTTTGCCTGAAATTTGAACTCCTTGATCAATGCCTGTGGGACTACATACGGGACCGGAAAAACCAGGGTCTCCCCATAAGCGAAGTCAGGCCAATTTTAGGTCAACTGACAAATGCTCTGTCCCACCTGGGTTCTGTGGGAATAGTGCACGCTGACCTCAAACCTGGAAACATCATGGTTGTAAACCGCCATGAGTCTCCCATCAAAGTCAAACTTATAGACTTTGGCCTCGCATGTCCTGCGTCTGCAGTGATGCCTGGTGACCGTGTGGGGACGGTTGGTTATTGTGCACCTGAGGTTATGCTTGGCCTTCCTTACAATGAAGCAATTGACATGTGGTCTCTGGGGCTGGTGGCTGTGGAGCTTGCTACAGGGGTGCCACTCTACCCTGGAAATGAAGACTATGATTATCTGAAATTCATCATAGAGACTCAGGGTCAGCCACCAGATCATGTGCTAGACTCTGGCGTGTACACTGAAGACTATTTCATTGAAGACAAAGACAAGCAACAGCGCTGGACATTTAAGACTGACCAACAATTTCAGTATGAGACAGGATATGAGTCCCTGGAGACAAGACACATAATACTTACACGTCTGGATGACCTCGAACAGCTAATGATGTTTAGACGAGGACCAGAAGCTGGCCAACGTTTATTTGTCAGCCTAATTAAAGAGATGTTGGCCTTGGATGCACACCAGCGGATAACACCCTCTCAGGTTCTCCGGCATCCCTTTTTCAACCCTAAGAGTTCCCTGTGCATTGACATGAGTGCTGAAATATCACAAAACCCTGTGGTCTTTCAGCACCCTTCAAACTTGCAAAGCAAGAGATCACAGAAAATCAACTGCAGTTTTCAAAACTCGGTTGAATTTTCTCAGCAAGTATTCGTCCGCACGTCAGCCAGTCCATCATTCAACTCAGATGAGGTTGAAATAGTTAAAGGGAGCATTTTGGGAAAGCACTACAAGGTAGAGGCTTTCCTCGGAGAAGGGGGCTTTGGTATTGTAGCCAAATGTCGCGACACAACAACCAACCAAGCTGTTGCCATTAAAGTCAACAAGAGCGACCCTGATATTCTGCAACAGGCACATGTGGAAATTTTCATCCTGGAGCAGCTGCGAAGGTTGGATCCAGATGCCGCCAACATTGTTCAATGGAACGGCTTTTTCCACGACGGAGAGCGGGTTTGCCTGAAATTTGAACTCCTTGATCAATGCCTGTGGGACTACATAGGGGACCGGAATAAACAGGGTCTCCCCATAAGCGAAGTCAGGCCAATTTTAGGTCAACTGACAAATGCTCTGTCCCACCTGGGTTCTGTGGGAATAGTGCACGCTGACCTCAAACCTGGAAACATCATGGTTGTAAACCGCCATGAGTCTCCCATCAAAGTCAAACTTATAGACTTTGGCCTCGCATGTCCTGCATCTGCAGTGATACCTGGTGACTTTGTGGGGACGGTTGGTTATTGTGCACCTGAGGTTATGCTTGGCCTTCCTTACAATGAAGCAAGTGACATGTGGTCTCTGGGGCTGGTAGCTGTGGAGCTTGCTACAGGGGTGCCACTCTACCCTTCGGAGAATGACTATGATTATCTGAAATTCATCATAGAGACTCAGGGTCAGCCACCAGATCATGTGCTAGACTCTGGCGTGTACACTGAAAACTATTTCATTGGAGACAAATACAAACAACAGCGCTGGACATTTAAGACGGAAGAACAATATAAAGGCTCTGCTCCAGGGACAGGACATGAATCCCTGGAGACAAGATACATAATACTTACACGTCTGGATGACCTCGAACAGCTAATGATGTTTAGACGAGGACCAGAAGCTGGCCAACGCTTATTTGTCAGCCTAATTAAAGAGATGTTGGCCTTGGATGCACACCAGCGGATAACACCCTCTCAGGTTCTCCGGCATCCCTTTTTCAGCCCTGGCCTCTCTAACAGGATCCCATGTATCAACATTGAAGGACCATACTGAATCAGTCTCCAGCATGGCATCTTCCACCCTGGACAAAAGTGATAAAAACACAAACTGGGGTTGGAAAATGATATTAACAGCAATTACAATGCAAAAATTAATTAAGCTGCTTCAATAATGATCACTTTGGCTTTTTTTTTTAAAATTTTCACTCCCCCCACCCCAACCAGTCGTGGCAGAGGGCTGTCCCTTCCTGAGCCTGGTTCTGTTGAAGGTTTCTTCCTTTTTAAAGGGAGTTTTTCCTTCCCACTGTCGCTAAATGCTTGCTCATAGGGAAATCTTCTGATTGTTGGAGTGGCCAAAACTCTAGGGGAAGTAGCAATTCTTGTGAAAATTTAAAAAAAAAAAAAGCCTACCAATCTTCAAAGCGCAGCAGCGGACACCTTACCATCACATCAGTCCTTCAATCAGACCTAAAATACCACCTTTACAGAAATAAATTCCATACAAATTGGAAATAATTGTTGTTTTTGATTGTTTATAAATATATAGTGCTACCCTTCAGCCTCCTAGTAGACATAACTGTGTTATAAATGTGAAACTCTGATTTTCAGAAAAGTTGACCTCTGACCTTGAAGTCAAGGTCACTGAGATTTAAGCTTCACAGAGATTTTCAGTAGATACAACCATGGTATTGACTTGAAAATTCTACACTATCACAGACTTAGGTGCCCACAGCACCTCGCCATATACAAAAGATTTTTCTATTCATATATGTATTATTAGTTTATTTATTTCTTTATCCCGCTCTCTCTCTTTTTTTAAATTCACCTTTCTGTTGCGATGCTCTAGACATTTCTAAACCCCACAAGTTCTGCCTCAATTTTCAGCCCAATTTTCCTATACTTTCACTTGAACACGTCCAGCCTTCACCTCTCACCGGTCCTCGTCCCCTCTTCTCACAGCTTCCTGTGTGGCCTCCCAAATCAAACACAGGCCCAAATCAGCCGTTTCTTCTTCTCTGTTCATTCTCTCTTCATCTTTTCAGTCTTTTCTTGGCGGTTAACTCCCAGCATGGCAAATATGAACTCAGACAGTCCAATGCAGTGCTTTCACACAGTCATGTCACTGGTACACTTTCCAGCTTGTAATTCAGAGCGCATGTTCCATTAACATACATGCTGCTGGACCCTTCAGTGTTTTAGGTCAGTTGTACTGTCTTCTGCCTGCTGTTAATTCTTCAAATCTACGGTGTTGTTCTGTCTGTCTTCTGTCTTCATCAGGAGATTGACTGTCCTTTAAGCTTCTCCTCAGGATAAGGGCAGGATGAGAGGTGAAGCTGTAAAATTTCAGCCAAAGCCTGGCCTGTTTGTCGTTCCAATTATGTTAATCTATCATTTTGCCGCTGTACTATTAACACACTAAGACATTTATTTAATATCATTTTCATTACTATTTCTTAGCACTTTCATTCTCTAATTCCTCTGTTTTCATTTTGAAACGTCTCTCACAAGCTCACAAGCTATATTCAGACTTCCTGCTTCACTCCCTGCCAGACACACACACACCCACACTCTTCACTTTACTGGATTTTCATCCGTTTCTACAGCCTAATCAAGCTCTTATTTTATGTTCACACTCTATATACCCTCTGTAACTCTACTAATTCTAATATAAAAAGAATGCACCCTCAGCACAGAAAAACAGAAAAGTCAGTGATGTACTAATGTAGCAAAAATAGGTGTAAGAGCCAAAGTCAATGTTTATGTTTTGCTTATTTGTTATGGTGGCACAGGTGTATAGCTTTACCTGCGTCTCAGGTGATGGCATGTGGGTGTGGTCACAGTCTATTTACCTGATGTCGGTGTTCGCAGCAGGTGTGTTGGGTGAGTGGTTTGTGGGCAAACTTTTCTGTTGACCGTCATTTTTTGGCACACCAGTTAATCCATGCGCTATTTGTAAATTGATTGAAAGCGCAAACGTTTGTTTTTGTTTTGTTCTTAAAATAAATGCGCAAAGTACAAGTACGACTCATTATGGATTATTGGAGGCGCGTCACAGGGACACAACCAACTCAGCCGGCCGCGGCTTTATTTATGGATGAAAGTCGCAACATTTAGTCAACAGAAAATTGTTGCACGTGTCATAGGAGGATTCACAGGTGGTAAGTTTAACACAGAAGGGAAACCCTTTTGACGGGAAGAGCAGTGGAGCAGCCAAGGGAAGTAGTATATATAAACACAAATTGCTAAAACTATAATTTATTTTTAAAGAAAGCACTAAAATACTCTGGCCAGGCAGGAACATGAAGTTAAAAACATTAAAAGTAATTAAAACTATACAGCCAAAATGCAATGGCCTCAGCCATGAAGGTCAAGTCCCATAAAAGTCCAAACGGTGCAGAAACCAACAGGATCGTCGCCGTCCTGTCTGCCTCTTCATTCTGGTGCCAACTAAGAAAGGAGAGAGGGCCAGCGGCAGTCACCATTCTTAGATTCCACTGGAGGTACGTCTTACACAGGATTGATCGGGACTTACCCCGGATGGGCAGAGCTCCTAACTCCGCCCGCCACTGTGTTGTGCTTTCACACGGGTAGCCATAATCTCGCCGTCCCGGGGACATAAGGCGCCATCCCGCTGCCTCTCGATCCCCTGCTGTGGGCCTCTCTCGGCAAGGAGCTACCTCCCGTCAACACCAACACAGACCTCTCTGCTCAGCCCCGATCACTCTCTCCAGTGCGCGGTCATCTGCGATCTCTGGTCTCGTTCTCCTTTGCCGCACGCCTCAGCCAGCTGCCTATAGCCGGGCCTCTGTGCCGCTCTGCGCGGCCGTCGCCCACACCGGTTACCACGCCATGTCTCTCCTCCTCCTCCCCTCTCACGCTCTCTCTTATTAAATAGCTATCGCCAACCCCAGGTGTGCCAGGCAGGCACTTTGAAGCTGTGGAATATAATGTTGTTTTGATGCATGTGAAAAAGTGACGATGAGTGAAATAAAAGAAGCCGAACATGAACTGGAAGAAAAAAGATCTGCAAAACTGACGGCTAAAGCGCTTGCTTTTAAAATGGAAACTTTGCAGAAAGAGCGAAAGGCTCATGTTAACAACATTAAAGGGTTAACACGTGATATTAAAGAATTGATGAAAAATGATGACAATGCAAAAACTGTGCAGCTTAACTTGGGAAAACTGAATGATTTGTATAAAAATGCCAAAGCAGTTGATGATGCATTCATTTTATTGATTCCTAAAGATGAACAAGACACTCATATTGATTGGTTTGGATGCATAACAAAATGTAATGATGGTTTTGTTGAAGATGTGAAACAGTGGCTTCTTGAAGCTGGACGACCTTTTATGGAAAAAGGCAATGAAGCTGAGAATGTGCCTACTGCTGTTACTTTAGATGTGCCTGTTTCTGCTGAGACTGTTTTATCAAAGGAGACGGTTTCTTCCACAAACAATAAACATAACATCTTAACATCTCCAAAGCAGGTTAAAACAAATTCTGACATACAAGATGAAATACAGCCAGGTGACAGTGTTTCAAACGTAGGAAGCAAAAAGAGTAAAATCAGTTCTTCAAGCTCAAACTCCAGAGCCTCAAGTACAACATCAGCACGAATAATGGCTGAAGCTGAAGCAGCTGCACTGATTGTAAGGCAAAAACCGCTTAAGGGTAAACACGCCTTGGAGGAACATGAAGCACAGTTAAGGAGACAGCGGGAGCAACTGGAGCTGGAAACAAATATAGCTGCCACGGTTGCAAAAATGAAAGTACTGGCAGGCTCAAAAGGATCCAGTATTAAAAGTAAACTATCAAAAATATCAGATGGTATGGAGTCATATTTTGAAAAGGGACAAAAAGTAACTCAAGTATTGAATACTCGTCCTGATAATCCTGTACATGAAAGGCAACGTGCATATCTTTAGGAAGCATAATGTTGCAGACTCACAATCTCTCTTAACCACAGGCAGAGTTCCAACACAACCTCAGACTCTTTCTGAAGATCCCTTGACATATCAGTCAAACATTAGAAATTCACGTAAAAATAAATATGTATCTTCTCAAATTTCTAGTCATGAAGAAGACTGTAACATCTTATCTGTCATGAGTAAGCAAAATGAACTCACTGCTTTATTAATCCAACAACATAGTCTTTCTTCATTACCTAAAAAGGAGATGCCAGTTTTTGATGGAGATCCACTTCAGTACCAGACTTTTATTAAATCGTTTGAACACAACATTGAAAGCAGAAATGAAAACCCTGGAGATTGTCTTTATTATTTGGAACAACACACAAAGGGTCAACCAAGAGAACTTGTAAGGAGTCGCCTACACATGACTTCAGAAGCAGGATTCAGAAAGGCAAAGTCTTTATTACGGCAGCATTTTGGTAATGAACATAAACTTGCCACGGCTTACATGAGCAAAGCACTTGCTTGGTCTTCAATAAAAGCAGAGGACATGAAAGCTCTTCAAGCTTACACAATATTCCTAAGAGGCTGTTGCAATGCTATGGAAGATCTCAGTTATATGCAGGAGCTTGACATGCCTGCCAACATGTTAGCTATAACAAAGAAACTTCCCTACAGGCAGAGAGATAAGTGGAGAACTGCAGTCAGTGATTTCCATGAGAAGTGTAATCGACAAGCTACATTTAAGGATCTTGTGGAGTTTTTAAAAAAACAAGTGAAGATCGCATCTGACCCAGTGTTTGGGGACATCAAGGATATCTGCACAACAAACAGAGACACAAGAAAACGTAAGTCTCAAACTCACACAAGATTCAAAGAAAGTTCTTTTGCTACCTCTGTGATGGCATCTGAAAAAGAAAATGACAAAGTTAAGGAAAAAGAAAGAGCCACACAAATAAGGAGTTGCTTGTTTTGCAAAGGTGAACATACCTTAGAAAATTGTCAAGAGCTGGAAAGAAAAACGCAAAAAGACAAAATCACTTTTCTAAAAGAGAATGGAGTCTGTTTCGGATGTCTTTGTAAAGGACACATTAGTAGAGACTGCAAAAAGCGCTTCAGTTGCAAGACGTGTGGTTTAAAGCATCCTCAAATGTTACACATTTATCAAAAGACAATGAGTAAAGAACAAGAATCAAAGGAACAAACTCAAGATCGTGCCATAGTCTCTATTCAGACCAGTGCTCTTACTGGGGCCGGTAAAGATGAATTCAAACTTTCAATCGTGCCTGTGAAAGTTAAGGCCTAGAAAGGAAATGTAACATTGTACACCTATGCATTTCTTGACCCAGGCAGCACTGCATCATTTTGCACAGTGAAGCTGATGAATAAGCTGAAAATTCATGGAAGAAGATCCAACATTCTGCTGAGAACTATGCGTGTCATGCTAAACTGAATGCTGATAAAGGATGTTAGGGTCATTATGAAAAATCATCAAAATGTGCTTTGAAAACAATGAAAGCTATGGCTCAATGGGGCCCATTTAATGTCCTCTCTGTTTCTTTCATTCTTGATCATTGAACGAGAGCAAAAAATCAGCATAGTCTTCAGATTCAATGCTTTTTAGATACAGAGAAATTATAAAAGGATGCACAACTTTTCAAATGACTGCATCTCTTTTAGTAACATTGGTAGGTGTACTGCTTCAAAAGCCCTCACCCTCTTGGGCCTCTAGGCTCCATCCTGGTAGGTCTGTTCAGTGATCCATCCTTGGTTTTATTGGAGGAATTAGCAGCTGGTGGAGGTTTGCTCCAGAGAGAAGAGGAATGAAAGTCAGTAAAAGCAAGAAAGAACACATTTGTGTGAATTAGACAGATCGGGGAGAGTGAAACAGCGAAGTTATGAGGAGAAGAGGCAGTGAAAGTGGGCGAGTTGAGTGCCAGGCTGGTAGGAGTATGAAGGTGGAAGTAAGACCTGCTTCAACCTGTATGGTTTGGAGGCAATGGCATTGACAAAAAGAGAGAATCTGAAGATGTTACGATTTTCATTGGGAGTGACCAGGATGGACTTTAAGTGAGTACATCAAAGGGAGAGGGTGAGGAGTTTGGAGACAGATTCAGAGGCATGGCTGAGATGGTTTGGCAGAGGGGTAGTGGATATATGGAGCTGATAGGCAGGAGGAAAACAGGAAGACCTCAGAGGATTGTTGGATGTAGTGAGGGAGGGCATGCAGAGGGTGTGGAAGAGAAGAATTTTAAGGATAAGGTGAGATGGAGGAAGATGATCTGCTGTGGCATCAGCTCAAAGAAGAAGCAGCTGAGATCAAAACACACCTAGCACAACTAGTCATAAATGTAGCATTAAAGTCGTATTCGAATCGCCACAATCTGCAATTTTTTCAGGCTTTTCTTCGCTAGTTATGCTAAAAGATTTTTGGTATTGAATAAAAATATTGACACTGCACGAGGCTCTGAAAATCAGGTTTTACTTTATGCGAGAGCAGAAACACTCCAGGGCTAAACATTTCCACATTTATTAAACTGAGCTGATATACATATAATAATAATAATAATAATAATATTTTATTCTGAATTTAGTCTCCCAAAGAAAGAGAACTTTAAGGATTTGTTGTTTATGTGTAAAACAACAGAATTTCATGAAGCTGATGTAAACAAATGTTTTTTTAATTATTATTTTATTTTATTTTATGAATGAAGTGGGAAGCCAGTAATATCTCAGGTAACACCCACTTTGTGTTTTCTTTTATAAGATTGAGCGTGATTCGCTGAACCAACCAGCAAACGTCTGCGCGCCAGCGGTCCAATAACTACATAACCCACAAGTCCTTGCAGCTAATCGTAGCGCTTCGTGTGGTTTTGCTAGGTGAACGCACACTGCACTGAAGAGTTTAGAAGCACAGCGGAAGTGTTACCCCGTCAGGAGCAGCGAGAGTGCGTGCTGAATTTAGCGGGGACTCAGGTGTCATGATGTGGGCTCGGTTGACGGTTGGAGCCGGGGCTTCGGGGCTCGGGTTGCGGGCTGCAGGGGACGGTTTGCTGCGGTTCGTTGGAGCTGGATGTGCGGGGAGGAGGCAGCAACAGAGCCGGGCTGCCAGCACAGAGGTAAGCAGAGCCGTGAACTTCAGTCCTTGCAAGTGTGCCAAAGGCTTTTGGCACCAGACTCCACGCACCTTTTGTTGTTATGAGTTATTTATCTATTTGCTGAATTTTCACTCATTTCATTTGTCACGTGTTCAATATTACTTATTAATATTTTTTTTTAAACTCTAACTTTGGTCCTGTGGTATGTTTATCCTACTTTATAAGACTTTAAAGGACAATTTCAGGCCTGTAACTCACGTACTTTAATGAGATTTAAATGATATTTTTGATTGACTCGCTGAAGAAATCTTGCTCTATTATTGTTACTGCCTACTGTGTGTGTCTTTAGTCCTGTCTACCTCCCCTCACCCCCAACAGGTCACCTCAGAGGCCTGCCTGGTTCTTCCTGTTAAAAAGGACTTTTAACTTTCCACTGCCGCCAAGTGCTTGCTCATTGGGGGGTTGGTATGATTGTCTGATGAGGTTTCTCTTTATTGCTGTAGGGGTTTACCTTACAATATAAAGCTCCTTGAGGTGACTGTTGTGATAAGGATTAAGGCGCTGTATTAATAAAACTGAGTTGAATTAATACAGTATTAACATGTGAGTTTGTGACAGCAACGGCTCGCCCATGCACACATAATGTATATCTGTCCCTGCAGAGTGGCCCTCCCCCCTGCCTGCTTCACTTCACTGAGCTGCACAAAATGGCTTTATTAAAACCACGAGTGACTGACTCTGCAGTACTGTCAGCAAGGTTTAACGCAGGGCCAACTTACCCTTTCATCCATCTTTTTACTCCTTCATGACATCCCTATGCTTTTGTAGGTTTGTATGCAAAGAGGGTTTGGGTCAAAACAGTTGATCAGTATAGGATCAGTCTTGTTCTTTCACTTTCAAGTACAAAGCAGTATAAATCCACAAAGACTTAGGACACAGGTGTCGAACTCCAGGCCTCGAGGGCCGGTGTCCTGCAGGTTTTAGATGTTTCCTTGATCCAACACAGCTGATTTAAATGGCTAAATTACCTCCTCAACATGTCCTGAAGTTCTCCAGAGGCCTGGTAATGAACTGATCACTTGATTCAGGTGTGTTGACCCAGGGTGAGATCTAAAACATGCAGGACACCGGCCCTCGAGGCCTGGAGTTCGACACCCCTGACTTAGGAGTATATGGGTCTGCAACCAGAGCAGCCACATGCCTTCGGTTTGTTTGCAGTAACTGCTGACTGGACAGTTTGGAAAGGTGCAGACACACTCTGTCCCACAATGCGCTGCTGTTGCTGTGGCTGATAAGCCCACCTTCACCAGCTGGTTCAAAGGTCAGACTGAAGAGAGCACGAGGGAGAGGCCTATCAGCTGAGCTGTATATTAATCAAAGATGTGTTGTTATTATGTTCCTGCTCACTGTGTTATTTGCTGAACATGCTAAACTACTAAACCTTTTAGAAACACTTTAATAGATTTAATAGCATGCAAGAACTCAGCAGTCACAGTATTTCATCTGTGGACTTTCACTACAAGCCTGATGTTTTCTTTTCCCCAGACTGCCTTGAAGAAGACTCCACTATTTGACTTCCACAGGGGGCAGGGGGGAAAGATGGTGGAGTTTGCAGGCTGGAGTATGCCCGTTCAGTATAAAGACAGTCACATTGCCTCTCACATGCACACCAGAGAGCACTGCTCCATCTTTGATGTCAGTCACATGTTGCAGGTGAGGCATGTGCTCTTAAACATGGGTGCAGATTTCAAGTAGAGCATCGCAACTTGGATTTGAGACTTTCTGAGATATTCTGCTGTAAATATTGGGAGCAGAGTGTGACCCCTGTGTCAAGCAATGTGTGTGTCAAGTGAAGAAATGTATGTGTTAGTCACATCATGGCAGAGTAAAAATGTCTAATAGTGTCTGGCTGTTGTTTTTATCCACCACCCAACTCCAGGAAACTGCTGCTGTTAAAGATTTAATTACAGACTTTTTGTTTTTCTGTTAGACCAACGTCCACGGCAAAGACAGGGTGAAGTTTATGGAGTCACTGGTGGTGGCAGACATCGCAGAACTAAAGGACAACCAGGTACGTTAACGATTGTTTCGTTTTAAAACTGCTTTTACTGACTTTTTGTTCACTTTGAGGCAAGTGAGGGGAAGCTGTGAACACAAAACTAGCAGAAGATCAGACATGTTGACTTTAATCAATTTTTTTTTTCCTTCCAAAAATATAAACGTCTGGTGCTGAGCAGGCAGTGTACACAGTTTATACTTAGAGGGTTTCCTCTAAAGCAGCTGCCGGTTGTATTTAGAGACAAAAACAATGAGACTGTATCCACTGCAGCATGAGGGCATCAGTTCACTCTCGTTGTGTGAATGATTATAAAGGATGTATCTTTAATCAACTTAAAAAACATATTCAAACATACATACATGTATGTATACACACAGGGGTGCACATAAGTGGTCCGCAGGTGCGCATGCGCTTTCAAAATAAAAGACGCGCACCAGATAAGAAGTTGCAACGCGCGTTTGCGTACATACGATTTTCTGGAGGAGGACAGGCATTTGTTTAGAGCTCTTAAAAATGTCAAAGAAGTAAGCTCTTTTAAGCAATTACTTTGGTGTTCCTCCACCTCCAAAGAAATGTCAGCAGGAGTCCGAACAGCAAAAGAAGCGCGTGTTCTCGTTAAAGTGGTTGCAGGAGGTGAGCTGGCTTCAAACAAATGATGAACGCACAGAGATGTGGTGCAGAATATGCCGTGAAAGTCTCACTCTAGTGGACAAAAACAGTGCTTTTTATATTATATAAAAGCCGAGAATACGCGCTTCTTTTGCGGTAATGCAGAAAACAGATTTTTAGACGGGAAACTGTTCTTGAAGTTCACTGAGAGAGAGCTCTGCATGAAGTGTGATTTTTATCTTGGTGAAAGCAAAACAGCCAAAGTCAGAGGGAATTCATGACGGTGTTTATGTGAAGCGTAGTTTGGATCTTCTTTTGCTGCTGGTTCAGTCAATATTGTTTGGAGAGAGATAAAAACCTGCAGCTTCAGAATGTAGCACAAAAAGGACGTAAACACAAAGCGCGGACCCGCTGACACATCAGAGTCAGTGAACTGTCGGCTTTCAGCCCCGACCGTGCCCGTGCCGTCGAGTGAGAAAGGCGACATCTCACTGATTCTGATGTTTCGGCGGCTCCCCGCTTTTTGTTCAGAATCTGTGTACCTGCTCTCATTTACTGTTTAAGCTGTTTGGTGGTTGTTGAAATTTTGTGAGGTTTAACCTGAGATTTTGGCGTTTTGGGCAAAATACATTTATATTTAAAAATCGATTCAGGATTTTAATGAATCGATATCACGTTATCCAAGCTAGAATCAATTTTAATCGATAAATCTGTAATTAAAACCCACCAGTAGTTCCAAGATCTGCGTGAGCACCCAACTGTGTCCAAGTTTCAACCATCTAGCTGTTGACTTGAGGTGAAGTTGAAGAATTTGGACATAGTCCTCATTCTTCATTATTCAAACTATTTTGTGTAATGTACTAGTGTCACTGGTAGTAAAGCCTCACCTTTACTCCTCCAAACATGCCTCCTGTCATTGTGGCCAAAAAAGCTTTTCTCATCTGACCATAAAACTTTTTCTTGTCCATGTGAACAGCTGCAAATTCCATTCAAGCTTGAAGATGCTGATTTTGGAGCGTGTGCTTCTTTCTTAATTGGTACCCTTTTAGTTCACAGCGACGTAAAACCTCACTGTGGACAGTGATGATGGCGTTCCAGCAGTATACAGTTATACAGGCTTGAGTCCTTGTGGTTCCTGGATTGTTTGTCTTTCCTTCAGTTGTTTGAACTGATGATCTTGGAATCTGCAGTTGTTTAGAAATGGCCCCAAGAGACCTTCCCAGCTTGTCTAAATCTGAAGTTTCTCTTAAGGCATCTTCACTGAGTTGGGTTTTCAGTTATTCTGAGTATTGGCTAATCCAGTGAGTGCAAGAGAGACTTAAAGACGAGAAACTTAACATAAACACGATGTCCACAGTGTCCTTTTTTCTGTTTCCTTAATTTCCTTTCTTGCCTCACCTCCAAGGGCACGTTGACCCTCTTCACTAATGAGAAAGGTGGGATTATTGATGACCTCATTGTGACAAAGACGGACCAGGGCTACCTCTACGTTGTCTCCAATGCCGGCTGTGCTGACAAGGACTCTGTTCATATGAAGGTGAATTCAAGAAAAGTATGTAGCAAACAGGCCGAGAGTTAAAAAGCATCTGATGTGTGTGGGTGTGTTTTGTTTTCAGGCCAGACTGGCAGAGTTCAAATATGCAGGTTTTGATGTGGATCTGGAGTTTCTTGATTGCGCACTGATTGCTGTGCAAGGTAGAATATTTGTGCGACAGTCCGCCTTCTTTTTCTTTTCATCGGTGCTCTTACTATAGTCTTCATCACTTCCTTTCCTTTATACTTCTCTTCCTGCTTCCTTTTCATCTTATTTTACTTTCCTCTGGTTTTGCTTTCCCTCATTCGCTCTTTCTCTGTCCATCCATGAATTTTGGCTATTGCTTCTGATTTTTTTTCCTTTTCTTTTTGAACTCCTGCAGTTTAGGTGTCTCAGATCTTGCAGAAAAGAATTTATTTGCATGTCTCCAGGTCCCACTATGTCTCAGGTGCTCCAGGCGGGATTGAAGGAGGACCTCAGTAAGCTAACTTTCATGACCTCTGCCCTGGCCACGGTGTTCGGTGTCCCTGACTGCAGACTAACTCGATGTGGATACACTGGAGAGGACGGGGTGGAGGTGAGCACATATGTGTGTGTTTGCAGGTTCTTTCATGCTTCGGGACAACTAGTTTTGTATTATAACTTGTGTTTAATGGACAGTGGTGTGTGTGGTGTTGTTGTGTGTGTGTGTGTGGTTTTTTTTTTTTTTTTTTTTTTTTTTTTTAAAAAGGCTGTATTGGCAAGCAGTTCTGTGGGGTCCCACAATTTTCTGCAGGCCCTGTCCCCCATCACTCCCTCTGCCAACCAAAAGCCTGTGCAAGTCCTCAAATGTCCGTTATTGCCTGGACAGTGTGTTATTTCTTTCTAACCTCAGTGTGTAACTCTTATTAGGCCTGGTCTTTAGTGAGCTAACCACTGGGACTTGTGCAAAAGCCCACACTCTCAGATACAGTGCCATTTATGGAAAAGAGTGCAGCTCTAAAAGAGGCATATGTGACCTATCGAAACCACAAATGCAAAACCAAATGTTAGGCCAAAGTCAAAAGGCTGTGGACTAACTACTCTGTATCCTGCCATTGTTGATTCACAAGTTGTCTTTTTAAAGAAAGATTACAGTTACTTGCTGATATGCACCCGCTCAAAAAAGAAGAACCTGTTCCATATGAATGATCTACTAAAAGAAGTGATGTTTTTTTGCACTGTCTGAACACTCTGAACTCCTGTAGAAAGCAGGATGGATGTGGTTGGATCTCTCCATCGATCTTACACAGCGATGGTGGCAGCTTGATTTTCTTGGTCTTCATTTCACTCGGTGCTCAGGCTCACATCTGTTTACTATACTTATTGTATCGGTTTGAGTTATCAAGCTAATTACCGGTTTCTCTTAAAAATGTTAAAATATTAATCTGTAATTAATGTTGAGTGACCCTGTAGTGAAGCTTATGGGCTCAAATTGTGGTCACAAATATTTTGTACTTGTAAATCAGGATTTGTATGTGTAAAAAGAACTTGTGTGTGCGTAAAAAAGATTTGTGTGTGGACTTAGCCAAAAAATGCGTGTGAAACTCTGGACTCAAGTTTCAAGTTACAAGTACGAATTTTGACCCTATTTTTCTTCCTTTCATCTGATTGGTCAATGTCATGTCAATCACAAATTTAACTATCCAATCAGAGAATAGATGGGTTTGGCTGTCGGAGGGGCGCTTTTTTGAACTGCAGGTCCTTGAAGGGTAATACAGTTTGAAGCTGGAGGATCTCTATATAAATATCCGAGATAAGCTAGGTCCCCTGACTTTCAGTAGCTGTTGAAAGGATAAAGTTGTGGTATATCAGTGGTTAGAAATACCATTATTACTTTAGGATTAGTTTAACACAAAGTTAGTGCTGATCCGGGACCGTTGCTGTGAGTCACAGTGCGCAGCATCAAGGTCCTTTCACATTGGCGGCAGCATGTGCTGCTAATGCTAACTGCTAACTAAAAGCCAAGGATCCAGAATTTGTTGCGCTGGCTGCTGAGCTCTGTGGGTTTTTGCAGCAGCTCTACTTGTAATAGATGCACCTGCTCCTTGTCGTTTCTATCTCTGACACACAAATCTTTTTACACATACAAATCCTGATTTACAAGTACAAAATATTTATGACCACAATTTGAGCCCATAGAGGCGACTTAAACATTTGACGAACAAGTTAAAGTTTGCTGGTTTTTGTGTCCAGAAGGAGACACAAATCTCTTTGGGTTTGTGTCAGGAAGCTGATTCTGCTGTTTGAAAAAATAAATAAAAAATCTGACAAATAAAACATAGAGAGGTACCTGCTGTGGTGACCCCCTTGTGAATAAGGGAGCAGCTGACAGCAGCTTCTTCTTCTTAATATGTAATCAACATCCTGAAGTAGACTTGATACACTTGCACTTATTCTGGCATTCATTTGATGCAAATCATGTTTGAGGAAACGTCCTCTCTGCAGACTGCTGCTTTGATTGTTAACAACAAGATTCAGTTTAATTTTTGGTGCCATCAGCCGTAGATCTGCCTGGTTTCTTGTAGATATAGCAGAACTAGATGGCGCTCTATCGTTTTCCAAGACAAAAAGACTCCTCAATGTCTTGTTCCAGAAATTCTTACTCAAAACATCCAGAAACCTTATTGTGAGCACTTAATCTAGAAAATGTTTTCTGTTGGCTGAATTACAGCAGCCAGCTGTATCACTCAGTACAATAAAGATTGTGTAATTGAAGGTTTGCATCCTGTGAAGCTTTCATTACACAAACTAGCTTACTTTTAGCTAGCTGCACGTCTTTTGATTGGCAGATATAAAATAGTTCCTACATTGACCTACACACACACCAGGGTCTGTGGCTGACAGATCTGTAATAAACTTCTCCAAAACTGGTATAAATTGCACTATGTATCATGACATGCGTAGATGTAATTTTGAGGTGAAATTTGTAATTCTCTGAACTTTATTGATTTATTGACATTAAAGGTACTTGGATAGAGACGTGGCTCTACAGTTTGCCTGTGTCTCTGTGTGTCAGATCTCCGTCCCTGAGTCCAGAGTGGTGGAGCTGACGGAGAAGCTACTGATCAACAGTGAGGTGAAGCTGGCCGGGCTGGGAGCTAGGGACAGCCTACGACTGGAGGCGGGGCTTTGTCTTTATGGCAATGACATCGATGAGACCACTACACCTGTGGAGGCCACGCTTGTCTGGACCATAGGTTGGGGTTTAATTTTTTTGGTCGTTTATTCTTTTTTTCTAACGGCTGCTTTTGTGTGAGGCTGTCATGAAACTTGTGATTTGAAAACATTTAAATTATTTTGTTTTTATTTGCCACTTAATAAGCAGCTGTCGACTAAGGCGTCACTCAAAGGTAAACGTTCTTCTGATTGGTCTCCGAAGGCGAGAAGCAGCACATGTGTTAGGATCTTTTCCTAATAGTTTCACAATTGCATACCAATTAGATACCACCATCTGATAATTTGGAATTACACAAGATTTATTTATTTATTTATTTATTTTTTTTAATTAGAGGATCCCAGATGTTGTTGTGCACGCCTGCCTTTTCATTCAGTCTGTCAATGAACTCTGCTGGTGTCTCACACACAGGAAAGCGCAGACGCCAGGCCAAAGATTTTCCCGGTGCTGACATCATCATACCTCAGATCAAAGCCAAGACAGCCAGGAAGAGAGTGGGTCTGGTGTCCACCGGCCCCCCAGTCCGGCAGCACACGCCTATTCTCAGCCCTGATGGAAAGGTCATAGGTCAGAATGTGCCAAAGTGCAAACACAGACATAAAAACATACCCCCCCCCCCCAACAATTATGAGAGTATTGTTGTTTGCCACAGTATCTGTTATGATGTTGCCAATTGGGGTCTCCAGACTCAGACATTTTCAAATCTTACATGTTAGGGCTTTAAAATAGATACGATCGCAATGTTTGTATTTCTGTGGTATCATATCAAATGTCAGTGAGATGATTAAGTGTTTCTTCACACGCTGCATGATTGCAGACATGACAGTGCCTGTCATATAGAAATAAAAGACTGAAAAAAAACTGTACAACAGGATTTCCTTGGAAAGACAAATTCCTTTGTGTTTTGTACAGGTGAGGTGACCAGCGGCTGCCCCTCTCCCTGCCTGAAAAAGAACATTGCCATGGGTTACGTGGATGCGGCATTCGCCAAAAATGGAACAGCCATCCAGGTCGAGGTCAGGAAAAAGGCAGTGCCGGCCACCGTCAGCAAGATGCCCTTTGTGCCCACCAAGTACTATACTGGTTAGGAGAGACGCTTGTATGGCGAGTATAGGTGCTGCTGAGCGTTCCTTCAAACGATCCCGTATTTCCCAGCACTGCCCCTTCATTCTTAGCCCACTATTTAAAATGTACAAACCTTCACTGGTGAGTCCAACAGAGGAAAAATTAGTCCAAAAATTACTACTGACTATTGATCAGTCACTGTAACGCACAAATATATTAAGTTTAAAGTACTCACAGTGTTCATATTCAGAGTCACCAGGGCTGCTGCTTTGAGAATGGACATTATAGGAGCTCATGTAGAAAACAGGGTGTCCAGATGACCCTCTTCATAATGGATTGCAAAGCATTTTTATCCCTTGTCCCCCCCCCCCCTGTCCCACGTATTAAGAGTGTGTCCCACATTTTGATTGGCTCTGCAGGATGTGCATGTCTATAAAGTCTGGCTTGTAATCAAACTGTCTGAAGACAGCAGGGAAGGCCTTATATTCAAGTGGAAGTTAGTCCCACGTAGAGTCATGTAGCTCTGCCCATCAGGGAAAGATGATTTTCGTAAATGTGATGGAAACTGCCACAAAGAAAATTATTACGTTAAACTGGGAAATTCAATTTTTGTCCAGCTAAAAAGTTCCACATCGTCTCGTTTTTTGTTTTTTTTGGGATCGGGTCACCCTACATAGAAAGACTTTGCACAGACTGCCAGTCCTTATTTAATAATTCAGTATTATGCATGCATCTGGTTAAGAAATTCATGGTGCACTAACATGGGTTCCCCTGCGGATGATGGGGCTGAGACATTGTTCACGTTGTTCCGAGACCAAGTTGTTTTGGGTTTTTTTGTTTGTTTTAATGAAATACTTTGCCGCACTTTTATTTTTCCAGTGGGAGTAACAAAGATGTAAACACTAGCATTTCACTTTTTATTGCTAACAAAACATGAAATCATTTCAGTTTGTCGCTGTTGGACCAAAACAGAAACTGCACACGACAATTTCCCTTTCTAAGGTTTTCTGAATGTTATAAACCAAATTTCCAGTGACCGTGGTTTTATAAAATGCCTGATTTGTAAACAGTGGCGACTTGTTGTCCTTCAATGCAAAATGTCTCTGTCTGAAGTGTTGTAGTTTTTTACTTTAATTTACTTTTTTACTCTTGGTTTGGTGATTCATAAAGAAATCGTAAGATAAAAACACTTTGCACCTGGGCAACATGTGGTACAAGACTAACTTGAAAAGATGTTAATTGTAATTATTTTCTGTTTTCTGTCTGCTTCTAATGAAATTTTAATTATCAAATGGGACACTGTCTTATGACTTATGTATGTCTGCAAAACTACTGACTCTTAGGTTCTCTTGAGTATTTGCTGTATGTGAGTTTGTACTAATACTTGGACTAATTATCGAGTTTTTGTAAACATTTTCTATTGATATGAGGTCTTTTCTTTAATAAAGGTGATTTTGTTCAGTCCTCTTCTGTCATCTTCAACATCATTTGTCCAGAATATCCATTAATCCTGTTATAAACAGGTCCATCTAAGCCTTGCCTCTTTGTTTTTAAAACATGGTTTAAAGACAAAGTTAGAGGTTCCCCCCACCTCAAGCTCCGTATCCTGTATTTATTGTTAGTGCCACCATCTCCAAATGTCAGGTCTCGATACTGTGTTGTGAATAATACCCAAATCAGAGACAGTAAAAGATTTAAATTCAAGATTACATTGGTAAAATGTTCATCTCCAAGCATGAGTCTGGAGGGATGTAAATGTGTTTTCCCCAAATTCGACTCATGGCTCACACCTTTGAATCAATAAAACACGATTAAAGGCGAGCCGTTTGGTATGAAAACCCCAGAAATTCAAACTTCAGTTAAAAACAAATGCATGACTCAATTTATTTAATCATATCAAGTCCACAAAGGAACTTCATTTACGACGCGTGACGTTGGCTTTACACGTAACCGGAAAGGAGGGACTTTAACTGAACAAACCTGGCAACCCCGGCTGCCGGTTTTATCAGTAGCTACTGAGGGGAAGATGGTGGACTTGGCGACTACAGCGTGCTCAAAACTCCGTCCCAAACGCTTTGAAAAATACTTACCATCTTACCCTAGTATTAGATATAGATTACCCGGGGAAAATCATAGATAATACACCGGGGCAGCTGCTAAAGACAGCCACTTTTCCGCCAACGGACAACTCTTTATTCATAGACTGAAGAAAGCGAAAAGTTACGGAACGTGGTGTTGGTTGGTGATCGTAACGGAGGCTAGCCAGCGATAACACGAAAGAAGGTGGCTTAAAAACATCAACAAACCCCCTAACCCTTGTAAATACGAACAGGCTTCAGTTCCTGCTGTTTTCACGCCCGTCGTTCAAATCCCTGAGCTAGCTAACCTCAGCTAGCTTTGTTGTGAAACGGAGGATCAAAGCTGCTCGAAATGCCGCGGAGTAAGACGGGGAAACGTGGCTCCGGTAAGCCGGGTAAGTAGCAATAGCAGCCATGCTAACTCGAGCTCAAGCAGGAATGTAAGGGAATAGAAGTCTGAATACGGTTTGAACAGATCTAACAGTACACTTGGAAGAAAGACTAGCAGTTTGAAGCAGGGGTATTTTTGCCATATGGAATAGACGCTAACAGACGGGCAGCCTGTTGCTTCCCAACTTTAGCATGTGAGTTGTTTTGCACCCTGTCGTGCACATCCATGTGTGTATAATCAGTGCTACAGCTTAGCAGTGCAGTCTGCATTTGCTTGGCGTTAATGCTAAAGTCAGTTTGACACTCTAATAAGCGCGAGGAAAGCTTGATCCATTTTTTAATAGCTGCAGACTTCTGCATTAAGAATTATTATTTAAGCTCATTTACATATGAATGCATCAATAAATGCAAAAAAAGGTTGCAATACAGAAATGAATGCCCATTTTTCATGTTTTCTTCTCCATCATGGCCATTCTTGCATTACATTCACCTTTCCCTCCGTTCATGAACCTGTCCACTGCTCTTGCTCCAAATATACAATCTATTTCAACCATCCGTTCATTCCATCATGTCCAGGCTCTCTTCGTCAGGAAGTTCTTCAGCTGCAGCTGTCGACTAAGGCGTCACTCAAAGGTAACTCCTCTGACTCTTGACTCCCGACCCCAGCTTCTACATCTGGTTCTAACCTTGTCCAGAAGCTCTTGAACCTCATGATAGTGCATGCAGCAAATCAAACGACCATGTCGTTGTCGTCTATTCCAGCTGCACTCTTCCTTCTGCGTGCCTTGGCTGTTCACTTTAATAAGATGTAGCAGTTATATCTGAATGTTCTCATTCTTTGTGTGCACGTCTCACGTGAACACCATGCACTTGTCCTGGCTTTAAGGCAAGATTAAAAGATAGACATTACAGAAGTATGAATGTCATCTAATGACTTTTGACCTTTTCATCCACCCGTCCTGCTGCACTTACAGGTGTTTGGTTTATTTATTTATTTAAAAAAAAAACTTTTCTTGTTTTATCACCATCTACTCTGATCGTGAACTGGAATTTTTCCTCTTCTTACCTGCACTAATACCATAAACAATTACTTGTTGCTTCCTGTGTGACTATGTCATGTGTAAGCAATGTCAGGTCAGCGTGACATTCTGGACGCTGAGTTAAAGTCACTGGTGACACATTGCTCTATGTGGCAATCCCTAACTTACTGTCACATATTCCTTATTAACACATAATATAATCATGTTAATGTTTGAGCTTCCTTTGAAACCCAAAGCTTTCTGCAAACTTTAATGTACGGGATGGATGGACGGGGAAAATTTCAGTGTAAATTTTTGAAGTTGTTTAATTTATGCAGGATAACAGGATTTAAAGTTATGAGCCACAGTTCAGCAATAATCCCCAGCTGGTAGAAACATGGGGAAACCAAGTATTTTACATGCTGGTCCAAAGTGTAAGTGTGGCTAAAGGAAGAATCCCAGATTACAGAGGATAGGCTTAAGAAAAGAAGAAGGAGAACCAAAGCATTTCATTATCTTTGGGAAGAGGCCAACAGGGGCAGAAACAAGAACCACGTGTATTGTCAGTATTTAGCTTTATTCAGATAATTCAGTAGTACAGTGTTTTAAATCATCGACTTAAAAAATAGTGCAAAGCTGACAATATGCAGATATAAATATCATTAAAATGACTTATTTGCCTGGGAGAAGGCAAGTACAGTGCTAACAGGATGGGGCCCAGGATACAACCTTGTGGAACACCTCATATTATTCAGTTGATGATGGATAATTATGAGAAATGACTGACAAAGTCCTATGTGAGAGAGATACAAAGACAGCCTTTTAAAGCTATCTTTAACCTCTCAAGCAATATATGATTGTGAATGGAGACAGCACTGACAACCAGCAGTACCAGTAGAGAATACTTCTACATATTCCAGTAGAAACAGACTATTTAAACTCTAAAAACAGTAGTTTTTGTTATCGATGCAGATTTATGCATCAGTTTCCTGCAACACTCCGCGTGGTGTGGTATTTTAAGTTGAAGAATTTAGTTTTCCTTCAAGGTCTGTTTCTGGATGACTTCAAATAGGGCTTGCAGTTTTAGAACAAGCGCTGACGGTGAGAAAAATAGATGTCTGAATATTAGCTGTGCTGCTTGACTTCTCCAACTGTAGGGGTAGTGATCCATTCAGATGTTTAGCAAAGTGCCTGCAAGGAGAATGCAGGTTAATTTAGCCATTGGAGTCCTATGTCTTCCATCTATAGCATGTGGGCTTTTTAAAAAGCTCCCTCCTCCTCGGCTCGAATCTGTCAGCAGAGCCTTATTTCCCAGTGGCCGACCAACTGCTGGAGCCGTGTGAGTGACTGCTATGTAAGCATAAAGTGGCAATGTGGAGAGGACACGTGAGTCCTGGCGGGGAGCTCACACTTCACTAACTGAGCTGTGTGTGGGCAGGCCTGCGTAGGAAGGTGTGGAGCTCTGTGTAACCAGTGAAGTGACCAGCAGTTCAAGGATGGTGACTGGGAAACTGCTGACTGATATTGGCCCACAGTGTGTTATCTCAGCTACCAACAGTATGTTTGCCTCGGGCCATTCTGTCAGAGTAATCAGAACATTACATAAGGAAAGCGCACTTCAAGGAACGCTGTTTCGATCATCGTCTTTTTTTCTGAATTTACATTTTTTCCTGTATTTCCTCATGTGTTGTTTCACAATTATTTAAAAGAAAAGAGTTATGTAATTATTAACTATTAAGTAGAGAGCAGTTGTTGCTAGGAATCATGAACCGATTCTTGGTAGAGACATTTGGTGTAGTGGCAATAATGAGACTCGGATTTGAAGCTAGATTCCCAAATATTAGGTGTCAAACATGGTCCTAGTTTCTTTTCATTTCTTTTTATCTGGGAAAACAGGTGGAAATAACTACAAGATATTGCAAAATGTGTCAACAAAGTTTCTGTATTTGCTGTGCTTTTGTGTTAGGTATTGAACAGAATGGAGTGACGTTCCTATTTCGAATTGCTCCAACACCGGTGACCTTTGGGCTACCCCAGCTGTCCTGTTTGACCTCGACACGAACACCTAAACACACGCATACTCGCGCACACACAGTCTGACCGTTCTGGATCCCACACACTGAATGAATGAATAAATGAAAACCACACTGGTCTTCAGTAATCCCAACAACAGTAGAAAGTCCTGAGCCAGCAGGAGTGTTAGCTTAGCTCTGCATGCCTCACTCTTAGCCCTTCTCATACACACACGGCAGAGCTGTGTGGAAACAGAACATCTGGCGCTAATAAACAAATAAAAGATGACGGAGCATTACCTAACGGAAAATCCTTGGGTTATCTGGTGTTTGCTGTGGTTAGAGACTTCATAGTATCATGTTATCCTAATGGAGCACTTTTCTGTGGAACATTCTCCTTGTCATTTAGTAGAATGGGAGGCTGCTTGGTGTGATGCACTTTTTCACTTTCCTTGTGTTTTGTTTATTTTTTTATATTCCACTGCAGCATGTCATTACATTTTTGGCTCCTTTCTCTTGGTTTGTGTGTTGTTGTTATTTATTTATTTAAAAATTTTTTTTTTTTTTTAAAAAAATAAAGATTCCTAATATGCAGCAGATGTAAGGAGGTCTTAAAAAAAACAGAGTATAAAAAAAAAAAAAATCTAAGTGTTTGAAAACATTTTTTTTCTTTGCTATACCATGTGCATACAAATGAAGCAATTCTGACCACTAAAGTCAGACTAAAATATTTAGCATTGAATTTTGTTCCACTGAATCTAACACCATTCTGGTGTTTGTGGAAAAGTCGAAGAATGTGTTTGGGTTTGTTTTTTTTCCTGTTAGTTTGGTAAGCGTCACACTAAGAGGAAGTTGTGCTAACAGGTAATGTAAGTGATGGGTTACTCAACACGTCCTGCTGCCTTGGAAAATGGCAGAACACGTTTCAGTTTCACTAATGTTTTTTGCATATGATTGGAAGTGAGCTGCTTATAGTGACATAAGAGGGCCTCAGTGTCATCCAGATCTTCTTTAATCATATAATAATTGGGAGCGCTAATCAAAAAGTTTGGGCTAACTTCTGTTGTGATTTATAACAAAAACAAAAAAGGACTTATGTTAGACATTAAAGCATCAATGTATACAGTTTCCATCCATCTTCTTCCAAATATAAATCCTTTTGCTCTTTTCTTATTTTATCTTTTCCGTCTCCAGGTGCTAAAAATGGAGTAAAGGGAGAGGCGGCAGCCAGCGATGATGAGCTAACGTCGGACGTTCTCAGCCACTACAGCAGTGCCAGCGAGAGCACCTCGGTGCTGGAAGAGGGCACGGGTAAATACACTACACAATTCATTCCTTCTGCATGTGCATTCAGTCTGGGTTAGGACCATTATTTTCTAATTGATTTGCCACTAAACGATCTGTGTATCTGTGGCCGGAGTCTCCAGTCAAAACTTCAAACAGTTGCCTTTTAATGCAGTCGTATCAGTTTTCTGTGTTGTTTGATCTGACACAGGAAGTGAGCAGGTGGATGAGCAAACTGCCCAGGAAGAAACGGAAGACAAACTCAAACTGTGTATAGACAACCTGACTGATAAGAGGTGAGAAACAGTTGTTGTTTTTTTTTTTTTTAAATCAATCAAGAAGTGTCAAGAAAGAAAAATGAGCATGCAATGGCATTATTAACTGCAAAAAACCCCGGCTCCAACACCTTTTGTTGTTGTTTTCTTCCTCATGTCTTAGTGCAAAGACTCGTCTAGCAGCTCTTGAGTCGTTGCGACAGGCCTTCTCCTCCAGAGTGCTGCATGACTTCCTGACAGAGAGGCGTCTCACCATCAGTGACTGCCTTGAAAGGAGCCTCAGAAAAGGTAATGCAAAACAACATGGATGGGTCTGGATTGTTTCAGTTAATCTTGCTTTCTGCTAACCTGTTGATGCCACTTTGTACAAATTCAAAAGATTTATGAAAACTGTGTTTTTTTGTTTTTTTTTTTTTAAATGGAACGGAAGCGTGAGAATGATTTAAAAACTGCAGGTACTGATAAAACTTTTTCTCTTCGTGTGTCCAGGCAGTGGGGAGGAGAAGGCGGCGTCGGCCACTGTTTTTGCTCTGCTCTGCATTCAGCTGGGGGGCGGAGACGAGGCGGAGGAGGGCTTCAAAATGCTTCGCCCGCCTCTCACGGCCACCTTGAGTGACAGCAGTGCCAGCATAGCAGCTCGCCAGAGTGTCAGTAATCACATGAAACTTGTGAACGTTAATGCAGATCTGGATTTAGGATGGCCTATTCGGAGGGGAGGGGGGGGGGGGGTGTTTTTTATTTTCTGCTCAAATGTTATCTGCATGATTAAGATTCTAACTAAGCCCAGATTGTGTTAGGATCACACATGAAGTGTCGCTGTCTGTCCTCAGATACTTGTGTGTTAGTTTGACCGTTGTTGCATCTGTGTCCCCGTTAGTGTGCTAGGACTCTGGGGATGTGCTGCTATGTCTCATCTGCTGAAGATGGAGAGGTGAGAACACTTTGTAGCTCATCAGTTTAATTCTAAGAAGCATAAGCTGGACGTTTTCAGAGTAAAAGAAAAAAACTTAAATAACTTATGCTGTTATGCATTGATGTTACCTCCTCACAGGACTTAATCAAGTCATTGGCTCTTCTGGAGAGTGTGTTCATGTCTTCGTACCCTAATGGAGAGGGAGTTCTGCCCACACCGAAACCTGGAAGTGCAGGTCTGCACACTGCTGCCCTGCAGGCCTGGTCACTGCTGGTCACCATCTGTCCCACTTCTAGACTGACTGTGCTGCTCAGCCAGTGAGTAAAACAACCTTCTTATGGCATCTTCTGTTATGACTGGCAACTGACTTTAGTTTTAAAATGAGAGGCGACAGCAGTAGTATCTAGCAGTGTAGCTAACTGGTAATTGTATGCCTCTTTCTTGCTGTAGTCACCTCCCTAAACTACAGGCGTGTCTTCAGAGCAGCGATGTGAACTACAGAATCGCAGTAGGAGAGACCATCGCCCTGCTGGTGGAGCTGGGGCGAGAGATAGACGAGGTACACACCTGAACAATAAGAACAGACAAGTACACTCACTTACAGGCGTATAGGTTTAAACGTCTCCTGTGTTAGTGCACTACATATTTGCGTGTGAATGTCTGCAGGAGTTTGAGGTGGAGGACGGTGAAAGTCTGTGTGAATGCCTGAAGAGTTTGGCCACAGACGGCAACAAGCACAGAGCCAAGAACGACAGAAGGAAACAACGCTCCATCTTCAGAGAGGTGCTGCATTACATAGAGGTATGTTATCTCACGTTGAAGCTGTGTAAAGACTGACAGAAATGTTTTTAGGTGCCCGATGTTCTGTTTTAACTTGCCGAGTAGCTTTCTTCAGCATCGCTTTACCCACATCTGAGCTTCTCACTTCTCATTTCTTTCTCCAGAACGAGGACTTCACAGAAGAGAAAATCAGGTTTGGAGTGGAGAACGTTTACATTGACAGCTGGGTGAGGAGAAGGATCTATGACGCCTTCAAAGAGATCCTCGAGTCTGGAGTCAGAGACCATCTGCAGGTGAGGAAACGGAACAAAATGCCTTCATCTTTATCACTGATCACCAGAGTGGGCTTGTTTTCATACAGCCTCATTTACTGCAGCTGCTCGGTGCTTTCGGTCTCTTCAGTCTTGTCTTCTGTCACATCTTGCACGGACTGCAGAAAACAAAAACCTGAAGTTGAGTGGGAAGACTGGTACTGGCTGCTCAGCCAGCAGGCTGCGAGGATACCAAATGTAATTTTGTGTGGAGGATATGCCAGTCGGCACACAATGAGCACACCTACACACAGGTCGCTTGTGTGGGCAAATCCCACTGCCTCTGTTAGGTTTATTTAGGGCAAATAAGCTATGAAATGATGCACAAACACTCTGAACTAAATGATCCAATGTTTAAAGTGACGCCTCTACTGAAAAAATCCACTAGAATGAGATACTATACCTTTAAGAAGGCATGACGTGATACTTAATTTAGTAAGTTTAATGTTTTTTTTTTGTTGTTGTTTTTGTTTTTTTTTTAAACTGGATTTTTTAAGATGCCTTTTGTATGTACCCTCCACTTGTGGTACAGGTGAGAGTTGCATATAGGTGGGACTTGTTGCTGGTTTGATTCCAGCTAGAGATACAAATCCCAGGAAGGGCATCCGGCATAAAACTGCCAAATCAAACAGGCGGAGCTCCCCGCTCTCACAACTCCTTGTAGCAAGGGAGCTGCCAAAAATAGCTTTGTTTATGGAATAAAACATACATGTATTGCCCATCCTCCTGCATCGCAGTCTGCATAGCATAATTGCAACAAAGGAAAATCGGTTTTATCGTTGGCTCATATCGTCTAATTTTTGTTTTGGTGCAGTTCAACCAACTACTGAGAGACATCTTTGGACTTGGCCCACCACTCATCCTGGACACTGCGGTCAAAGGCAACAAGATCTCACGGTTTGAGAAGGTAACAGCAGCTTCTGCTGAAACAATCTGACCTTTGAGTATTTTCTTTAAAAATGTAGCGTTTGAAATGACCGGTGTGCGATTACAACCTTGTTTTTATTTTTTGGCTTAAACAGCATCTTTTCAACTCGGCTGCTTTCAAAGCCAGAACTAAACAGAGGAACAAGGTCCGGGACAAACGTGCCGATGTCATGTAAGAGCACGGCCACAATGAAGAAACCGAGGAACTCCTTTCATGGATACAACGTGATGCCTTCAGCTCTTCGCAAGCATACACTCAGCAAACAGGGTTATTTTTGTTTGTTTGTTCGTTTTTTTGCCACTTGTGCTCTTCACATGCAGTGTCATTCTCCAAATTTAAAGCAGCCAGCGTTTATTCTCAGTTTGCGGAGGATAGGTCCCGATGTTCTTTCAAATCAGGCGCCGGCTTTGCTGCCATAGCGTTTCTGATTCTCCACAGTGAACATGAGCTGTGAAACAAAGCAAAACTTCCTTTCAGTGGGATTATAACGACTCAATTCAGTGCAAATACAGAGGAAAAGGTAAAATCTCACTTACAGAGTCACACTCAGTTCAATCTGTTTTCCTGTCATCTGACCGGTGAGGCAGGTATTTTATATTTTGATACCTATGGTCCCATTTAATATCTTAACCTATCCAACAATGAACTGATGTTAAAAGAGCCAAGGACGTATTCTGGAAAAACACTGCCTCGCTACATTTCAGCTGCCAAACCAGAAACTAACTTTACAAACAATGCAACCTAAAGGAAAATGTGTGTGGTGTTTTGTGTGGGGGTGTGTTTTATTGGAAATTCATTCAATCATGACAATTGAAAATTAAAAAGAAAAAAAGGGGAAAAAAAAAAAAATCAAATAAGAGGTAATATTGTCATGTTTGTATTCATATTTTTTGGAGTTGTATTTCATTTTAACCATTTATAGTGAAGAATTGTATTTTAATAATAATTTATTAAAGGGGACATAATGTGTGTGGTTTTTTAAGACTTTTAAAAAAAATACTACAACTTGTTTACAGACAGAATTATTGGATAAAGATGGTAAAATGAATCTGCTGCCTCTTTTTTTTTTTTTCTCTTGTGTTTTTGTTGCAGGTTGGTGACTCATACCATCTATCCATGTGTATGTACTGTAGATAAAGGGAAGATTGGGGTTTATGGAGATATGTGTTTATAAAATGTTGGATGATAACATACACACCACTAATCAGAGCTGCTGATCAGTGAGCAGTTTGGGTTTGTAAAGGGTCAAAGCCAACAGGTTTGACCCCTCACCCTGGATAAAAGTTATGATCTCACCAAACTATCTTATCGGTGCTTGTTGACAAAAGTTTGAATAAAGAGAATTTAAGCACACTGTTTTCTCCTAAGTTCATAAAGTTACATCAGAAAGGAGGTCTAGTTTCTGCCCGGAAACATGATATTTAGCGGATCTAAGTGTTAGTGTGAGCACAGGTGCTTTACATGAAAATCCTAAAATATGTGAAATTATTGTAATTTAAGCTGTAATTACCTTTAAGAATAATTTTCCAAGCCCGGAGCATAGTAATTGTACAGTGTAGTTTGGCCAAGTTTAGTCTGTTTTTTTCAGAAAGAAAACACCTCATTAATCATGAGACAGATTCCACGCTGCCAAAAATCCCTATTTATATATCACTGTGGACAGCGAGTAACCACTAAAAATTAATGTTTTTAAAAAGTATGTTCTGGTCACTTTAGTTTTAAAAAATTCTTCGCACTTTCATTCAGACTGTAAAGGTTTCAACGGATCTCTGCTGCTTCTCCGTGGTCATTTCCCTCAACTACACCCCCCCCAACCTGAGCCAAGTGGTATAGCCCATTCATGAATTCAACATGGAGTCGCTGGTGCAGCGAAAATCATTCTTCTGACATGTTGAGCTGCAGCCAAAGAAGCGATATACAAACGTTAACAGAGCTGTGTGGAGGTATTCGTGAGTCGAGCTGCAGTGAGCCTCAGACTTCATATAGTTTTAACATTTAATACACGATGTATGACCGTGCAGCGGACTGCAGCGACTGTTGAAGTTTCAGGGTTTAAGGCTTGACAGGAACTACGAGTGAACCACGACAGGCTCTGATGGAGCCCAGACAAATCACCGGGGTGTACGGAGAAGTGAGCGGCCTGCCTGTGCCTGTTTCAGCCCATGTGAGAGATGAGCAGCTCCAGGAGCCCCAGATATACACGGTGACAGCAGGTGAGCGCTCCCCCTCCCTCCCCATGTGTGCACAGATGATGATGATGGTCATTATTTATTTATTACCACCCGGCTTCCCACTGTCAGCTAATTTATGTTCACTGCATGGATAGTTCATGAGAAAACAAACGGAAAACTCTGAACCTGCTCAGTACTGACCCCAAAATGTAGAGGAGTGGGAGAAAAGGGGAATAAAATGCACCCAGCTGAAACTTCTCTAAGTAAAATACACGATTTATTATTAGTACATATGCTTCATAGTAGGAAGTGCTTTCCATTTAGGGTCCTTTTAAATTTAGTGTGCACTTGAAGTTAACCCTAGCCATCTACATTCAAGAATACTTCCTTTTCAGCATTAGTTGTTCATAAGTAAGTACATAAGTGAGTGACTATGAGGTGATTAATACCGGCGTGATCGCTTGGTCAGTAGGTCTTGGATATGACCTGATATCTTGGTCTGATGATCTAGAGGAGTAACTACTGGGACGTCGTGCCATGGTTGTATGAAGCTGTTAATTTGCACCTTAATGTGACAGTTTATGGAGTTGTTTTGGGGGTTGGGGGGAGTTATTTTTTTAAACACTCAGTCCAGTAGTTGTCCAATCCAGCTCACACTCTCCTCTTGTTAACTGGAATCAACAAGCAAGATTAAAAGAGCTCCTCACTACTTGCTTTCATTTCAGCGTAAGCAATCAGAAGATGTTTCCATGTGGAGGGCCGTGTTTGTTTGCTTTTTTGTGAGAGCCTGCCGTTTGAGTACAAGAGCAGTGACCTTGTCTTAAGGGTTTAAAAGGCTTTGCAGCGTAAACCCGTCTGTGTCGGGGGAATTCCATTCAGCCTCAACGTTACTGGTTCATTTTAAACGGGATTGTGAAGCTGAGGGATCGACGCTCGAGTCAGCTTTAACTCTGCAAGGAGAGCCAGCAACCCCCACCGTCCATCTCACAGGGGAGAAAAGCTATCGGAGAAAATAGTGCAACCATGAATAATAATTTAACTGGATCATTAAAATAACAAGTGAAAAAATTGAGCAGATATTTTGGTTTAATCTGACGGGGGAACACTATCTTTTATTATATTAATATTTGCTTGCCAGGATGTCATGCAGACACATATGGCTTTTTCTCTGTTCTGTGACAAGTAATAAACTTTTCTATGTTCACTGTGTCCATGTGCAGAGTGGAGTCAGAGCGAACTGGTCCGATGCTCCAGACTCCGATACTTGCAGGAGTTCAGGCTGATCTCGGAGAGCAACACTCACAAGAGCATCAGGACTGTTCTTCCACCAGGACCGTGTGTGTCTGTGTCCGGAGAGTGAGTTGGGCCATAATTTAATAGTAATAATAATGGGACATTTTCTAATGTAAAATCTTAATTGGTTGGCAAAAAAACAGTGCCTGAAAATCTCTACTGACTTGATCTCAGGTGGTTTTACGCCTGCTGCTGTGATGTACGAGTGCACCACAGGGTGTCTCAGAAAGCTGGAAATCCACTGAGTGTGGTTGAGGTGCAGTAGAGAAGCAGTGGATCCCTCTGTCTGCATCAAATTTTGGAGTCAGTTTTTCTTTGTCTTTTATTTTTTTAGGTTGTTGAGTGGATTCTCACCCATTCGAGGCCTGAGAGCTGTTATCAGAGAGACGAGCGGTCACCAGCTCCTCGAGGTAAGAAAAACGGGACGCTTCATTTTGTAATGTCTGCGTTTGCGCATCTTAACAGGCTGCTGTTTATGGTCGTGTCTGTTTAGATATGGAACTGCCATGGCCTCAGAAAATGCCTCAACCTGACTGCTCTTAACAAACACGGCCGAGTGTATGACGATGGTGAGATGAAATCCTGACGTATCACCACCAGAAACCGATAAGAATCAAGGACGTGGTCTCATCACCGTGCTGCCATGTTGTTCTGCATCCATTTACGTCTGTATTTTTAAAACAAACAAACACTTATTCTCACATGTGTTTATTTTCAGCTCAGTTTGGCTGCCTGTCGTGGTCAGCGTGTGAGAACAAACTGCTGTACGTAGCGGAGAGAAGCAAGAACGCATCAGCCGAAACGCAAGATGGGGGACACGCGTGGAGAAAGGTATGATGCAAACATATGTTCGTGCTGTTTTGCTAACCTTACAGCAGAGTGTTTGAGTGCCGGACTCTTGTTCTGTTTTTTTGGGGGGACGTGGGTTCCGATGCCCAATCAGGACAGGAGTTTGTACTGTGAAGATTGGGGGGAGGCCCTGACCAATAGGAGCGAGCCGGCGATTTGTGTGGTGGATTTGGAGATCGGCGCGGCCAGCGTGTTGGAGGGCGTTCCGCCTGATGTTTCACCTGGACAGGTGAGGATGCAGAAGTTTACGGCACTGAACCTTAAATGTTCAAACACCTTATTCTGTAAGTAACTTTCATACAAACTAACAGGAGGATGTTTTTTTCTCTCTCTGTACATTTGTGTGTTGTTATCTCCAGGCTCTGTGGGCTCCCGGCAGTCAGGCAGTGTTTTTCATTGGCTGGTACCACGAACCCTTCAGACTCGGACTGAAGTTCTGCTCCAACCGCAGGTTAGAGAGCTGCTTTAAATGCGCTTACAGAAACAGCAAAATGACCCTGAAACTTGTGAATGTTTTCAGACACTATGAAAAGAAAATGTAGTTAGTTTGACTGAAGCAAATACACGATTTCTGTATACATATACATTTAAAACGTACTTCTTCACTTTATGTCTCTGTTGGTCTAAACTCTTTCAGGTCAGCCTTGTTCAAGATTGACCTGTGTGGACATTGTGGTGAGAGCATTCTCTTTGTCTGTTTGTTAATATATTAAAGTTGCGCCCCCACCTTGCTCAGTTAGCCCTCTCGTCTTCCAAACCAGAACGTCTGTCGGGGGAAAACCTTTCAGTGTCCAATCCCAGGCTAAGTCCTGATGGGTCCACGCTGATCTACCTGCAGGGTGCAGTGTTTGGCCCTCACAACCAGTGCCTGAGTCTGCAGCAGGTGCTGTATGTGTGCTCATGTATGTGGGGTTTTTGTGCATGTCTGTGTGTTCTTTCTCTTAATGGCTGACTGCGGACTGACTCATGGATCATCCTCCACAGCTGGATCTGGAAAGCGGGGAGACATCTACGCTGCTGGATGTTGTCAGCAGGCCACAGGCTGGTACGTTACAGTTCCTGAAGGTGCCAAAAGAGAGGCTCGTGTCAGTTTCAATTAGAATTTTGCAACTATGATGGATGAGTTTTTCAAAATTCAGATTTGAAGAACTATAAATTCTCACAGTAAGAGATTAATGCATCAAGAGAACTTAAGTGTTACTTGTGATTGCTCGTAAAGATTGAGGAGCTCGGTGGAGAGTTGAACCCCTCTGCACGTCTTTCTGTTCCAGGTGAGTTTGCAGGCATGTATGAAGCGCTGCCGTCCTGCTGCTGGTCTGCAGACAGCCAGAGAGTAATGTTCAGCAGCGCCTGCAGGAACTGGAAGGTAACAAACACATTTCTCTGGCACAACCTGGTATAACTGAAACAACTCCTATTTTTTTGTCTATAACATGTTGTGTTACACACACAAACACACACACACACACACTTCTCCATGGCTCATTTTGCGTTTCTCTCTTTCAGGGTCTCTTCCTAGTTGACAGAAGATCAAAGATAGTCACCTCCCTCTCTGATAGTAAGAGTCCGTCCTCTCCTCCATCTCTATCACCACCACCTCCTCCTCCTCCCCCTCCTCTTTCCCTCCTGTCCTCATCTCCATCACTTCTTTTCCCTCCTCCTCCTCCTTCTCCCCTCTCTCCTCTGCTCCCCCCTCCCCCTTTCCCATGTTGGGCTTCCTGTCCTCTCCCATCTCCTCTTTTCCCTCCTCCAGACGATTCCCCCTCTGTTTCTCATTCATCATCTCCTGTTTCTCCGACTCCTCCTTCCCCTTTTCTTCCACCTCCGCCTTCTCCTTTTCTTCCGGTTCCAGTTCCTCCCCTGCCTCATGAATCTCCCCTTACTCCTCCACCTCCTTCTGATTCTCTTTCTGAACCTCTCCCTCCTCCTCCTCCACTGTTTCATCTTCACCAGGAGGACAAGGGAGAACAGAAAGGTATGACAAGACCAAAAAAAAGAACAGCACATCTTGCCTCTCTAAGGGTTGACTTTTCTCTCTGTTTGTTTCACCCCTGTCAAGAGCCCATGTGTTTATTCTTCATCTCTTCTTTCACCCTCTTCACCTCCGTCTTTGTTTCCTCCTCTTCAGACCTCTCGGATTCTTCTTCCCAACTTTATGGCAGCTGGAAACTGCTGACAGTCCAGAGAGATCTGATGGTGGTCTGCTGCTCCAGCCCGAACACCCCTCCCACTCTGGTCGGACAAACCACAACGCCACATGTGAACACAAACATGCAATGCATGTGCGAATCTTTTCAGTTATTTAAAATGATTTGATATGTTTCTGTTTATCTGCTTCTTGTTTCCACGGGGATGGACGTGCATTCAGAGGGTGGGGTTTGTCCCGCGTGCAGGTGAGGCCATGTCCTGGCAAACTCTGCAGGAGCCCCTCATGACCTTTGACTTCAGCTGGAAAGTTCTAGATGTGACTCCTCCATCGGACGAGGAGAACGCAAACTACCGTGAGCTTTCAGTTTCTCCTTCAGTAGACGTGTTTTGAGTTTCAGCTCCATTGTCCTCTTACTTCCTCTCTGTCTTATACAGCTGGCTTAGACTTTGGTGCAGTCTTGGTTAAACCATCTCGTCCCCTTGGTGAAACCAGGACACCGCTTGTGGTCTTCATCCATGGTCTGTATTCATGTCCCTACTTGTTATGCCGTGTTATTGCCTTTTTTCTGTCTACTGTGTTTGTGATTTATTAAATCGTTTTCCTGTTATTGCTGTTTGCACCACTAGGGGGCCCTCACTCTCAGTTCCCTGCAGAGTGGAACAGCACCACAGCTGGGCTGGCTAAACTCGGCTTCGCTGTGCTCATGGGTGAGATACATGTGCTGCTTAGATGTTGTCAGGCTCTCATGCCGTGCACACAAATGAGTTTAACGTTTTGGAAAATGAGGTGGATTTAATTTAATTTAAGGTAAAGATTAAAAACTGGATTAGCTTGTTGTCTTCAGAGAGTTATAAATACAGCAAACGGTATATTTGTTTCTTTTTTGGTTTATTCAGTTAATAGTAATAATTAAACAGTCCATAAAAAGTACACATGTGAAACAATGGAGTGAAGGCTCTGATTCGCTACCCATTTTCTGCTGCTTATCTGAGTCCAGCTCTCAGGGGTAATAGTCTAATCATAGAACCCCAGACCTCCCTCTCCCCAGCCACCTCCTCCAGGGACATTGAGATGTTTGAAAGCCAGCCAAGAGATAATCTTTCCAGTGTGTCCTGGGTCTTTCCCAGAGCTGCCTCCTTGTAAGACATGCCTGAAATACCACTCTTATGCAAGGGCCAGGAGCCCTCCTAATCAGTTGCCTGAACTACCACAGCTTTCCCTTTCAATGTGGAGGAGCAGCAACTTTACTTTGAGTCCCTCTTCAGTGACTCCTCACCCTGTCTCGTGAGAGCCCAGCAACCCTTTGAAGGAAGTTAATTTTTGCAGCTTGTATCTGTGAGCTCATTATTTCAGTCACTACCCAGAGGCTCGTGACCATAGGTGAAGTCAAAGCTTTGTCTTCACACCAGTCAGTCAGTCGGTGTCCTGCTCCACTCTTATCATCACTCATAAACAGGACCCTGACATACTTAAACTCCTCCACTTGGGTCAGTACCCTGTCCCTGACCCGGAGTCGACACACCTTTTTTTCAGCTGAGAACCACGGCCCAAGTGTGTCTCTGATTCTTTTTATTCTAAATATGAACCATTTTTTAAAAAATACATATATATATATATACATAAATACACGATCATCCCACCATTACCAGATACATTACGTTATCTTGTTTTGTTTTGTTTTTTAATAAAAGAAAGAAAATACAGAAACTTAATATCTTCTGGTGAACAAGCAAATCAGTCACCATCTACAACAACTACAAGCCTTTCAGGGTTAATATTATTAATATTAATATTGTTAGTATTTCTTTAACATTTCAGTTTTGATTTCGCGGTTTTTCCCTTTCTAATTTTGTGTCTCTACCCAGTGAACTACAGGGGATCCACGGGGTTCGGCCAGCACAGCATTTTGTCACTGATCGGTCAGATTGGGAGCCAGGATGTAAAAGATGTGCAGGTATGTCCTTTTTGTTTTTTCTGCTCCCAAATCCAGGAAAGAGTGATGTCAGCAACAAATCCTGCCAGTGATGCAGTTTGTCAGAATTACAAAAACATAATTATTTTTCCCATATTTGACCATATCTGCACATGTAACTCTATCACTTGCACAGTCACCCCTGCAGATGTAAGGAAATGATCTGTCCTGGCTTCCTTGTCTTTCACCCAGAGGGCTGTGCTTACTGCGCTGGAGCGTGACCCGAACCTCGACCCCGATCGCTTGGCTGCAATAGGTGGTTCTCACGGCGGTTTCCTGGCCTGTCACCTGCTCGGTCAGTATCCTGAGTCCTACAGAGTGTGCGCAGCCAGGAACCCTGTCATTAATGCTGCTACTCTATTGGGAACCAGTGATATAGTGGACTGGTGAGGCATCCATGCAGATATGCGTCGACAGATGAGAGCTTTTGTTCTGCTGAATCAGATCAAATCCACTTCATACATGAATGCTTTCTGTCACCCCATCTCCAGGCGTTACACCAGTGCTGGGTTTCACTACTCGTACGACCAGATACCCACTGCTGAGGCCCTGGCTGCTATGTTACAGAAGTCACCCATCGCACATGCCGCCAAGGTCAAACACAAACACAAAAATCCCATGTGATAACCTTAATGAAACGACCAGAAGCGATAGCTACAAAGCTGCTTTAATAAGGAAATCTTCTTTAGACCCCTCTAGAGCTCACAATGCTGATTAAATCCCAGACTCCACAATGACGAGACAAAGGTGCCTCAGAGATGATGTTACCGCTCTTATACTCTCAGTTGTGTCTCTAAAAACTAAGCCCGCCCTGTGGAAGTTCAGTCGTTGCAATTGTAAACACAGGACTTTTTTATAGCGTGCCTCAAGTGATGTTTTTTGAGTCAAAAATGTGGGTAAAGAAATGTGCTGTGTGACAATGTGCAGATCAAGGCTCCGGTGCTGCTGATGCTGGGAGGCAGAGACAGGAGGGTGTCTCCACACCAGGGGATGGAGCTTTATAAAGCACTGAAGAGCCGAGGTTCACCTGTCAGGTATGACGGGGCACAACAAACTACATAAAGACAATCTGACAGTGTGAGCCCTGCCACACTGGTTTTACTCATATTCAACTTAGTCATTCCTGTCATTTATTTCTTTAAAATCAGGTTGCTGTGGTTTCCTGAAGATGGACATTCTCTGTCCAGAGTGGACACACAGGTTGACTGCTTCCTCAACACAGCGCTGTGGCTGCACCAGCATCTCTGACCACGCACGCACACACACGTACGCACAGCCACGAGGCCGTTTTTGTTGTTTTTTTGCTTCAGCTCGACGCTCTGAGAAAAGTGGTAGAAATCTGGTTTTTGATCAAAGCTGAGAATCTTAAACATCGCAGACTTTTTAATAACTAAACAACGCTTTTTGAGGTAAAGTTAAAAAAATAATAATCAAAAGCATGAAATAAAGAACATTTTTATAATGCAGCAATCATGTGTGCATGTCTTGTTGGTTTTATCATACATCACTTAGTACCTCTATCTAAGTCAGGGGTGTCAAACATAAGGCCCAGAGGCCAGAATGGGCCCGGTAAAGAGTTCAATACGGCCCACTGGCGAGTGTATAGATTTTGACGTTTTAAACTGTATTTTCATAATTTTTACAACTTTTTCTATTGAAAGAAATGTCTGTTTCTACACTAGATAGAAAAAATGTATATTTTTTAATTGGAAAACTTTTTCTGTAATTTTATGCACTGGTCCGGCCCACCTCAGGACCAGTGACCCTATGTGGTCCAGGCGGGCAAAGATCTACCAGCACACATGGGGCATGTAATTTAAGGAACTATCCAGCAGATGGCGGTCTCTTCATATTGTAGCCATAGACATCAGCTGGCTATGCATGTGTCGGTTCAGATGCATGAGATTAGCCCACTTAAATGAGTAGCCATCAAACAGGTGGTTGTAATCACATCTGCTGCTTTCAAGTTAACACAGAAAAAAAATGAAAAGTGGAAAAACTTAAAAATCAAAGCAAACCAGGACTCCAAGTGTCATTTGAGTCTTTGTAAGCACACAGACCCGCTGCAGAGCTGCAAACCACCTGAAACTTAAGCTGGAGCCTTTAAATGAGACTCTCAAGCAGCTTCCTCATGTGGCTGCCTGAACAAATAGTCTACTGTAATGCTGACCTTTAAGCACAGGCAAAGAGATAAAGCAACTCTGGGAAAGAAACATGTTTAGATTTAATGGTGATGAACTCTGCAGGAAAGAAATCCTAGATATCTGGTAAAAAAGATGGTTGTTTAACTTGTCTTTAATCCATTTTGCACTAGGCTGGAATTTCCCTTATTTCTGGGGTGCTTCAATCATGACTTCCCCACAAACACCGGAGTGCTTAATATAAAGCTGTAATTTTCCACTCGCAAACCTTGCACTTGGCTAAGAGGTGTGCTGAAACAGTGGCTGAGGAAAGCAGAGCCAGTTTATCAGTACTTTGATGGCCTTGAACAGTACCACCGCTTCATTTCCCAGACAACACAAGTGGACATTCCTACAGCTGATAGTACTGACAAATGAAATTCACAGATGCACATTTTGAAAGATTAAGTGGCAAGATGAGACGCCGAGGTGGGCGATGTCCTCCAGAGGTCTCACGCTGGTGTCCCAGACACGGTGGCGGAGATAATTGGCCTCCCCACCAACACTTTGCTCCTGTGGCCTTGACTGCAGCAGCTGCCGCCTGATGAAGTCACTGCCACGTGGGTGTTGGGTGGGGTCACCAATTCTGAGTGAAAGACGGAGGTTGCGTTGATGAGGAAGTGACAAATGAAGACAAGAGGAGTGAGACAGAAGCGACCCGGTGTTCGAGACAATGAATGAGCCAGATAGAAGGGAGAAGTTCCTCTCAGCGGTATTTGCTGTGTGGGCTGGGACTCAGAGGTGAAGCATTGTTGAAAGCTGGAGACAGGGAAAAGACTCATGCTCATGCTGGGTGAATGTAGGAGGTAGATAGACAAAGAGAGGGAAGAGTGAAAGTGTGTTGTCTGACACTGGTGGACAAAGAGCCTTTGGTGTTTGGTTCATTCTGGTGCTTTCCCGCTGCAGCTGGCTGCAGGACAAGTAAAGTAAAAGCAGAGGACGATGGAAACGAGCAAGGGAATCAATCTGGCAGTGTTGCAAGTGCATCCTCTGGAGAGCATGAGCAACAATTGTAGTGTGTCCTTAAAATCTGAGGGAGCTGAAGGAGTGGAAGACAAAAGAAAAAGATAGATGTCCTAAATCACTATCTATAGCTGATGAACAGTATCTGAAAGACATGTCCTTAAGAAATAGAAGAAAATCAAGTAAAGATCCGACACAGGACCTGAGAGATACACTTGGCCTTTCACTTGATCAGTTTGAAGCCTCATTAGAAGTTGCCTCAGTGGAACGTGGCTCCCAGTCAGCCATTCTTAGAAATCAACAAGCCTGGAGAACTATTCCTGAACAGTAGAAATTACAAGGAAGAAAGGACAAGAAAGCTCAGCTAAGAGAGATCAGGCTGTGTGAAGAATAAAGGTGGTCATATCAAGCGCTCATTTTTAAGCTCATTTTTGCAGAATATGCTTTTTATGTGTTTGAATGTTTCAACAATATTTATTTAAATTTTCCAAACAAAAAGTAAAGAAGTGAGGACGGGATCAATACTTTTGCACAGCACTGTACACATACTTACATACACATGCCAGAGGAAACAGGCCTAAAGAACTCTTTCACTGCTGCGGTTTAGAAGCCCCGTATATTTTCAAATCCCCATAATAAAACAAAAACTGCAAACTGTGTTAAAGGTGAATGAGATGGCATTTGATGTCGACGGGCTTTGAATTTGTCTCACTTTTCTTCTGGCTGCAAAAGTTTGTTCCAACATTCATTTCCTAGTCATCAAATGTAAAACAATGGATTCACAAGGTGAGTAAGTTTAATTCTCAGCCGCAACCTTTCAACATCTGTTGCCCTTCCACTTTAGAGTGGGAATTTCCCATCTCCTCACCCACACCCTTCAGCCATGGCCTTCACCTGTGGACACTGGTTGTGTGCCAGGGTGTTACATGTGCATTGCTGAAAAGAGCCAGTACAAAAAAATTGTTCCTTTTACTGTCTAACTTTAAACAAATTAACAAAATGCATCCTGGGCCTTTTATTCCTTAGCATGCTTACAGTACGTCCCTCAGCATAGTCCTTAGTCCCTGTTATTTCCTTTGTCTTGTTGTTTTTTAGCATGAAAGAGCGATTGTGTGCACACACAGTGTTCATTCAGGAGCCTATTAAAACGGGCCTTAAAGAGGGGAAGCAGCATTTTACCATCTCCCTTTTGATTCACCCTTTGACTGTAAAAGGCTGTTTGAACAGGAAGAGCCCCAGTCACTAAAGGAGAGACCTTCCATTGTGTTAGCGCTACGTGGATTGCAACCTTTCACTTTTATTTTTTTGGTGTCATTCCTTTTCTGTCATGTGAACTTTGTTTAGAGCTGTTGAGTCACAACAGAGCCGTTTTGTTTCTGGGATTCATGAAGGGATAGCTTTGGGTTTGTCATCGATACAAAACAAGCTGTGCCATTGTCTGTAGAGTCTGGGAGGTAAGGTGTGTTGGCGGTTATGTGGGCACAGTAAGTACTTTTGGGGTCTGCTTCTTGTTTGCTTTCGGATCAGTGTGTTTATGCGAGCTGACAAAGTGTTTCTGTTTGTCTAAAAAGGGATCTTTTGGATCATTTTTCCATATATGTGCCAGTGCATTAAAGACCCAAGTGTAATTATACCAAAGCAAATCAGTTGTTTTTTCTTGATTCCAGGATGATGATCTGTCTTGGTCTAAGAAATTTCCCCAAATTGAATTAACAGCAACATGAGGAAATCATTTGGCGTGTTGTAAGAAAATAAGGTTTTTAGAATTTAATGATGGGCAATAAAACCTGAGATAAAGAGCTTCTAAGTGTTGAGCCATTCTGAACAGCTAATACATTTCTCCCCACTCTGAGTGAGCAGTAAACAAAACATGATAATTTTCTATATCTGTGCTACATCTACTGTACTATCAAAGTCTCCAGCAGATCATGGGAATATTCCCCCTTTAGCTGTGGGAGCTGTCTGACTCCATCATACACAAACCTCTTTTCATCTCTCCTCCTCCAACCATTTGGCTCGGCTCCATCTTTCTTTTGTCACATTTATCCTTCTTCTTATTCCCATGCTGCATCCTAAGCCACTTTTGTACCAGTGCCATGCAGGATAATAGCAAGGGTGGGTAGGTGGGAGGGGGCTCGCTGTTATCCTCAGAACAACTTACACCAAAGGATGACAGGACAGCTGCAAACCCCTCGTGGTGCTGATATATTGATATCTCTTATTGTTGTTGCTGTTTGTTGTCGTAGTTACCGTGAGCATGAACGACCTGTTGGTTAGAGAATCTGCTAGAACTGAAGGTAGGAACGTGTTTGTAGATGCAGCATTCCTTCACCTGAATTTGATTATACAGGCCGGGGCAGTGCATAATGGTCTTTATCTGGCAAAGAAGAAGGGAAAAACAGTGAAAGTTGATATTTATATAATTGAAAAGACATTTTACTGATTTTTTTTTTCACTTAAGGAAGAGTTTACTTGCTTGTTTTGCAGGTCCTCTAGAAATACTTGCCTGTAGCATTTGGAAATCTGACCACATTTTTAGGGGAAAGGGGTTTGGCAGATGATGTTGTTTACTAGGCAGAGCAGACATTAAGACACTAGTGCTTTAATAGTATGTAAAGGATTCATTGTTGTCGGGATGAGACATCTTGGTCTGGCTGGAATGCCTAAACACTTTGATTTTTAGCCTCTGAGGAAGGAATACAATGCTTTCAAGGCTCGGTTAGAGTGTTGTTACATAAACACTCTCAAATAATTTGCCAAACTATACTACATTGCCAGAATTATTCACACACCCATCGAAATCGTTGAATTCAAAAGTTCCAATCTCTTGCATTGCCGCAAGTGTTTAAAATGAAACACCTAAGCATGCAGACTCCTAGAAATATGTGTGAAAGAGTCTCTCAGGAGCTCAGTGAGTTTCAGCGTGGTACTGTGATAGGATGATACCTTTACAACAAGTAGAAAGGTATCATCAAGTCCAGTCTCGAAATTTCCTCACTGCTTAATATTCCACAGTCAACTTTTAGTGGTATTATAACAAACTGGAGGCAACTGGGAACCACACCAACTGAGCAATGAAATGGTAGGCCATGTAAATTTACAGAGCAGGGTCAGTGGATGCTGAGGCGCAGAGGTCGCCAACTTTCTGGAGAGTCAAATTCTACAGACCTCCAACTTTCATGTAGCCTTCAGATTAACTCAAGAAAAGTGTGTAGAGAGCTTCATGGGTATCCATGGATGAGCAGCTGCATCCAGGCCGTGCATCACCAAGACGAAGCAAAGTGTCAGATGCAGTGGTGTAAGGCATGCTGCCACTGGACTCTAAAGCAGTGGAGACGTGTTTTTTGGAGTGATGAATCACACCTCTCCATCTGGCAGTCTGATAGAGTCTTGGTTTGGCATTTGCCAGGAGAATGGTACTTGTCTGACTGCACTGTGCCAAGTGCAAAGTTCGGGGGATTGTGGTGTGGGGTTGTTTTTCAGGAGTTGGGCTCGTCTGCTTAGTTCCAGTGGAAGAAACTCTTACTGCTTCAGCACACCAAGATATTTTGGACAATGTCATGATCCCAACTTTGTGGGAACAGTTTGGGGATGCCCCCTTGCTGTTACAGCATGACTATGCACCAGTGCACAAAGCAAGGTCAGTAAAGACATGGTGAGCGAGTTTGGTATGGGAGAATTTGACTGGCCTGCACAGAGTCCTGACCTCAACCTGACAGAAAACCTCTGAGATGAATTAGAGCGGAGACTGTAAGCCAGGCCTTCTCATCCAACATCACATGTCTGACCTGGAAGAATGGTCAAAAATTCCCATAAACACTCGTAAACCTTGTGGGAAGCCTTCCCAGAAGAGTTGAAGCTGTTATACCTGCAAAGGGTGAACCAACATTATATTAAATCCAATAGATTAAGAAAGGAATATTAAGTGTGAATGCAAATGAATGGACACTTTTGGTAATATAATTCAATTCATTTCAGTATTATTTATATAGCGCCAAATTACAACAGTTGCCTCGAGGTAAAAAACCCCAACAGGCAGATGACCCCTTATGAGACAGCACTTTGGTGACAGTGGAAAGGAAAAACTCCCTTTTATCAGGAAGAAATCTCCAGGAGAACCAGGCTCAGGGAAGGATGGCCATCTGCAATAACGGGTTGGGTATGAGGGGAGGAAGACAAGACAATGACACGTTATGGAGTTTAGCTATGATGCAGGTAGCCAGGAACTCCTGCAGTGAAGTTATACTTTCTTTATTTTTTTCTCAAATACTCTGAACCTAAACTTATGCTAGAGTCACACTGGAAGAAAACAGTGGTTTGGGCCCATGGCATGAGCAAAATTCCAGAAATAAAGTTAATTATAATATATTATTATCATTATTATTAACCTTATTATATACGTTTTTTGATTAATAGCATCAAAATGGCGGTTATACATAATCTGTTGGTGATAACACAAAGTTTCACTGTGATAAATTGGTAAAAATTGCAAATCTGTTGCCATCTACATACACAGAAATTCATATTAACTACTTACATTGAGAAGCCAGCCTAAATTTGATAACGAATAACAGGAAGGATGAATGGACTTTATTTTATTCATTTTTTATGTGCTCCCAATAAATGTTCTGAGAAATTTTTGCATTACACAGGCTCCTCACTTTACTGTTGCCTAAGAATAAAAAAAAAATAGCCATTTTAACTGCAGAAGAACATGTTTTCACCCTTTAAGCTCTCCTGACCATCTAACTCTCTGAACTCAGAGCTGATTCAAACCACCTGATTTTGCTGTCAGATGTTCTGCCAGTGCGCAGGAAACTTTCACTTTGTCTAAACACTAAAAACATATATAAATATTTTGGGTCTGGCCTTGTGGTGTTCATAACATTTCCCGGCATTAATACCTTTTTTTGACTCTTCACTAATAAAAAACATTTACTTTATGTTCATAACTTATATATCTTAATATTTTCTCTGCTAGCAGAACTGCACTTCTCACTAAAAAAGCACCTTTCCCAAACTCAACTCCCTTTTGGGCAACTGCTAAAGCCACCGAAAACTAATAAACCTTTTTCCAAGCACCATTTAAAATCCATTAATGCACATGTGCAGATGAAGCCACACACTATCCTAGAGACATATCTGTTTCTCTTTTATAGGTGACAGATTGCAGAATTATCTAAAAACATCACATTAAACGAAACAGAGTAAAAGCCCATAGTAAGGATCACCTCATAAAAAGCTTCTTTTATCAAAGCAGGTTTTAAATGGAGATTTAAATACAGACACACATGCTTCTATAGCTAACTCCCCAGGCAGGCCTCTTGCCCCATCACAAAGTCTGATAGGTTTTTGATCCCCACCATCAAGTCTGCATTAATTCCTACCAAGGGCACATAAACTAAACATGAATTACTAAAACCTGGGTCTGACAATATTTTGATTTTCTTCTTTGTCAGATCAGAGAGCTGATAGTGTTTTCTGCATTCAAAGATATGATTCTCCAAGCTAAGAAACACGGGCATTTTATATAAACAGAAACTCAGTTAGGAGAGGAGGCCTCGGCTCTTTATGTTTTTTTTGAAGAGAGCTACTGAAACCATATTCTGGATCAATAGTTTTTGCTGCTTATTACCTTGTAAGTACCAGGCTAGATTTTGCTCAGTAAACCCTGCTGCCTTTGACTTATGTGACTGATTTGGTTGCATAAACTATTCAGTACAGGACAAACTGTTCACTGTACAATTTGTGCAGAAATTTTATTAAAGTCTTAAAAGAGTCAATTACACCCCAGAGCGTCACTTATACTAATCTAAGCTCATCCATGCCAGATCTACCAGGCCCCAAAACTGCAACATTAACAATGAAGATCTGAATGTAGTGTATATTAAACCCCCCATTCAGAACTGTTTTTGAGCACTTTGTTGCTTGTGCAGTTTTTCTTCAAAAAACTTTTTTGCTCACGTCAGCAGCTTTCATTCTTTCCTGCGTTTGTCTCAGCGTGTGTGCGTGTTTGCCTGCATGTATGCACAGTGTGTGTTTGTATTAATGATCTATGCAGTGAAGCGTTTTGTATCACGTGTAATGCATAATTCATTGACAAGTGATGGGATGTTCTTTCATTAGTCAAATGGGATGCGGCTACCACCTGTCATTACACTGCTCACTGATTCATATTCTGTGTGTTTGTGGGCGTGTGTATATATATATGTGTGTACTTGATTTATATAATTTTAGTATTTGCTGTTTAAAATTGTAGTGTAGCTATTTTTTTTTTATCTACAATTACTGTATAGTGATGCCACTATAGTTTTTTATTAGATTTATGTCGGAGAGTATTTGTAAACAAAGGAGTTCCAGGCTTATGTTTTATCTAAAATGATAATGTAAACAGAATTGCCTTTTGATGTAATAAATGTACAATATTTTTAATGAATTTGAAAACATTTTTGTGCATTCTGTTAAATTTTTTATGCATTTTTATTTTAAATGTTACATCTAATCTGAATATGTGATTCTAAATGTTATGTCCCATCACTTGTTATGTGTTTTGGAGTATGATAGACCATCAGTGATGCATCAATGGTGATCTCAGAGTCTTTCAGAGTCTCAGAGAAATTTTCATTATATTTCCTAGGACACATGACCCAAATGACTGAATTGGATAGGTGCAAAAAAAAAAGAAGAATGCATATATTTCCTGGGTTGTAGTGATGCTAGTTAGGTAGCTGTCCGATAGCTGCAGACAAACATTTTACTTTTATACTTCCTGAGTCAGGGGTGTTGGTTAGAAGTCTCTGCTCCTTATGAGGTGCAGATGGAGAAGCCGAGAAATGAGGCAAGACTGTTTGGATTTGCGTTTGCTCAGTTATGTACATTCACATGCACATTAAGTTAGGGTGCGAGTGTGGGGGTGTTTTAATTTTGGCTGGAGCCTTTTGGTTTATCCAGTAGGGATTTCAGACAGCGAGGGTGTGTGTGTGTTTGTGTTTCATAAATGCTGGATTACCTCTCCTCCATCTCCTCCCCACCTTTACACATGAAGAAGCCAAGTCCCACTTTCTGAAACACACAAACAGCCACACACAGATAGCCACGGTGGGTAAACTACACACGTTTTTGGCTTTGTTTGACCTTTCATTTATTTATTTTTTAAAGTGCAGTGACTCCGAATGTGGTCTAAATGTCAACCTTGCTCAGTACCCAGTGTGTGTGTGTGTGTGTGTGTGTGTGTGTGTGTCTAATCGTCCCTCTGCATTTATATTAAGATGCAGCAGGCGGCGTGTGTGCAGCAGCATTGCTTTCTTTTTAAGACTTACTGCTGTACTTGAAGGGATGCGCGCATGTGCATGTTGCATAAATGTCCCACCTCATGTTTATTCATCAACTCCTCAAACTTCTTTGCAGCGTTCGACAAACTCTGCACACTTTGATCTCCGGATCACTCAGATAGCTGAGTCAACAAAAAAAGAAAAGAAAAAAAAAGCTAAAAGCTAAAAGCTAAAGACACACACAAACATTCTGCTGAACACAGACACTGAACGTGGACACACCAGAACAGCACAAATAAACTCGTTGTAGACACACACACACACGCGCGCGCGCGCGCGCGCACACACACACACACACACACACAACCAAGCCATATGCATAAATATCGATCTCCAATCAAACAGCTTCATGATGCATCTAGAACTGCTGAGTTTCTTTTAAATATGGATAAGTCCAGATTCTATATTTAATCAGTGCTTTCAGTTGAACTGAACTGGACTTAGACAGTAGAAACAGAGACAACATTTATTCTTTATTTTTAAAGGACCTGTTTCCAAGCTACTATAGTGTGACTACTAAGTTAATAACTATCTACAGTACATCTTTTGTAACAATTGTTGGACGCTAGCTTTCCCTTAAGGAGCATAATATATTACTGTCATTTGTATTAGTGCAGAAAGAGTTGAAAATAAAAACAGAAGTTTATCCAGTTTTGTTCAGTGTGTATTTGGGGGCCGTGCTATACCATCATTTTCCCAGGTATCTAGTATGTCAGTTAAAAGTTAGTTATCTAAATGCATTGCTTGTATATATTCTCAGTATATATACTGCTTCTTTGTACACTCACTGGCCACTTTAACAGATACACTTTGTCAGAGGTTGGGCCTTTTGCCTTTAAAGCTGCCTTAATTCTTCATAGCACAGATTCAACCAGATGCTGGAAACATTCCTGCGATTGTGGTCCATATTGAAATGATAGCATCGCACAGCTGCTGCAGATTCATCAGCTGCACATCCATGATGTGTGTTTTCCATTCCACACGATATTAGACGTCTACTGGACTGAGATCTGGTGACTGTGGAAAACCAGTTTGCGATTATTTGGGCTTTGTGACATGGTGTGTTATTCTGCTGACAGCAGCCATCAAAATATTTTAAGCACTGAATTGTGGCCTTGTGATAGGCTGATTAGATATTTGTGTTAATGTGCAGTACCTAACAAAGTGGTCGGTGAGTGTGTAGGTGCTGAGGTTGACTTTTCCTTACTTGGACCTTTCCACTTGTAGGGCCTGTTTCACTGATGGCCTTGTGTCTGTTGAGAGTTTATTTTTATCCTACATGCCTGCTAGTCCTCTGAGTAACCAAAGTGGTATTATAACTGATTTCTCCTTGCCAAACACCCGAGGGTATGTTCACCACAGCGCACGCTAAAATTTAATCTTATGTGGTATCTCATGTCTTTACATGCATTTTTATCAGTGTGGGTTTTGGTCTTTCATGTTTGCACAGGATTTTATTTGCATGGGCTAACTGTTTGTGCATGTGTTAGCTGAAGCAGGCAACGGGTTTGTGATAGCTTGCGTTCAGGGCACGGTGGGCCCTTGCCAGCTGGCACGGGAGACCCTGTGCCATCAGAATATTGGTGTGAGTTTCATCTGTCTGGGCATTCAGTAAAGGTGCCCGTCATGCTTGGCAAACACAACGCTCAGCACCAAAACATTCCCTCTTTCCTTTTCCACAGGCACACACAAACACATGCACACCCGCAGTACTTGATACGTTGCAGGACTTGTATGCTGATACTAATATTTGTGAAGGGCGCTCCAACTTTCCTCACAAAGTAATCAATCAACCGGGCTAAACACCGACCTGCTCCAGCAGAAAACAGCAGCTGTGGCATGTGAATATGAATTGCCAGTGAACGCGATGCATGGTAAGAGTGCCAAACGGTTAATAAATAATCCTTCCTGAGAACATATGGTTCGGGTTTGAGCCTCATTTGTGACACAGATGTCTCATTTCTCCAGCAAGATGCTTCCCTGTTTCACCTGGTCACGCTGCTCACGGTGTCCAGCTGTGATGAGAAATAAATATTGATAGAGGATGGATTAATGCGGTATTGTGTTGTTAGAGAGTTTAATGTGGGAATTGTCAATCTGCTCAAGTTTATTGTCCTTTTCGGTGTCCTGTTTGCCCCATTTAAACTGTTATATCGGCTGGTCTAATAGTTTACACTTGTGATTTCAACAGCGGTATCACACCTGTGATACCTCTGTTTGTTTCCTCAAAAGCAAATAGATTAAGCTGATATCATGTAAAAAGATGGAAATCTCTATGTATTGCAGGGCAAAAACCATATGTGGAGTAGACGCATAACAGAAACAAACACATCAAGGAATATTTTTGTCCTGAAACAGTCCTGAGTCATAAAGTTGAACAAACATGTCTCCTGTACTTCAGGGCAGTTGGGGATGATGGTATTGCTGGCACATTCTTCTGGAGCACTGGCCCATGTTTCTCAGCCATCATCAGGCCCAGAGCGAAATCTGTCCCCTGCTGCAGCACAGACTCTGTCCTGCAAGCCTTCTGTTTTCTGTTGATGAATGCGTCCCTCTCTGTGTTTGTGCTTCAAAAAAGAAAAAAGAGAAAACGCGAGACAAACAAGTCCACGTAATAAGAGATAATAGCGCCTGAAGCGTCCTCTTCTGCAGCTTGTTTAAAATAATTCCAGCAGACTGATGCATGTTTCAGAGGAAAAAACAGATGTTGTGTTTCTGTCACATGCTTCGGCCTTACAAATCTTTGTGTCACTTTCATTGTCGTGGTGTGCTTTTCATCTGCTTTGAAATCTGCACATTGTTACGGATACAATTAAGGTTTGTGAAGCCTTATTTAAGCTTGATTTATAATTCTCCTCCACCGAAGGCTTGAGAGCCGGTTATTGCAAACATGTTTTTTTTTTCACAGAAAACACCACCGCAATTGTTCTCAGCAAGTGTCCAAAATCAACTTTATATTGAATTAACAAAGCCTTCTCTTGGCTGTAGATTGTATTACGAGGGGAGCAGGGGAAGAAGTGAGATGTTGTTATTCGAGCGTGACAAAATTTTTACTGCAGTGTGACCCCGATCATCTGTGAACCTTAAATAAGTAAACCTGAAACATAATCATTGCCCAAACCAAATGAGTTGTCCATTTGCTTAAATCTAATCAAATCATAATGTAGACATATATACTGGCCATTTTATTAGATACACCTTGCTAATACTGGGTTGGATCCCTTGTTGCCTTCAGAACTGCCTTAATTCTTCATGGCTCAGATTCAACAAGATGCTGGAAATATTCATTCTGGGATGAATGCTTTGCACAACTGTGTTGCAGCAAGTAGTTATTTACAGTCTTACTTGGCGACGAAGAAAACAAAGAAAACAAAAAATAATGAACACTCGTCCTGAAACCAACAACGGTGCCATGCTTGAAATTACAAAATCATCTTTCTTTCACATTCTGGCACTCATGTTGGAACTTCAACAGGTCATCTGAGTTCCTGCCATGTCTGATTAGACATTTGTTGGATTATTATTTGATTATTTAGGTGTTATGTTAGAGGCCACAAGCAAACAATGGATTATAGGGTTTACTTTGAGGGTAAATTATGAATTTCAATGATCACGTCTACCTTCATATTTTTTATATTTTTGTACAACCCCCCAAAAAATGATATATAAAATAAAATATGATAATAATACCTTTTTATTTTGAGTGTGGTGCCGTTCTTACATTTGTCCTGTGTGAGACGGTGAAACGTTCTTTAAAAACAACACTTAAATTTTCCCCTATTCCAGCAAAATTTCAGGGAACCTTTTAGGATCTAACTAGTACGTTTTCTGTCTACAGCCAATGTTTTAGTATTTCACAATCAAAAACAGAGGCTGATTGCTGAAATCTGCATTTTTTTGTTGTTGCTTTGAGTCCACTGTTCACTGTATGCAGATGTTTTTTATGTAAATATTTTGAATAAGAGTTTTCTCTAAAGTGATTTTGGAAAGCAACAACAGACTCCAAACACGCCAAACCAGTAACTATTCCAGGCGGCCACATGTCACTTAATGTGACCTGCATTTTTCCACTGCAAATTTTTATTACTTTATTTTTTCTATGAGGTCTTTGGATATTTACAAGTTGCATATCCAACTTTTACATATTCACCACAAATAAAGTATCCTGCTTCTACTTTTTGCCCCCGGGTCAGCTGTTTCTTTTCAGAGGTGGGGTGACCTTCTCCTCTACGCTCAGATCCTTCCATCTTTTCCTCCATTATTGGCTCCATCCATCATGTCTCCTTCCTCTGTCAGGTTAGCAAGCAGTGAAAGGATTTACTACCTACAAGCACGAACAAGGTTCACAGCACAACCATGCCCATCCACACGACTACCTGCCAGATACCTTTCAGTCAGGATTTTAAGAACAATTAAGAGTTATAAACAGCATTAAAAATGCGATATGCCTTGAAAGGAAACTTTATGTAAACTAATGTTTTCTTTAATGGTGCCTACAACTGGAATCCTCTCACATTTCTAACAAATAAACTGAAATGTAAGCGGCACAGTTTGGCCACAGAAGAAGTCGTTTATGAGTAGTCATCATGGGTTCAATAAATATATCTTAATAGTGCAGTAAGCAATAAAGAGGACAGTCTCCTGAGCATTCTCTTTGTCATTACAATAGTTCACTTTTTTTTTTATTGCAGAAGAAAGGTCTGTTACATGTTACTAATGTGAAAGTGTGTCTGGAACAAATGCTGTGCAGATTTTATCGACAGCATGACAGGACAAAATATTAGAATAAGTAAACAATGCAGTTTTGCTGTATGGCAGTGCAAACTGTGGCAGAGATGCAACAAGTTTAAATTGTTTCAGCTTCTTATGACTCCACTTCTTAAGTATACTGGGGTACAAGAAAAAGAGAAAAGAGAAAGAAACGAAATTCTTAGTGCTTCAGCCGGATACGGAGCGGTCACACAAACACACTTATAGCCGAATTTGTACTGTTTTTTTTCTTTTTTGCTACTTTATCTACCACTACTCTGCTCTTTCTCCTGTACAACCAATAGGACCAAACAAAGTCAGTCTGTGACCTGCTGACCTCTTTAAACCTGGATGATATGATCCCACCTCACCTGTTCCAACCTTCCATGGCCCCTATGAACAAAAGTATTTTTAAGTTTTTATACTGATCATTTTTAGAAACTTGTTGGTATGTAGGCTAGTGTTAACTCCTCAGGCGAGTCTTTCACCTGTCAGCTAGAAATGGAAGGGCAGAGTTTTTCTTGTAGTTTTTGGCCCAGAGGCTTTGGAACAACCTGCCCCAGCAGAGCAGGATTAACAGATTCATCTTTTAAATCTCTTCTAATAAGCAGACGTCTATCGTGGAGCACAATCTAGATTGAATACCATTTATTTTATTTCAAATTGTAAGGTTTATTTCAGTTTTTCTTCCTCTTTTTTAATGATTTTATAATTTGCTCATTTTCACTTGCAGCCTTCAGCTTGAAAAATAAATATGAAAATATTCTTTATGACCTTATGGACCCAATTCATTAACATGTACCACCAGCACAAACTGGATTTTGGTGTAAAAAATTACTCTTAGCAGCTACAAAGAGAGTGCAGTGACAAAACTGCGATGATTTTTTACCATTTCTACGACTGACCGTGTTATATATGAATTTCTGGGAATTTCTCTTTCAAGGTACAACATAAAGAGAGGACAATATTTGAATCGAGTGCACAAACTGATTTACTAATGTTTGTGGCATGCAATTTACTGCAAATTGCACAAATATTTAACACAGGAAAACAAAAGCATGTTTTATTTGTTGGACATGATACTGAAATGACTGCACCTGTGTTCAGAAAACAACACAACTTTTGTAATTCACCTTTAAAACTAAGTGCACCTATATTATTAGTAAATCTGGCCCTGTGACTTATGACACCAGGTGTGTGGAAACAGGACTGGTGTGTAAATGCAAAATTCACTGATGAGAAGACAAATTATACTTCAGCTGACAATAAGTAGAATTTATCTCCTCTGCAAGCAGTCCTACATATTTGTTTAATGTGCACATCAAGGACATATCCTGTTAAAAAATGATTCCACGATTCCTGACGACGTTACTTGAAGCCAGAGTACTGCCATCCATTTCTAGGCTAGACTACGGTTAAACACCATGTTTCTAAGATTTTTAAGGTAAACTACAATAACCTCAGTTTTATCTCAATTTAGAAGCAGCAAATTAGAGGTAATTCAGGTCTTTATATCTTAAAGACATTTTTGTAGTTTAACTAATTGTGTGTTGTCTGGCTTCATGAATAGATAAAACTGGGTGTCATCTGCATAGGAATGAAAATGCCTAAAGCAGGGGTGTCCAACTCCAGGCTTCAAGGGCCAGTGTCCTGCAGGTTTTAGATATCACCCTGGGTCAACACACCCAAATCAAATGATTAGTTCATTACTAGGCCTCTGGAGAACAAGACATGTTGAGGAGGTAATTTAGCTATTTAAATGTTAGATGTGTCCTGTGTTGGATCAAGGACACATCTAAAACCTGCAGGACACCCCTGGCCAAAGGGAAGCATGTATAATGTAAATAATTTGGTCCTAGCATGGAAACCTGTGGAACTCAACAATTAACCTCAGTGTGTGAAGAACACTTTGGAAAGAAAATAAATGAACAAGGAGTCCCATGAACAAGGAGTCTGTTAGATAGATATAAACTTATACACAACTGTAATGAACTGATGTGATATCTGGAAATATTGTTTATGGTGATAATCGTGATCATACTGGTCATGATCATGTGGGCAGTGGTCCTGAAGGCATGGTTGGGGCCTTCCTTTCACCGTTATAATAAGACTAGATGGGAGCCTTGACTTATCAGTGGATTTTTAATTCTCATTAGATGATAAGAAAGCATAACAATTTCTTTCAGTGCTCCACACAATACTATAACTTGTGAACTGTGATTGTGACGTTCTGGTTACTGAGAGCAGTTTAACGCTCAATCCTGTATGTTAATGAGTTTATGCTGATCAAAAAAGGTGATTGTATGTTAACTAGCCCAGCTTTACTAACTTTCAAGTTGACAGTGATATTGCATTTTCTGTTTATAGTTGAAGTTACAAAATACTTTAGTTGCTCAGAATTGAACTTGGTAAATTATATTTTTCATGAATGTTGCATCCATGGATGTTTTTATGGATGCACTTGTTTTTAACACCTGAGAGAACAGACACAGAGATCGGTTTATCAGAGTGACAGATGAATTAATGAATTAAACCACTACCCAGTGGATGGCTGACAGAGGTGGAGGTAAGAAGTTGTCTTAGATGAATGGATATATTAAGAGACAAGTCCCACCACCCCTGCCTTCTTCAGGTCCTGGGTGTTGGGACTGTGGCACCTACTATTAGACACTTACATGGTGTCTAATTGTGAACACAAGCACGCTCACGCACACAGGTGTGCACACAAGTACTCACAGACACACACTATCTTGGGCTGCTACTGCCTCTAAAAAAATCTTGTATTATTAGTACTGTGTGCTGTTCAGTAACATTGTCATTGTTATATGTTGCATATGTTGGTTGTTGCTGTGGTCTCTCTGCTGTTTTGTTTTCTCAACAGGTGTTGAGATGTTCAGATTCTTTCCTATTTTTCTGGTAACTTTCTCCCCAACTTCACTTTCTTTCTATTTGTTCTATTTCATCCCACAGTCTTGTCCAATATGGTTGTAATAATCCAAAATAAGAGATGAGACTGAATGATGGAAGGGCAGCCATCCTGTATGAGGACAGATTAACTGAGAGGTTAAGTGAAAACTCAACACTCTTCTTTTTTTTTTTTTTTTTTTTTTGACTCAGCTTATTATCTAAAAGGCTTTAGATTTATGAGAGAACCCAACCTGCTTGTCGCTTGCTTTCATGATGCCCTTTCTTTCTTAGTTTAATTCAGCTGATGCTACTGCTCCTTTGCACGCTGTCCCTTCAGTGAACTCCTGCTTACTCCCAATGATCTTTCCCAGAAGATAAGCTTAAGGCTGGGAGTCCAAAACCCTGCCAGGGGCAGTTTAATTGTAAAGTCATCACATCCAGTAAATTAAAGACTTTATAAATATGTGATTTTAAAAGTCAGAAAGCAACCTGAGTCAGTAGACTCTTGTGATTAATTTCCAAATGATGTGATACATTTTTTCTAGACCTGTCATATTTACGATGCCCATCTTTTAAATTTATGGGCTTCAGACCCCCCCCCCCCCTTTTTTTTTTCTAACAGTGCCTTTAGGTGGCCCTGTGGTATGCAGATAATTTGCTAAAGTGCACCAGATGTAGTATCTTTCATCTTGCCAGTGATAGAGATTACGTAGAGTGTCTGAGAATTGGTGCAGGTGATAGGAATCAGGTCAGGGCCATACAGGTAATCCTCAGATGCACAGAACACAAAGCTTTACCTTAACTGAAGCTGATTGTCATGCACAACAGATCTTCTACAGACATTGAACTGATGCTTCAGACACTGTTTGCCATAATTCTTGCAGTTGTTGTCACACTTTTCTTGACCAGAAAGCTGTGTAGCTGAATGCCTACTGGCAACCATACTAACTCTTTCTAACAGGGTAGGGCAAAAAGACTGATACAAAATAGTATCACAACATGTTGTGTGTCAATATTGTATTGATGCAGGGATACCAAATATCCATATTTTATTAAATAAATTTAAATATGCTGGGAATACTACGGACAAGAGAGCCCATCTCATGCACCACCATCCAGAGATAATGACTCACATTAGACACAGTTAGCTTGACAAAACTACCTCCTAATTTCTGTCTGTGTAGACAGCAACAAACATGATTTTCAACAATTTATCACTGGTAATTGCTTTTTTAGCAGAAACATATTGCATGTAACTGTTAGCTTGATCCCATAAGACAGAATCATTCTATAACGCTATCAGTCTGCAGTTGAATTTTAGGAATGAGGTCTACTTCATCTTATTGGAACAAACAGATGACAAAGTTGAACTTTGTGGATGTAGTTTGCGATTGAAAAAAGGCAATAAATTGCAACATATGTTAGTGCAGTACTCAGCGTATCACAAAAAGCGGGTCTTGTGATTCCCACCTGTAGTTTCTAACCAAGGTGCTTTCTACAAAGCTACTTAAACCTTGTATAAAAGAGCCTGAGTGGACCTTTCCAGTGCATTTCCATCCTTAGATATATTAACAATGAGATATACTTTTTAGAAGCTGCCAATCAACATGTCAAAAAAAAAAGTTCTAATAAGTGTAATAGTTATTGAACAGCAAAGTCCTGCTGCTAGCTTTGATGTGGATATTTGGACCCTCAAACAGATATGGATGGGTTTTAGAGACTGCCATTTCCTATCAAGTAGAGATTGTATTTTTAATAGTTTTCCCATGCGTCAAATGAACATCACATACATCAGTTACAGTAAATAATCAATTTAAAAGAGCTAAAAACAGACAAAGAAGTTCCTTTTTCTATCACATTCTCCATACATGGCAATTAGTTTCAAGCCCAGATGGTCCCTGGGGGCTTGTCCTCTTCTTGACTCGTCTTCTGTCATCTGTTACTAAGCAAACTCAAATGCAGTTAGAAGCTAAAGAAATTTCAGGCCTTCGGCCTGGCCTATGTTTAAACCATATATGTCTGTAAGCGTGAATGCTGTTTAACCTTCTATTGCTCCAAGTCACCTACAATAGATTGTGAAAACATCGCGCTCCACAAAGCTTGAGACCTTTTATTGACTGAGCAGAATACACTTCTTAATAAGCCCAAATGCAATGTGTGTATACAATGATTATAGTTGTACCTGTAAGAGAAAGGTTAATCTGAGGCCAGCAACTTTAATAAACATCTTAATGCAATATCAATGCTGTGGGTTATATTATTAATGCAAGGTTAATGATGAAAGTTATATTGTAGCTGTAAAGTAATTTCTGTATTCCCATACTGTAAATGCCAGAGACCAAGAGCAGCCAAAGGTTTTGTGTATTACATTTCATTTTCATTTCATCTGCAACTTTTGCTTCCAGTACAGTTTAGAGTCATTTATTTTATAGAGTTGATTTTTTTTTGTTTAAAATGTCATCAGTTCATTTTTATTTGTTACAGAAGTTTATTTGTTCAAATATGGGAAGTATATTGTTAATTGAATTCCAGTCTTGATCGTGATTTTGACCACAATTTTTACCACAATTTTTACCACAATTAAATGAGCATGACTGGGTGGCATTTAAATTGCGTGTGCCACTATAAAAAATTCACAGCAAAAGCAGATCAAGTGCTTCCTGACCACATGTTTGTATGTTCCAGTCACAGATGCTCCTTGTACTGCAGAGAAGCTTGAAATTTCCTGGACTTGTCCAGGTGAGTAAAACTATGTTAAAAGACAGATGTGCAACAAAATTTAAATATCTGGCACAGCAGGAAGTGAAGAGCATCCATCAAAACCATCGAAACAGATCATCAGCTCTTTTTTGGAAATACTTTGATTCATCCATCCTCTTCCACTTATGCTTGTCAGGGTCTGGAGCCCATCCCAGCTATCACAGGCCGAGAGATAGGGTACACCCTGGACAGGTCGCCAGTCTGTTGCAGGGCTAACACAGAGAGACAGAAAACTATTCACACTCACACCTATGGGAAATTTTAGAATGACCAATTAACCTAACCCCACTAACTCCATGTCTTTGAACTGTGGGAGGAAGCTGGAGTACCTCCCACGTAGACACGGGGAGAACATGCAAACTTCACACAGAAAGACCAAAACTCAGGACCTTCTTGCTGTGAGGCAGCCATGCTAACCACTGCACCACTGTGCTGCATACTTTGCCATTGATGTTAATAAAAAGAATAAAAATCACACACAGGGCAAGGCTGCACAACTGACTTATTTAACCACCTGAAAGACACAAACACCGCAAAGTGCAGCATAATTGAATAACATGAAGGCCAAGAAAAGTGGTTGTAACGGGAATAAAACCCAACACCAGTTTGTCCATAAAAGCGCAGCTGTACAGTGTTCACTGAAATCACCAACCAATCGCTAAAGATATGTATTCAATAAAATGCGGCGAATGATAAGTGCCTCAGGAAAACGGTCAACATACTTTGTCACTATCATATAGAAATGAAAGGTTAGTATAGTGTATACAGTGAGGCTTACAGGCAGGTGCATGCATACAAACTCACGCACACAACCACACCCTGCAGGCTCACCCTCATGCTAATCATAGATGCATGTAGCAGAAGTGGAATGCAGCACTTTGGCTGTAAACAGGATGCTGACCCACATAGTGCTGATTACAACACTGTTCGTGCAACCACTGCACAACCTGTCCACTTGTGCACAACTACCTGCTCTTTTTTTCATACACTATTTCGCTTTGCTGGCTCCGCGCGTGAAAATGTATCGACTTTTGAATATTTTCTTTGATTTGCTGATTTTGCTCATTACATTCATTATTTGATGAAATTCCTCGACAGCCTACTGAAATTCAAAGCATGCCCACTTAACCTTGATCCTCAGGTACACATCTGAGCTTGACTGATGCCTGACCAATTAGCCATTCATTTTTTATTTACACTTATACTTTGACAGATTCAACTTTAAATATACACTACCATGACAGCTTAATGTATTTTCTCTGTTTGTAGCTTCTCACCACTGCTTTCATTTCCACATCAAAGCCTGTCTGCACCATCTCTGCCTGCATCTGATGTCGTGCCAACAGACACATTGTGCTCGTTTCCTCCATTCATCTATGTGCTCATGTGGTTAAGGACGAGCAGTGCCTTCCTGACTGGATCTAAAGTATGTTTTTGGTATTTTTTAGGGGAAATTGGAAATAATTTGCTGGCATCTGTGCACACATGACTCATAATAGACTTCCAAAGTACACGTTCCCTTTATTTAAAATACAATTCCACTTCTTTTGTGCACTAGACGTGATGGATGAAGGGGTGTGTTTGGTCTTGTCTGCTGACACACACACATATACCGACACACACATAGGGCCCCACTCTTCTGTGCTCACATCATTATTGACAGATGCACAAGGCTTGATTAAAGATGTGTGCGTTCATTTCTATTTATGACCACGTGAAATCTGTATCTCCAAATGCGCGTTTCTGTGTAATTTTACGTCTGCCGACTTCAATCTCCGTGTTTTCCAGGTTCTGATACCCACCTGCGTGTGAGCTCTGTAACTTGACTCCATACAGTAATTTTGTATAGAGTTTCCCCAGTTATTTTCTACGTTACTGACAGATGCTCTTTGTGCTGAGACGGAACACCTGTCAAGTCAGGAAAGGAGCTTTTCTACCGTCACTCAGCTCCACTTTATCTTCTCCATTTGTAGCATATCACACACCTTGTTTGTGTTGCGGCTGACTTCATGTGTGGGCACTTAGACGTACCATGTGTGCATTTGGTGGGTGGGAAGTGTGTAGCAGAATTATGTTATCAGGTTTCATGTTTTTCATTAAACTTTACATGAACCTTACACAAACAACAAAAAAAAGACTAAAGCGATCGTGTTTACAAGAAGCAGTTGTGTCACTGCTCTCGTGAAGGCGCTGTGGAAACTCTAAAAGAAGCACATAAACATAATGATCCACGTTAGCTTCCCTATACATTATATATGAAAATTCCCTGTTTAAATCTTGTTAAAGTTCTTGATTAAACACTAAAAAAACATTCCCTTTGGTGACTTTAAAAGTGCAAATCAAGACAACCTACTGAAGCTTACAGTGTATCATCATCATCATCATCATCATCATCAGTATTGCAGTCTTATTAGAGACTGTCATGGTGACCTGGGAGATTTGGAAACAGTGCTCTCCATCCCTCCTGATCCTTGGCTCTTCGTAGCATCTTGCTTAGTTTGATTCCAGTCCACCGAGTGATAATGTCCACCCACCTCTTCTTTTGTCTCCAGATACAGAGCCTAACAAGATGGCCATGGCAAGCTCTAATGGGCAGGTGGCATGGCTTCAGTTCCCATTTTAATGTTTGTCTGATTTTCAGCACTCACTCAATGCAGTTCCTGGATCTGTGGCGAGATTGTCTCTCTTTTGGCTCCCTTTTTTAGTTTCTTCATCAGATGACTAAAATCGGATGAAGAAACCTTTTTTTAAAAGCTTGGATCCTTTATTTCATTTCAGCAGTTAATGCCCAGCTTTCCCAGGCATAAAGCAGAGTGGAGATTACAAGCGACAGCATTAGTCTGATCTTGATTTTGAGTGTCATCTTCTTATCAGTCCGGGTGGGTTTCAGTCTGTCCGTAGCTGATGTTGCTTTTGCTATATGTGCCAGAACTTCATGTTTAGAGCCTTTGTCTAACGTTTTTGCTCACACGTACTTAAAAAATGTGGCAAATTCTAGTTGTTGATCATTGATCTTCATGCAGCACAGTCTAATATCTAAATCATCAGCCAATCAGCCAATCATCTGTCATTTTTTCATCATTTTAAAAATAAAAACACTCAAGATCAGAGAGTAGAATTATTTAGCTTCAGGAATACAAGCATGCACATGATGAACTTTCAGCAGTGAAACCAGATCTACCACAACTTGTCTCTCTGGGAACAGCACTGCTTCAGTAAATTTGGTTTCATTTACTTTGCCTTGGCTACAAAATAATAGGCTGTCTGTGTTGATTTTGCTGTGTATCCCACAGTGCTTCACAAAAGGTTATAGCACACAAAGATAATAAGATGTTAACATTTACTGAATATCCTATTATTACATGACAATGGGCATCCTCCAACAATAACAACCTCAAATGTGGGGTGACCGCAGTATTATCAAAGAAAGTTTATTCAACTTTGAAACATGTTACTCTAACCCACCATCACTGGGATCCTTGAAGCACCACAGCGAATGTGGCAAAGAATTGGATGGGGTTAGCAGTCAGTGAAGGAAATCAGTAGAAGGTCAAACACAAGAAGGATGTAAAAAATGTAGAGATACATCTAAAAGAGGACTAAAAATGAGAGAGATGTTTAAAAATAATGAATTTAAACCTAAAATTAATTTCATGAACAACATGCAGTCACTGACAACAAAGGTTTAGAATCTTGCAATGTTGCTTTCCAGCTTAAAAATCTGCTGTGGCAATCAAACTGATGACTTTTCAGTTAAGCAGACGCATTGAGATTGTTGAAAGAGGCAGTGGGATAATGAAAGGAGTAAGGAGGAAAAGTGTTGGAAGAAAGAGGAATGCGACAGAAACAGAATACAGCTGTTGCTGCATCTTTGTGTCGGGGCTGGTGGAGCACAAGGACAGGTAGACAGAAAAACACCTGGAGACTGATGGTCATATTTAGTCAGGCGAAGGGTGTCATCACGTGTTTGCGTGCACACAAGCATTCATACGCTTGCTGTTACAGATGGGAAGGCAGGGAGTTGTGTTTGTGTGTTCCTGTTGGTGTGTTTAGAGATGGATGTCAAACCTAAAGACATTAGTGGAGGAACAAGGCTTTAGTTAACAGACTGTGACCAGCCTGCCACAGTTTGTCCTTGGGATTCAGAGACAATGAGAGATGAGATGAAACATTTGATGGCTGGTATTATCCCAGGAAAACCAGTTTCTTTCCATTTTTCTCTCTCCTGCTTTCTTGCTACATTAATTTTACACTCAGGAAAACATCTTAAAGCCATACTACACTGTTGCACACATTTCAACTCTATATTGACATACATTTGTACTGTTTATACATAATTAATTAAATAAATTTGTGTTGTAATATATTATAAAAGCATATTCTTTCAGTTTCATCAATCTTTGAAACCTTTACTGTAATTTCACTTCCTTTTCCCAGATCAAGCATCAGTCTTTGCAAGGAAGCTGCATGTAATGTGAAACAATACACAAACTCGCACAATTATGGTTGCATAACCGTTGTCTAATTCAATTTGAAAAGTATTGGAATATATCAATTTCCAGTATTCAATATACTAATTGAGCCTAACTGTTGAAGTTCAGTTTGACTGAATAAAATCAACATCTTTTTTTGGGCTTATGCAGAGGCTTTGACAGAATTCTCTTTACCAGTGTGCAGCTTAACCTTAACCAGCACTGGCTGCTGGTCAGTCTACCTACCCAGTGCAGAAAATGAGGATTTAGGAACTTGTCTACTCAGACTAACGTAATGCTGTCCTGGTGGAGAGAGAAAGCAGCCTTGTTCCACAACTGTGTCAGAACCATGATGTTAAAGCTGAGGATAAGTATGAGAGTAAAGCATGAAAGGTAGACCATGGGGTCATGCACGTACTATTCAGGAGCCTTAACTAGGCATCAAATTTACAGCAGTTGAATATAAAAATGAATGATGTATGGTGAATTAATGTTTTAATTAAAACTAGTACATGCTAATGCTACACAATTATTTGTTCTGTTCATGCTGCTGACTGAAATAAAAATAATAGGATACAATCAGCAAAAATAGATAATTGTTGCTGATTGCTAGGTGGTTGCTATAGGCAATATGACAACAATTGTGTATTCAGCTTTTGTGGCTATAAATTTGATTTTATTTCCTTGATATTAAAAAGATAGGATGATTGCGCAACATGTTAAATGTGCATAACACTAAAAAAAAGGAAATTTTAACACATTGATACGTAGCTGTTGGGCAACCTGATAACATCATTTTATTTTACATAGATAAGAACCTTCAAGGGCCTAAGATATACTGTGTGCCAAGTTTGGCGGCTTAATTCTTGACCATATAGGACGAGTTGGCGGCCAAACAAGCAAACAGACAGGCAGACAGGCAGAGATTTTGTGTATTACATTAAAATTATTATTACAAGGCCAATTATGAAATATTTTGATATTGTCTGTACAATGCAAAAAGAATGACCTGTTGTTTTTAGATTTTTTACTGATAAATGAAAACAGCAGTCAAACAGATGGGATGATAAGTGCACCTGCACTGAATAAAAAACATAAAAACAGAGGTGGTGTTGGCATCAAATATGAATTACATGAACAAACATGCACTTTGAAGAGATTTAGTACTTGATGCTTGTGTTCAAACTCGTGAATAAATCTGCTGAACTCCACTTATTCCAGCATATAGCCATAGGCTACATAAGATTTTTTTGAACTTTTGAAGGGATTACAAACTTAAAAAGAAATTTTTATGCTTTTTTTTTTTAAACTTTTGACTTTATGTTTGTGCTTGAAAGTAATTTGTGTGTTTTATGAATGAATGCTGTCCGTTAGGGAAACAGTGAAGAGACTTTTCCCACAGTACAAAACCTTCCTACTATAAAAGAATTCAAAATGTTTCAAATGTCTTCTTTCTTCAGCTCCCAAAATGTGGTAACCCATCGATAGGTACATTACAGTGCTGTGGTGGTAATAGTAATGTAGTAATGTAGCAAACTAGTCAAGCGCTCTTAATAACCTAATTACCAAGAAAGTGCTTTCCCAGTATTACTGGATGGAAGCTGGAATAAAGGAATTATCCATCTAATTCAGCATGGAGATAAGGGCACCCGTTAAACAAAGAAGTCATAATAACATAAAGACAGTTTCTTTGGGCGAATTCTCACTAAGCTTCTCAGAATCCGATTATGCTCCATCGTAAGAGTTTGTGGAGGTTTTCTGGGAGCAATTTCACCTCCTCCTTCTCCTCGTTCTCCTCGTGTCCTCTGGCCACCACATAGCTCCCATGCTGTACTTTCCTCTGATTGGATCAGCCCACCGTCTGGCTGGACGGTGACCTTGTGTGCTATTGGTCAGTTTTGGGACGCAAGGTATGAAACCACCAGCTGAGCTTCATTAGGACTCGGATCAAAGTAACAAGTATTTCACTCTCTCTCTCTCTCTCTCTCTCTCTCTCTCTCTCTCACACACACACACACACACACACACACACACACACACACACACTAACTCACTCTCGTCATTCCTCCGTTTTTCATAGAGCTTAGTAGAATTTAAACACTTGGGATTAGTTGAGACATGAAGGATTTTTAACCAGCCAATAATCCTTTTCTGTGTGGCATGATCCTTTTCCCTTTTGACAGGAAGGAAGGAAAGAAAAAAGAGGCTGGACAGAGAATGAAGGACAGTGGAGGATAAAGAGGGGAGGAGAGAAGTAAATAAAACAGAGGCATTTAATTTAAAATTTGAACCTTAGAGCACAGTGAAATGTAGGGTACACAGGGTAGATAAAATATGTGCGGTATACTAAAAAAACAAACAAACAAAAAACGTGTTTCTAAACAAAGCGTCAGAAATGCCTCAATTCTTTATGGCATACATTCAACACGGTGCTAGTAGCATCACACTGCAGATTTGTTGGCTGGACATCCATGATGTGGTTTTTCCCATTGTACCACATTCCAAAGGTGCTCTACTGGACTGAAATATGGTGAACACTGACATGTTCAAAAAAACAGTTTGAGATGATTTGAGTTTTGTGACATGGTGCTGGAAGGAGCCATCAGAAGATGGGTACACTGTGGTCCTAAAGGGAGGGACATGATTAGCTGCAATACTCAGGAAGGCTCTGGTGTTTAAGCAATGCTCATTAAGGTGCCCAAAGTGTCCCAAGAAAATATTCCCTACAACATTACACCACTACTATCAGCCTGAACCACTGATACAAGACATGATGGGTCCATGCTTCCATGTTTGAATTCTTACCCTACCATCTCCAGCAGAAATTCAGACTCATGATCTCATGTGAAATGTAGCCTCAGTGTGGTCCTATGTCTAAACACTGGTGTTGTCTGCTGATATAGTCCATGTGCTTCAGGGTTCAATCTGCTGTGCATTCAGAGATTTTCTTCATATACTTTGGTTGTAAGGAGTGGTTTTTTCAGTTACTGTTGCCTTCCTATCAACTTGAAGCAATCTGGCCATTTTTCTCTGACCTCTGGCATCAACAAGGCATTTTTGCCCACTGTCACTCACTGGTTATTTTTTCTTTTACAGACCATTGTCTGTAAACCATAGAGACGGCTGTGTGGGAAAATTCCAGTAGATCCACAGTTTCAAAGGCTCAGCTGATCTGGCACCAACAAACCCGTGCCACTCGACATCACTGCATTTTGTAAAGTCACTTTTCTTCCCCATTATCATGCTTGGTTTGAACTTCAGCAGTGAACAAACAGTGCTTTACTGCTTTTATCTGCCTGTTTAGGATTATATTGGTATACAGAGGCCTGTAGATTAATCTTCAAGTGTCTTTCACGTACAAGGCTTGAAGATATGGCATGGATACATGGTCAGGGTAAACCAGGGCTTTGCTGGTGAACACTACAATCTCCCCATTGAGCTCTATGGGCTCGTGTTTTGTTGATCCTTTATCTCAGACATCACCTTTTCTTTAGTAGTTCGGGTATGCTGCAAGAACAACAGGCCCATTAACAATTGACCTTACGAACATGAAACCCTGTGTTAAACCTGACGTTACCTTCTCGCTTCAGTCAGCCAACATGTTTGCAGTGTGTGCGTGTCAGATTTTAGTTTACTTGGCCTGTATCATCACTCTCAGGTGTGTCTGTTCTGCTAGGTTACTTGGCCTTTGTGTGTGTTTTTGCGGGTTGACAGCTGTGTTTGCGCGGAAGCACTGGCAGAGATTGCTACATGTGGAGATGAGCCAGCTTGTGGTCTGTGTGCTCTAAGGGCGAAGCCTCATGCAGCTCGCTGCGCCTTATGATAAATACTGCACTCACTCTTCCTCACCAACACACAAACACACACACAGTGACTAATGTTTGTATATTTGAACCGAAACTATAAGTCCTAACCAGTACGTGCCTTAACCCATCACTCGCCTCACACTTAATCTTAATTCTATGTTGGTCGGTTCAAACAGTTTGGCTGCCACCCTGTATCTCTCTAAATTAGCACAGTTAGCACATTTAGGAGCTCCTAAATCATGTGTTATTGTAGCTCTTAGTTCACAACATTACATGCTTTTCTAACAAGTGGTAGTATTTAGCAAATATCACCATAACAGCCAATAAAATTAAAACTACAGTGTGTAGGAGGTTATTACATTTTAAAAAGTGGATCTGAGCCAAATGTTGTTCTTAGAGATTTTTTATTCCTGTCATCGTTTAAGTATAGAGAAAAAGGACATGGATGCAGATGCTATAGTTAATAATTCAGCCATTGTTGAGACAAAACGGAGGTGATGGTAAAATGTGATTGGCAGCTTATAAACTGACTTTTGAAAAGCTTTTTATAATCCCCACCATCTTCCTCTCTTCTTGTCTGAAGCCACATGAGTCATCAACCTGAGTGATGTATAAACACACTGAACAACTCAGAGTATACACTGAAGCGAAGCACTGCATAATCACACATCAAGCAGGAGGGATAGCGTGGATTGATTACTAATCCTAGCCTCATTGTGCGCTTAATCCCTCTCTGGATCTCAGCATGGAGCGGCTCACTCACTCACATTTCCTTATAGCCTGTCTATCACCACGTGGCAGTTACTGTGGTGATGGTGTCTACGCCTGTCAGTTGACTCAGTTAGGGTGCTGCTGTCCCGTCAGTCACTGCTGTTTTCTCAGTCATGGGGATCAGACTAAGTGTTTACAGCCCCCTTATGGTCTCCTAGAGACGGTGACCTTTGACATTTTGCATCCTAGATGTTTTAAAGCAAAACAAATGAAGTTTTTACATGTTTCTAGTATCTATTTGTTGTGTCTTTGGGCAGATTAGTAACTTTTTTATGTTTATGTAGAACTTTATTTATGTAATCATTAAAAAAAAAAGAAAACTTGTAAAGTCTGCATCGGTTAACTATAAGAATACTTTTAAACATCTGTTTTGAGTGGTGTGTCTTGTACATCTATGTCAAATGAAATGTGTAAGGTTTTTCTTGGCACTCTTGGCTTGTTCTCACATTTGTAGCTACAAGACCTTCTTGCGGTTAATGCTACACGCGTCAACTTGTCAGTTTTATGAGCGAGATTGTTGATACTGTGTGGGTTTTTATAATGTATGGGTGGATGTCTGTGCATATACAGTATGGGTATGTCTGTTCCATGTATAGAAGGTCTGTTCTGACTGCTGATTTACTGACAGGCTCAAACAACAACACTCACTCTGCAAGGGCGGAGACACTGTGGAGGTTTCTCTTTGTCTTTATTTATAATTTATATACATTTATATATTATTATGAAGCTTATGGCTCATTCACACTAGATGCAATTGGCAAAACCGGTTATCAGATTGCAAGTAGCTGTGTGCAACATCATCAAGCTCTGGGCAGCCACCTGTCTACACACAGTTGAGATCTGTCTGGAATTGACTAAAGTGGGTGCCAACTGGTTGTATCTTGGTTATATTCCTATTTAAAAGCAAAGTTGCTCAGCACATATGTCATTCTGCAGTTAAATTGCCACCCTACAGCAATTACGTCACTATTTGTGGATCAATGTCTGAATTTCTGTTTCAAATTTGTGCCTGTAATGTGGACGTAATCAGATGATGTGAAATTAAATTGATAAAAAACACATTGCATGCAACTGCCAACTTGACCCCATTCAGTCACAGACCAACAACAGTGTTATGGTTATAAAGTGTTACCGTAGTTGATATCGCTGTCTTGATGCATCAAAGTTGCTTTTAAAGAAGCAAAAATTTTCACTGAGACCCAGACACAAGTTTACTGCACACAATCGTAATAGCTTTGGTCATGCTGTTGTTTCCAACCACTGTCATCCCTAGTGTGATTATTCCAATAGCAATACAAAAAATAAAAGAATAGAAAGACAATATTAAGTAGAATATTAATGAGAATCCTATGCTTCCCATTCACTGAATGCAAGAAAGCTGTTCCATGGAAAAACTATTTTTGCTTTTGCTATTTCCTATTATGACCTTACCTACTGGAGATCGGAAGCCTTTCTGGATCAGGAAAAAGAGCTTTACACCATGTGGGACATAAAATGAACCAGCATTTTGGTTGTGCGCAAAGCGCCACGTGTAGAGTGAGTAAAGTTGAAATGACAAGTAGAGACTAAAGAAAACAGAGCCACAGGTGTTTCAGATTCTTAGACAAGGGCTGAATTCCTCCAAGTAACACTATAGCAAGTGTGATGTAGGTCATGGAGTTGTGTTAGAGGTCATGTGGCTGTATGAATATGAGGCTTATGTGTTTGCACTTTCCCTTTTTTTTGTTTATACCCATTTGTATTGTGTGCGTCTGGGCACTGGGTCGTGCAGTGTGTACTCTGTCTGTGCTCCACATGCTGTGTTTTAAGGTTAAACATGATATCATGCCCTTGGGGTGTAGCGACAGGCTTGGGCAGATCTCTCTTTACAGCACTGCTCATCCCTCTGGCCCCTGACCTTCAACCTTTGACCTTTTATCCCCTCACAATATATGCGCTGACAGCCACACAGTGGGTTAACCTCAGGGACTACAGAGTGAATGCCAAGACAGAATATTTGAAGCATCTTGGCAAACATGAGAAAGAAATTTGTTCCCATTTCGGGACATTCTGTGCTTTAGATGAATTATGATCATACGTTCAAACAAAACCACTGATCTCAATTAATTTTTTCACATCACAAAATCTGGATAGCGTTCAGCCCGCATTTGAGCAACATGAGCATCGACTGCAATGTTGACACAACATGGATCAAATGTCGAGTGCGACCTGAAACTTTTTTCTTCCCAGTTCTTCTACACTGTCCCTCATCCCATCACCTTTTCTACACAGCCCCTGGTTCATGTGAAATGAGTTGTGACCACGTTGCCTAAGGCAAGATGAGGTCATGGGTTCCCTAAGACCCCTTCCTTTCTTTCTCCTTCTTTCCTTCCTGTTAGAAAAACAGGTTTCTACCTGTCCAGGTGAGCCAAGAGCCCCATCATTTCTGCACCTACACAATACTTTTAAATCCTCGTGGAGCTTCGTGCACATGGTCTTGGCTTGAAGTATTTTATCTGTATACTTAGCAATGTAATGTTTCACGTGGGTGATCTTTAAGATCGTTAATTTCCCTTGCTGGTAATGTCAGAAAATAGAGGCAAGATTTTATAAACTCACAGTGCAACATACTGTATATAAGGCAACCCCCCTCACTTTAAAATAACAATAATACAAATTTTCATAATTTACAATATACCAAAACAGTTTTAATCATTAAATGGAATTCTCTGTTTTAGAGGAGGCTTTTTTGTTCTTTACCATTTTCTGCTTTTTCATGTGTATGAATCAGTTAAAAAGGACAAAATTAAAATAAAAGTGATGGATTAACTCTTTAAAGCCTGAATCCTGAAATAATCCCCAGAAAATTACATTTGTTTGAAAATGGAGTGTTCGTTGAACCTTCTGATAATAATTAAAAATAAGAATATTCATTTGCACTTGAGTTTTGATTTGTTTTGTTTTCGTAAAGGTGAGTATTCAGTGTAATTACTGTTTTATTCTTGGTTATGCTGCTTTTAGACTGTAGTCAGCAACTGTTCACATAAAGTTACTGCAATTCAAGAACAGTGGCAACTCCGATCTGCTTTTGAGTCTGAGGAGCAATTTGTATAACCTCCTATTAAAGTTTTCCAAGATTCTAACCTGATATTTTCCCCATTTAATTATTTGTGAAAAAAGCCTGGGGTTATGTTTCCAAATCTATTTTCTAGCTGTGCTCAAGATCTTGTTTCTAGATCTTTTGCTTCACAATGGCTGTAACGGTGAAATTAGATATATGTTTGCCAACTGATGTGTGACATAAATTATGTGTAAATGTATCCCCACTCTACCTTAATAACCCATGTCTGCAACTAAAAAGTGTTATAAATCTTTTTTGTTGCTTTCACTGGTTCCACTCTTGGTTGCTGTTTCACATGAGCTCAAACTTCATTCAGAGGAGTATCAGTAACATCTTTGACTGCTTTAGGTAATAAAAAAATTTATTTCCTGTGTTCCGGTTGTGCGCTTTGTTTTAATGGCAGTGTTTGTGAGGGTTCTGTCCATCGTTAAGAAATAAAGCAAAAAAACCCAAAGCCTGGGAGGAAAATCATGCACACAATAATGCTGTTTATGAAATAAGTATGCTAATATTCTAACAACCATCTTTCTAGATGATTGCACCGGGAATGAATAGTTCCAGGATTTGTCTCAACAGTTGACCATCTACAAGTTCCTCTAGATGTTTACTGACTAATTAGTACAGTGAGCTATTATTTATCCAAAGAGGGACAGTATTTCAATGCACATGTGTGTCTGCTGAACAGAGATGGGCAGTAACGTGTTACTTGTAACGCGTTACTGTAATCAGATTACTTTTTTCAAGTAACGAGTAAAGTAAGGGATTACTATTGCAAAAACGGTAATTAGATTACCGTTACTTTCCCATAGGAACGCTGCGTTACTGCGTTACTAAAACCGTGTTTTTTTGCGAGAATGTCTCATGACAATGACGTGCGACGTTTGTGACAACAGCTGTGTGCAGATCAACAATGGATCATATATCGAGTGCAGGAGAGAGTATGAGCCTGCAGCGTTTAAAGCGTGGAAGTACTGACCTTACTTTAAGTTTGATTCCATAAAAAGTGACAAAAACATTAGCGTCCATTAGCATTGTGCGTGGGAAGAAAACTTCTTTTTACAGCGAAAAAAAACCCCTAAACTTCCAAGCAAGCACCGAGTGCGCTATGACGTAATGGGAAACTCACAGAGAAACTCGCGGATTCTTCCACTGACCGCTGCGGGACACCTGCACCAGGATAAACCTCCACCTACCCTACTCCTGCTTTACAGGTGAAAATAGAGCAAAAGGACCGCTAGTCTTTGACTTTATTTATTTTCTGCTGCGTTTTACTTGCATCTATTTGAAAGACTGAGTGTAAACACAAAAAATATATATTTTATGTGCTGGAATGTGCAGAAAATAGGTTTAAATATTAAACAAATTTCTTCCAGTCAGTGAATGTTGCATATAATTAAATTTTTGCTTGATGCATAAAGTTAAAAGATTAAAACTAATAAAACAAGTTTTAAAAAGAGACTTTTCCATTTGATTACATTTTGTATGATCGATTATGTAGAAAAAGTAGAATTGGGCTGAAAGATCTGTCGCTTTATCACCTATTCAGGTTGTAAATTGTGTTTTTAAAAAGTAACTAAGTAACTAAGTAACTAAGTAATTAATTACTTTTGAAAATAAGTAATCAGTAAAGTAACGGGATTACTTTTTTGGGGAAGTAATCAGTAATTAGTTACTGATGACTTTTTTCAAGTAACTTGACCAACACTGCTGCTGAAAGGCTGAACATTATCAGTAAACATCTGCGTACCCAAAATTCTGCCCTTGTGTCAAATATGCTAGTGCTTCCACATTGGACTCAATACGTCCTTTTACACAAATCTCTGATGTCCTGGACTTTTGTCCAACTCACACAAGAATAAAAACAGGATGCTATGACAATGACAAACTAGTTTTTGTGCAGTAATGACATTGAAAGGCTTTTCTGTTGGAGACTAATAGCAAATACTTACAGTGACCAACTGTTCACACCCTCAACCTTTTGATTGTAAATTGATTGAGCAGGTTGACTTGTGGGAGGCAACCTGTATACAAAAAGTCACTGTCAGACAGATTGGTGATGGTTTGCAAATTATTGCCATCAGTCAGTCTGAGTCACTCTTGCACAATGAACTTTTTGCAATAGGGCATTCGAATGAACAATACTGCAAGTGTCTTTGCCATTTTCCAGAAAAGTCCCTGGGTTGCATTCTCAGTTTCTCTTTTAAATCTACAAGGTTCTGTCTGGATTGGATTCTGAAAAAATCACCGACACCTCTGGAGGTTGGTCAGTCAGACTTTGGTGCTTTTTAAAAGAGGACCATTAACCTGCAGCCTACAACATTGTCATGGCTCGTGATTCAAGACATGGATGCCAAAAGACGCCTTGTACATAACTTGGAAATTATAGCCAGCAGCATCTGAAAACATGAAAACAGGAGTCTGACATCACATGTTTACTATTTTAATGTGTTTTGCACCCAGTCAAGCATTTTTTTTTAAAGTCCATCATAGCCTGAGAGTTTTCTAGAAATAGAAATCAATTATTTAGGCTGTAGATAAATGTGTATCTGTCAGTTTCTTACAGAATTATAGGCAGAAAAAAAATAGCTGTGTTAACTCAGTGTGTCTAAGAGGTGACTGCATTTTTAGGACTTTTGTGTCTTTTCTTTAGAAACAACCCTAAACCGGTAGCCATATCTGCTTGTGCCATACATGTGCCTCACATAAGCATCAGGATGAACTCTTAACGTACTTCCAATTCATCTTTTAAACTAAAAGTAAAACCACAATCTGAAAGTAACAGAGGTGATTTACTTCATCTCAAAACGTGATATGCTTCTCTCTGTCTTACTACAGTTTCTGCTACATCTTTTATTTCCAAAACAATCTGCTCATTGGTTTGTTGCCTGACACATCTTGGCTGTGTCAGGCAATTACACATGCAGATTTTAAGTTAATGTACTTGAGTAAGAACTACATCACTGCTATCAATCATTCCCCCCCTCCCCCCCCAATACTGCAGTGGGATTTATAGTACTGTCAGTGATGACAGCTTTATGGAGCCTCATGACTCTGCCCGGTTCATTCCACAGCAAAAGAAGGTGGATGAGTAAGAGGGTGTATCTGAACAGGGTCATCGAAAAATAGGAGGGGCTCTGTCTTGTGCATGTATACACAGGCAAAGATATGCTCATTCTCATAAACACAAAGGTGCCTAAACACATGCTCACATACTGTACAAATGCTAAAACGTATAGCCATGCACACACACACACACACACACACACACACACACACACACACACACACACACACACACACACACACACACACACACACACACACACACACACGTTGCAGCATGTTTGGTTACACATGTAGAAGTCTTTCTGTACAGAACTGGTATGAATGATGTGATAACTGAAATGACATATTGCTTAATTACTTCAAATATTTTATTGAAATATATTTGTATATATCATCTGTCCACCGTGTACCTGCGTGTCGCCCTAAGGTAACTAGGATAGTGGTTAGGGCTTAACACCCCCATGATCCTGATAAGAATAAGCGGAAGTGTATGGATGGATGGATGGATGGATATGTATTTATTTGCTTTCCTTAGAGTGATTGTATGTCTCCCTATTAATTCTATATTGATTCTTATTCTTTAATCCAGGCTATACCCCAAAATGCTCCTGTAGTCATCTGACGTTCTGTGCCTCCCTCGTTTTCATTTTTTTCCCTTACTCCATTTTACTCCAAGGCTGGGCCGACTGACCTTGGGGTTTATAGTAAGGGAAAAGAAAGAAAATAAAGGAAAGCGGTGGAAGGAGAGGGAGAGGAAATGAGAGCAGGGAAAGTAAAACTATAGTTTTAGTTTCAAAGTTCAGACAGGGGACTCTTGATGGTTGAGGAAAGTTGAACTTTGACACTTTTAGAATTAAAAATCATTCGTTGCTGCACACAGACAGCTGAAGGTGTGTGTAAACATGCTAATATTGTTATAAAATGATAACAAATCGTAACATTAAACCGAAATTCAGCCAGAACCAGAATCAGACAGCGATTGTTAAATTCCTCCACAAAGAGTGATGTTGTTGCTGCAAAATGACAAAGGCACTTGGTAACCTTGCTTTTATATAGGAGTTTAACCTGAATACAACCAGCTGAGTAAAGTCCACTGTTGCAAAGAGACACATCACAGGTGCATCAGTGCAGCCCGGGGCAGTTTAATAGCAACGTGTTGGGATGTTACCTGCATTTATAAATTAGACAGCGATTGCTTGCAAATTATTATAATGTATATTATTTGCAGTTATTTGCAAACCTGAGAGTAACTGCTGTCAATATGAGTCAGACTACAACTGTTGGAGGCTGTTTCCCAATAGGTGACCCATTTTTCCTAGTTCCTATTTTTACTACAGTGTGACTGAGCCATAATATGTGAGAGAAAAGGATTGGGTTAATTATGAGTTGCAATAAAAAAGTGAAAACAACTTCCTAGTTAAAGTAGACAGTTCAGAATAGTCAGTGTTAATCAGAGCCGAGCCTACAGAAGAGTCTGCATTAGAGGTCATAGCCAGCTTGGATGAATGCTCACACAAGAGAAACACACCCATGTTGGAGAGAGTGACATTTTGATTCATAGACTGTTGCCAGAACCATCACATGCACACCTGGAAAATGACATTTTGGCTGTTTTTGTTTGGCCCAAAAAGTAGTTTCCAATCAGGTAATCGCACTACTTTTCTAGAGTTCTTATAGAAATAATTAAGCTTACTCAAATCCCTCGGTGCTTAATCCTGCCAGGCCAGCAGGACTCTTTGTGTACAGCGAGCTGTCGCAGTGGGAGAAAAGTATAGGAGGAAAAATAACCTGACATGAATCTTGATGTAAAGTGCTTCGTGACACATGTTTACACAGGAGGGCCTGTCCACTCCATCGCCATTAAGTCCAGAAATCTGTGTGCGTGTGTGTGTGTGTGTGTGTGTGTGTGTCTGTGTGGGAGAGTGGGATAGAGCGAACTCAGTGCTGACTCTGCTAGAAGTGCCTGACCTATATTTAAAGTCATAAGGAGTGATGCCAAACCAAACCAGACTTACCAGTGAGTGTGTGGTTTCTTGCTTAGGAAATCAGGATATCATTTAAACGTATAACATTCAGATTGTCAGATTCTTTCCAACTCTTTCCTCTTTGCTCTTACATACTTATTGTACTTGAAATTTTAGACCACTGCAATGCAAATGCAAGGGAGGCTGTATTTTTTGATGCGGTACTAATGATAGCGTTCAGCAATCTGTCATCTTCACAAATATTGACCTTAAATATCAAAGGAGACAGAGTACAACGCTTCATTGGGAAGTGGTAGTCATACAGATTTTGTGAGAAGAAAATGCTCTGAGAAAAAGGTTCTGTGACAGAAAGAGTGGACTTCTGGGCTTTTCTGAGTTTTACAATTTGCGTCCAGTGCGTACTCCTCAGTAATAAACCTCAGTACCCCATGTTAAAGGATGTATCAGTTCCTAAACATATATCTGGGGGACAGCGGAGAGAGAAGGCTGACTAGAGGAGCTGTAATTAAAGATGCACAGGTGAATCCTTTGGGTGTGTTTTTTTCTCTGACAACAAAAGATGTGTGGCACACAGCTGGAATGTGGAGGGAAGATAAGCATTTCTTTGTATTCAGAAGATGTTTTCTAACTTGATACAGTTTTCCGTTTATGTATAAGATCAATAAAGAAGATCTGTAATGACTCATCCGCCTGCTTTCCTATGCGTTAGGCTGCTTTTCTGTTCTCTACATCCCTACCTCTTTCCCACGCTGTCAATCTCAATACTGTCATCATTACTCTTGTCCAATCATCTTGCTGTTCGCCTTCTTTGGGCCAATCAGCCTCCACTTTCCTCCTACCCATCTCCACCTCACAGACACCTCCTCAGTCTTCATCTTCACCACCAACAGCGTTTAGACTCCAGGGGATTCTGTCCTAAATCCTATCACCGCTGGGATTCTGTTCTGCCATCATGGGTCATACATTAATTTCTTTATCTCAATAAATCAGCTTCAAATTCTTCCAAGTGATCTCTCCTTAGTGAACTTAGATCAGTTTAAAATGATGGTTCAGAACATAATCATCACAAAAAGATAGCCCCCAAGAACCTGAAGAGGGAGCCTATTTATTAGGTGGCCATTGCTCTGTTATCTTTTCACTGCGGTACATAACACAAACCTGCCCGTGGTGCCTCATCCTGCCCATCCACCTCTTGAGGATCCTTTAATCAGATCTGATCCTAATTAACATTATTAGTGAGATTTAAGGAGGCACCTTTATTCTAATGGCATGTTCATGTTTAAGCTAAAAACCTTCAGGGTGTTTTGTCGTGCAAGCTTTCATCATGAAACAATGGTTCTTTTCCAGTGATGTTCCACCAGTTGAAATAGACACTACCTAGCTTTTGGAATTGACCAGAGCCCTCTTTCCATATGGTTTTGAAGATTCTTACTGGGGAGCATCACTGGTGGAATATTCCACTTTAACTCTAGGTGCTATTAGTAGAACGCCACTAGGTTTCCAGTGCTTTAATGAAATCTGTTTAACTCCCTGATGGAAGCTTGTACATCAAAATGTGTTGGACTTCTTCCAAGTTAAAAATGACTGTGCCATGAGAACAAAGGCATTTTAAATGTTATTAAAAAAAGAAAAAGAAAAGAGTGCTCTGGAATTTCTTGTGATGTTGTAGCCAATACAGCAGGTATTAGGAGGGTGGCAGTCTGCTCTATTTTCTTTTGTTTTTTTACCATCTCTTTCTTTTTGCTGCTTGGTAAGCCTTTGATACTTAAATACAGTTGGTTACATTTATTGCAGGTCAAACCTGCAGAGCCATACTTTGCATGTTGAAAGAAAAATTATGTTTAAGCAATGTGTTGAGGACATAGGGTCCTTCAGTGTCCATATGGCAGTGGTTTAGCTCACCAGTGCGCCGTGACTTTCCCTTAAAAAGCATCATAGTAGCTGTATCATGTCGTCTGTGATAATACTACGGTATGTTCTATCTGTGTTTCAGTATTTATAAATTTTTTTGGTGTAGTATTGCGATATAATTTTGATGCTACTATATTGCCCACCAATAGATGCTTTTTAAATGAGAACGGGCCGTTTCTTCTCACTGGACCTCACTGGAGGCTCGGTCAGAACTTCACAAGAGTTTAGCTCAACTTCAGGTTCAGCTAAAAGGATCAGAAATGCTGTTTTGCTGTAAAATAATCACAAAAACAGTAACAATGAAAGCATGAATGCATGCAGGTGTAGCTTTTACTAATTGGACATATTGTGAGCCATTTGCGGTTCACTGCTCTCTTCCTCTCTCAGACATACACACAGCAGGGTGCACACACACCTTGAATAGGCGAAGGTTCTTTGCAGAAATGAACGCTCTTTGTTTGGAAAGGAAACTTAGCCGAGCAGAACTGCAGACTGAATAGCAAAACAGAAAAGAGAGAGTGGAGAGGCGAAAGCGACGACGGGAGAGGAAAACAGCGTGTGATAAAGGAGAATCAGAGATGTGTGTTTAAAGGGTGAGAGCAGGAGCTCAGGGTCAGACCTCCCCCGAATGCTACACAACAGGAGCACAGGGCAAGCAGATGGTTATCGACCACACGTAGATCCTGACAAATCGCATCCTTGAAATTGCTTCCAGTTTCAAAAATGGATGAGCTGGTTGGCTATTTGGCGCTCCTGGTATGCGGTATTTTTACTTCTGAGGCTGCCTGAGTAGGAGAATAATTCAAAGACTCCTTCAGTACCATTTAGCCTACAGTGGAGGGCACATTAGGTCACAAGTGCCTGCTTGGCTTCACTCTAAATAAAAACCTTCACTGACTTCTTTCTTTCTTCTCTAACAAAGAAACTGCTGAAACAAATACAGTGCAGCTTGTCTGGATGAAGGAGATTTAACAATACAGCCTTGAATAGAAAATTACTTAGAGTATTTTCCCTTTTGTCTGATTTCCCTACAGCAGTTAATACTCACCGTTTTTAACCGGTCAGTCTCAACCGGAGCGTCATACTGAATACAAGGGAAAATTTAAAAACAAATAAATAAATTCAAATAAAACAAACACAGCATTTTTGTATATTTTGATACACAATGGCTTGACATTAATGTAATTGATTAATCTGTATTACTATAGATATGATTACTGCTGCTGCCATTGGTGCTTGAGCTTGTACTAGACAGGTTCAGGGAGATTTTGGTGGACCTCCTCCTCCTGTATGAGCATTATGCACATGTGATGGGATTGGTCTTTTTTTCAGTTTGTGTCCTCAGCTAAAATATCTGAGTCTGGCTTGCTGTTTGCCTTTATTCTAATATTTATAGTTCATACTCTGATGGGGTTTGAGGGTTTGATTCTTTTGTTGGTTTTATTTTGGTTCTGGTAATACTTCACAGTTTTTTTCCTTTATTTAATTATGATTCCTGCCTCCCACATATTCCTCGGTATCATGTTTTACTGTGAGTTCCTTGTCTCTGTGTTTACAGGTTAGCTTCTGGGTTATTTAAGGTTTAACTTCGATAGTTCGCTGTCTCTTGTGTCTTGTTCTGAGTTGTACTTCCTCCCCTGTGATTGTCTTGATTCAGTTTAGCTGTGTCATTTCCCTTCTGTTCCCAATTCCCGATTACTTGTGTGCATAGATGCTGCTGTCCGTCCCCTTAGTCTCGTTCTTGGTATCTATGTATTTAGCTCTGTGCCTGCAACATTTTTGTCTGTTGCCTGTAAGAATTCGGATCTGATTAATCACATTTAATCCTTTGTTATGAACTTGACTTTCGGACTTTACATTTGGATCTAAACGTAAAGTTTTCTTTGTGTTGTTCAGCCTACTTTAAGTGCTGACTTTGTTTCCTTCTCTCTGTAAAGTGTAACTTTCCATCTAAAATATTTCTTTCTAGCAGGTCACTGCGACCTGTTTTGTGTGCTAATGGTTAAAAAAATAATTACATCTGAAAACTACACATTGAGTCCTTTGATTATTGACATTAATGTTGCAGTAAATCCTCTTCTAGTCTTCTATTTTAAGAAAACACACAATTTAGTACTTCATCTTCCCAAATACAACATCGTGTGTGGTCTGAATATCTACACCTGCACAGGTCATTCATTCTCTTTGCGATGGGCAGTTAACACTGAATGAACATTACTGAGCACGCATGCATTGTGGACACCTGCTTATACATATGTCTGTGTTAGCGCTCTCACTGCAGCAGTGTCTCTATTCAAGGTCAATTATGTGAAACGTTTCATAGCAACAGAGGCAGACGGAGGTTGTCTTCACTACACCGTTACAAAAAACTTAAAGCAAACCAGCGCCTTCTTTTTGTTTCTGATTTCCAGTCAGAGTTTACTCGAGGCTTCCTCTTCTGCTAGTCATTGCTAATCATGTAGTTGCAAAGTGAGTGGCAGTCCAACTTTAAAGCCTCACGGAAAAGAGAGCCTTAAAAAAGATGAATTTATCAAATGAGACGTGGGCAGTCAAACATGTATCCACCATTCCCGTGTATTAATGTGATTTAATAATTAATTTATGTCTGCTCTACATGCAGCACAAATATAGCCTTGGCCTTGAATGTGGAAGTGGTAGAGATACAGGAGTATACATCATTGAAAGGGTAGCAGGTTACAGGCTGAATGATGGAATGGAAAGTAGAAGTAAAAAGAAGTTTTTCAAACCTGTACAGCTGAAAGAGTCAAATGGGGCTCGTGGAAGTAAGAGTGGGGTTAGAGGTGCAATGAACAAGTGATTTCAGAGCTGAAAACGGGGAAAATGTGAAACTGGGCCGAGGGCAATACAGCAAGGAAGTCACCCTTATCGAAGGGAAAGGAAACAGGATTAAAATTGCTACAGAGCCAACACACACACACACACACACACACACACACACACACACACACACACACACACGCTCACTCTCTCTGAAGTCGAGATGGAATTATTTATTTGTAAGATTGTTTGTTGAATGTCAGGGGTCGTTGTTCAGTTGTAAATGCACACGTGGATTTTTGCAGGAAAGAATTCCCTCGGCATAAAATATTCAGTTATCACATACATGAGTGTGTCTGCATGTGTGTGCGCGCTCAGGTCTGTGTGCAAGCTTTCAAATCAGGCAGCAAGCATGTGCTTTTTAAAGCCTCATGCTTATTATTACATACATTACTCTAAGTTTGTTAACCCTGAGATGAGAAAAACTCTTTATTAGAGAGTTAACTGAAACAGATGTTTTGGTTTAACAAACCCAGAGTTCTGTCTTCCCTCCTTGCTGAGCCTGAAGCAGGTGTTGGGCACTGGCTGTTGTTGTCTTTCTCATTATCTGTTCATTGTTAAAACTGAACCCAAATTAATTCAATTCAACCTCTTAAGCCCCAACGCCCACAGATACGGGGGCAAAAGGCAGGAGATCGGTTAGGCGTTGGGGCTTAATAGGTTAACTCGAAGGCATAAAAGTTAACAGGACTTACTGCCCCACCACGCCTCCAAATGCAGACTTTTTTATGCCGTTTGATACGAACATGTAGGAGCGGCCTGCTGAAAAATTGCATTTGGGAAATTTGAAGAACACAAAAAATCCCCGAGAAAATGCTGTCCAGTAATGCAAATCAACGGGTCACAACTGCATCACAAACTGCTGTGATATAGTCAAAACCAACCGTGTCACAAGTGAATAGCATCTAATATTGGGGTTTTTCATGAGTCTGTTTGTTTTTCCTTTTTAAATCTCATAGTTTCAGTTACATTTTATGTCTTTTAGTCCATCCATCCATCCATCCAAGGGCCTGATTTCAGCACTGAATTTTTCATACTCAAGAGAGCCCCGAAGTTTAAACTGACTATATCCCTGTAACTTTAGGACTCATAATTCACCCATTTAAAAATCAGTTTTTTACTATGGAACCAAATGGACATGACTCACTCCTGTAATAGTCAACACATGGTCACTGGTCAAACTCAAATAGATGTATCTGGGGTGAACAAAGGAAAATATGACAGAAATGGAAGAAAAAGAATTTGGGGAAATTCACAGAAAGGGGAAATATTACCATTGTTGTTAATGGGGGGTGGTGGATGTGCTATGCCAGTAAATGCAGGTTTAACAGAGACGTGCTTTATAATTACAAGAATTTGGAAGCAATGTTTATAAGGTGAGAGCAAATTAAAAAAGCACCATCAAACAACTGGCAACACTCAAACCGACACCCTGTAAGAACCAAGGATGGCATATGTGTTAATTTTAAGTGATAGGTTGGGGGAAAAAAGTGTTATCATAAAGTTAAGTCAGATTAATGGGAACCAGGATGTTGGAAAAAGGAACAAACAGAGAAGAGAGAAGAGAAAGAAGACTGAGGTCATGTCTGTATTTGTCTATTGCTGTTTTAACAAGTTAAGAATGATAACAATGATGCATCGAGTTAAAGTGAGAAAAATAAACAGAAAAACATGAACTATGGAAGGTTGACCAAAGAAGGAGAGAGCAAAAGAAACCAGACAGACGAAAAAAATAAAGGACAGGAAAGGCTGATTCATACTTCGGGAGAAATTGTGAACCCTTCATGGTATTCTCGGGAAATTGTCATTACAGTTTCTTCACCACGGTACTTTGTTCGTGTTATGTTGTGCTACAAAAGAAAAAGCAGGATTTGACGCCAGAATCACAGGGGGTCAGACACAGGCAAAAGCATGTGGGTATTATAAATCACTCATGATCTGTCATGTTTAAAACAAAATGAGGACGCAACTTTTAAACGAGTCACTTTGATTTGTGAGCCTAAACAGCAGTAACTGTGAAAGCCACCAGTAAATAGCATCTGTATCCCTACACGTTTGAGGCCAGGTGTGGCAAGTGGCACCCGAAGCTCTCACTATGTTCAGTGTAGCTTTAGCCTGATGGAAGAAAAGAGGAGAAAGAAATGGAAAAAAATGACAGAAGAAAAAAAAAACAAGGAATGAGCTTAACAGGTTGAAAATAAAGATCCAAGAAAAGCATAATGATGGAATACCCGACTTCGGCCAAAACATCTGCAAAGTTAAATATGCAGAACAGAGAGACACTTTGCACAGGAAAGAGTGAGGGGTGGGGGGTGAACTCCCTGGTAGGGCTGGGCTGGGCTGGGCTCACTGGAGAAGAGAATCTGTAAGTGATGGAGGGGACACAGACTTTTGTGTATACGTGCACAAATGTACGTATGATTACACACACTTTCAGGAGGAAGTAGGGAAACATTCATATATTTAAAAAAAAAACAGGTTTTGTTGAAGCTGCTGACTGGACAAGTTCTGGATCTCCAATTACTGGAGTGTGAAATACCACTGTACTACAACAGATTAGGGTGAGGGTTAAGGTCATCTTACAATGTCATGTACATTTACTGCGCATTTGTCAGTTGGAGACAGGTAGTTACAGTTGGATGATTTCCTTATAAGTGGAGATTTATAGTATGCTACACCCAGTAATCCATGAATGATTCATCTAAAGTTCCACAAGAGAACTACTTCGTTATAGGCTTTCACACATTAAACTGTCTCTTGTAGTTTATTGTTAAGTCTAATTGTTGAATGTTGTCATTGTGCTTCTTAAATTTGTAAACTCTTAGTTCAATCTACAGGATCAAGACGTTCCTTTGTCTCTGACCACCTCTCCAGCCACTCTGTGCTGGGGGAGGATTATTGTAGACACATCCCTTGTGAAGATTCTGTTTGATGTTTGGTAAGCTTCCTGCCCTTTGTATGGCTTCACTGTGTTGTGCATGGTGAACCAATACAGGAATTGAACCATATATTGGGTGTGGGGGAGATTACCATTTTATGACTAAGGATGTTGTTAGAAACAGTTGGAAGTCACGCACACAGAGAGACACACATTCTCACACACTCACTCAACACACACACACACACACACACACACACACACACACACACACACACACACACACACACACACACACGTTCTTGCACATGCATACAGATGCTTACACATACACACACATAGTGCCTTGTCTTAGAACCATTGGGGGGTTTTACGGTGGGAGGTGCTTGTGTTGTATTGTGTATTGTAACAGTTGTCAATAAATAGCTGCCAGCGAGCTGCTCTTTGAAGGACTTTGGGCTGGAGACAGGTTAGGAGCGTGAGCTCCAAGAGCTGGTTCTTGACCAAAGACTTCCCTCGCTAGCGGGTTGAAGATGTTCTGTTATGTCTTGTTTTCTTCATGATGAATAAGTCTCTAAACTAGCGGGGCTTGTGGAAACACAGACCCAACATTTATAGTAATTTACACTGTTGTCACGCTAAATTTGAGATATTCCACACGCAGTTAAAATTGACCAAAAAGTCCAAAATGCCAAAAATATCCCCGACTACAGTTGCTTTAATTATTTTGTTTCCACCGCTCGGTGAGACGGGGTGAAAGAAAGGTGAGGCAGAGGATGCTGAGTGAGTAGTTTCCAGAGGAGAGCAGCACTGCTCTCATCACGGAAAATACTGGCAAAGACAAAGTGGCTTCCCTGATGGGAAGATACCAGGAAAAGAGCTGGTCGGATGAAACAGGGAGGAGAAAGGTTAGTGAAAGGTTGCTGACTGTGAAATTTCTCCAGAACAGGATCAGCTAAACATAGCAGCTAACAGTATGGAACAAGCTGGCAAAGCACGCATAGATGAGGCCCTTCAAACTTAAATTGATATTTATTTTGGCTTGCATTGTAGCACTTTTTAATGTTCGGTTTTTCAGGTAACACAGTGCAGGTGGCCAAAAGTGCTTGAGGGCTCAGTAAGAATAGAAAGGAGCTCTATAAGAACCAGTCCATTTACCATTTACCAAAAAAGAAGATCCAAATGATTTGTCCTTGGCAAGGAGCTGTAAGCATTTCGTAATTTATAGGCTGTCTATGCTGAGGAAACAATCCAAGATCATAAAGAGCAACCTTTGTTTTACCACAGAATATTTTCAGTAAATAAGACTAACAAAACTGAACAGAATTAAACCAAACACAAGCATCCAAAGAACAGCCCTACTGGGAAAAACCAGACTGTAAAAGAACAGACAAGTTTTGAAGTTAACAGCTGAGATCAAGAAGAACAGGTGGAACAAAGCAGCAGATCAAATACAGAACCTAAAACACTGGAGGCACAAGCACGCTGCACTGCACAGATGGAGATTTGGCTCAGAACAGATCATTTGACCTCTGACCTTTGACATTTATATGTTTGAGTTATATAAATTAGGAAAATCATCACTTGTATTGCCTTGATGCTTTAATTATTTGCTTTTATGTGTTAACCTGAAGTACAAAAATACTAAATTACTTAGCAAGTTATTGTATCTTTCTCGAGGAACTTCACATTACAGCGTGATTTCTCCAGCTGGCCTTTAAACCACCATAGGCAATAATTACTCACACATAACCAATTCCATCTGCTTTTATTACAGCTTTTGGACGAATGCTCAGCCCGTGTTTCAAATTTCAGCCACACGGCATGAAGAGCAGGCGCTGGCCAATGTTGATGCTCTCTCTACCTGCTGAATCACACTAGGCTAGGAGAATTTAATCCAAAATCCAGATCTCAAACTGTGAAAAAACAGCCAGCATATCCCCTCTGGAAGAGATTAGCAGGTAAAGATCAAAGAAAATAAAAGAAGGAAAAAAAAAACTTGACATGCAGGGTAATCAAAGAAAGAATGAAACCAGCAGGGAAGGAAAGGCACGCTTGCACCTTCTTTTTTTTTTAACCCTTAAGAACCCAGACCTATTTCTACTTTCATGAAAATTACGGGGGTTGTAAGTTATATCAAATAAATCATATATAACACATTTCTGAAGTTTTTTTTGTAATAGCTCCACCCACTGCCCCAGATCTGAAATGTCACATATGCGTCACATTGGGCATACAAGGTACATTTGTTCCATATTTAGAAAGTAATTCTGTAAACACTTTCTTGCTTTTAAAAACAGAATTTCCTTTTTATTTTCAAATTCTTAACATGGATAATGATGGTAACACTTCTTGGTTTACTTCAACAAGCTTCTTGGAAAAAAAGAAAATAAATCAGCCCAATGTTGGAGGTACAACTCGAACTCTCTTGGGTGGTGGAGGTGGTGATGAGATGTTCTGTGATGGGCGCCCCCTGTGTGATTTCCAAAGGATCAGGCTTGTGACAACTTCTGCCTGGAAGCTTCTTTGTTTCAGTGGCTTTTGGACACCAAGTAGCTTGCAGTCAAGACGGTAAATCAACCATGCGTTGACAACACCGAGCATGATGGTTTGCCAGAACAGGTACAGATACCACCTCCGTGACTTCATGTGGTACTTGTACCTTGCAATGCAGGCGTCAAGCAGGTCAATACCCCCCATGAATGTGTTGTACTCCTTCACAATGTGTGGCCTTTTGACCTCAACAAATGCCGTGCCCGATTTGCTCCAGCGACGGACTGTATCTTGAGGCTCAGTTGCACAATAGGATGAGATGAGGGTAACAGATTTGTTGTCATACCACTTCACAATAACCATGCTCTCCTCCTTATTCACCCTGGCATCAACAGATCCTCTGCCTCTCTGGGCAAGACTTTTTTCATCTTCAAGCTGACAACCTGCTAAGCGATTTCCATGAAGTATTCCTACAAAGTAGATCTGTCGCTGAAGAAGTGTGAGCACAAGTGGGGCTGAGGAGAAGAAGTTATCAGCAAAAACTTTGTAGTTTTGCTCAGCTGGCAGAGTTTCACACAACTTCACCACAACATCTCCTCCAATCCCAAGTAAAGTCTTCTTCCCAGTACCACCTTGATAAACAACAAAATCATGGAGCATACCAGAGGATGAGCACCGGGCCCAGGTTTTCAATCCCCAGGGGTGAGGCTTTTCCTTCACATACTGCCTTATTGGGCTGTGTGTCCCCTTGAAGGGTACCATTTGCTCATCAACAGAGTTGTACTCCTCTGGGACGATTCCAGACGGATCTTCCAGCACTTGTCTTCTGCATCTCTGTGTAATAAATCTGTATTGTCAGTGAAATGTAGAGATCCCAACAGGGTTTGAAATCGGTTGCGGGACATGTTATCTGCTACCATAGGACACCTGGTGTCATTTTCCCAGTATGCTCGATTTCCAGGCATTTGGCATAGACCCATCCTCAGATAGAGACCAATGAGTATTTCTAGTTCTTTAACAGTGGTATTTACATTTCTCAGATGGTTGGATTTTTGTACACTGTATACATTTGTTTGTTCCATTAACAACAGCAGCATATCATCTGTGATGAAGTTTTTGAAGTACTCCAGTGGAGTGTGGATCTCATCTGGAGGTTTGGCACAGGGTCCCTTGAATGTGGTCTCAGGGGTTTTGAACGTTTTCTTTCTCCAGGAGAATTTTTGTCCTTTGATAGCTGCCTTGGGCTGCCCAGTGTCCATATGGCTTGAATGTGGCTCTGTCTCTAAATCACTTGAATCACAACTGTCTGAATCACTGGATTCACTTGATTCATCACTCTCCACGTCTTTGTGGGGATGTAATTAGGGTCTTCAGAATCTTCATCTGAGCTACTTTCACATTCCTCATACTCACTGTTCTCTGCAGTGATAAACTCCAGCGCATCTTGAACACTATATTTTTTCTTTTTAGTTTAGTTAAATATGACTGAGAATTAACAACAAAGAATACATTTACTTAAAATAACTGAATGAGCTAAACTGACTAAGCAAATGATCAGTTTTTGTCTTTTTGTGACAAATATGTCACATCAGTTTTTTTAAGAAAATTTGGAGTTTAATGCCCGATGTGACATATTTGTCACAGCGATATTTAACAAACTGATTCTAGATCAAATTGTTTCAGAAATATTACCAAACTAGGTTACAAGTGACCTATGACATCTTATCTAAAGTTTAGAATTGCTGAATGAGTAAAAGCTTACCTTTGCAAAAAGAAAAGAAAGTTTTTAAAATTAGCATAGTGGTCTCATTAGCTAACCAGGTGGACCAAGACTTTGAAAATGGTGTCTTGAACACCCAGAGTGCCTCACTTGTCACATGACTGAACTAGTTTGTGCAGTAGACGTCACTTAGGGACTTTATTAGTTAAAAGTCAAAGTTAAACCATTTTAAATAGTTTTTCTCTAAGTGTAAAGGGGCGGTGACACCAGTGTCACTGTGGGTCCTTAAGGGTTTTAAAGGTGCAAGCGAGAAAGCAAGGCGAGAAGTTAAAGAGAACAAAAGAAAGTTGCAACAATTTGAAATGACAGGGGGAGATGAGGACAGAGAGGCTATTGTTAGGACACATGGTGGGAGAAGACGGGCTGATAAGAGAAAATGGGAATTAAAAAAAAATCTCAGCTTAATTGTAACTCTAGCTAAAATGTTTGATGTGAGAAAACCAACGTGCACGTAAGACACATAACTTGTTATCTCTGTTCTAAACATCCATTCCTTAAACCTACTTAAATGTTACATTTTGATCATCAAGTCTGAAGAAGTGCGATTCAAAAGTTTCACCAATTAAAAAGAAAAACGATCTTTCTGCACTTCCAGGACTGTGGTGCTGTGTTCAGATTGCTCTGTGGAAGTCCCATTATGACCACGCACTGTTGGTATACTTTTGATATTATATCACAATATTTCAAGACATTTTGCTGTTATGACAATAACTGCATTTATGAGGGTAAATAAATGAGGTTTTTTTTCCTCCTTCTTTACAAAGTGTTAATCTACGGAAACAAGGTGCCAGCAATAGTATTAGAGTGTTGTAATTTCCATCCACTGATTGCTCTTTCTGTCTTACGACACATATTGGCAGCTGCTAGCGACTCGTTCTTCGTTGCTTTACTGCACTCATCTATTTTTTTTTTGTTTTTTTTTTTTACCCTAAGTGTTGAAATATGCTTGTTTCTATTTTTAGTGATAACAGCCTTTTTCAGATTTATTTCAGATTTTTCAAAGTACGGTGCTTTATTGCAGGTTGTTTAACTAGCTTACTTTTCACTATAGATGCTAAATCCTCATCGGTGGCTGACACGTTGCTCCTGCTCTCGCATGTGTTTGGGCTTATCTGGTTGTTTAGTGAACTAGGGAATGTAAATGCATGGTGTTTCTATCTGCTTCCTAATTTTGGCATCATTAGCCATTTCCGGGTCCAAACGCTCCTTCACTTTCCAAAATCAAACAAACACTGTGGCATCACTGAGAGTCAAAAACTGTCTTTTTAGTCTCCAATTACAGGATCAGTGTGGCTGTGCTCACAGGTGTTTCAATAAAGTTTAACATCCAAGAATCTTTGAAAAACAGGATTTACAAGGTTTAACTGACTTAGAGGTTAGCTCGCTAGTTTCCATCTAAAGATGATGTGCTGTATTCTGACTAAAATATTTCTAAAACGCTAAAATATAACTTTCGACATTAATAAGGGTGTAAAAAAAACAGCAGCAGTATCTGTAGAATTACTGAAGTTGGGCCAGCTGACATATCAAAATTACCTGGTGGCTACCTACTGAGCTATAGCTGTGGTAATATACAGTGAAGCATTAGCACAGTGAAGATGAAGTTGTCAGGTGAGGGCTGTGTGCAGGCAGGAGTGGTGGTAAGGAGGACCCAAAGTGCAGACTCGCAGAGATGGAAGGTAAACTCAAACGTAGATTTATTGTAAACCAAAAACTACAATGCCAAACGGGCAGACAGGCAGAACACACAGCATAGTAGACAGTAGATCACGACACGGACACAGAGAAACACAGGGCTTAAATACACAGAGGGAGCAATCAGGGAATGGGTAACAGGAGGGAAACACAGCTGGGGCAAATCAGGCCTAACGAGACAAGGGGAAGCGAAACCAGATACATAAACATCAGACATGGACCTTCAAAATAAAACAGGAAACATAACACAGACTGAACTAAAGACACAGACTCACACGCAGGCACTGCAACAGAGGGAACAGAGACGCGGGACCAGGAGAGACACAGACACTGACTGGACACGGGGATATCGCAGACATGGGAGACAGCAACTAAGGATGCACAGAGACATAAACCATAAAAGAGAACTCTAACAAAGAAACCCAAGATTAGAAATGATAAATAGTATAATAAATTCAAAACCCTGGGTCAACGACCCAGGCATCCTAACAGAAGTGTTATTTTTTCCCCTCAATAAAAGTTAATTTGAGGTTCCCCAGTCGGCAGAGAAAATTCAATCATATGGCAGGAAGAGGACGGTGAAAACAGATCAAACTATTCATCATGAGTCTTTAGTATGCTGCAGCGTATGAAAAATCTGTAATCCTGAGCTTCATCTCTCAATTGAAATCCTAGTGAGCCTCAGAGTGATTCTTTCCTGCAGTGTTCAGATATTTGATGTTTGGTAAACTGTGAACTGATGTGCTGTAGGTACACCTTAAGCTTTTGAAAAATGAGGTTTGCAGTAGTGTTGGATGGGAATAATGCTAATAAAAAGCCAGAGAGGCAGACAATAACCACTGAGTAATTTTAGAGGCTTGTTTATAATCAATAAAACACAATACAAAGAATTACAACGCATTAAAAAGACAACTGCCTCAATGAACCCAGTAGTACCTTGGACCCAGAAGCAGGGTTGGGATATCATCACTTAACAACCAAAGCAATGAAACTCCGATATGCCTTTTTTATACCACATGAAAATTTATACTGGTTTGATAGCAGACAATATAACATGGAGACACAGGGATACACAAGCTGGCCTTGAGATAATCTCTCCAGCCTGTCCTGAGTCTGCCCTGGGGCCTCCTACTGGAAGGACATCGTCAAAACACCTCATTTAGGAGACATCCAGGAACTATCCCGGTCTGATGCCTAAACTGGCTGTTGAACTACGTCAGTAGCCAGTTGAGGTGGTTCAGGCATCTGACCAGGATGCCTCCTGGCTCCTTTTCATGTAGAGAAGTAGCAGCTCCAGTATCAGTCCCTCCCAAGTGACTGAGCTCTCCACTCTGTCTCTAAGGGAGAGGAAGCTCATTTCCACAGCTTTCCAACCTCTGAGAGCTTGTGACCATAGATGAGGGTTGGAGTATAGATCGGCTGGTAAATCATCAGCTTTGCATCTTTCTCGTATGCCATAACAGATCACTACAGCATGTGGATAGCAGCTAGCAGTGCATCAATCCCTCTGTCAGTCTCCTGTTCCACTCTCTCTTCACTTGTGAACAAGACTCTGACATATTTAAACTCCTCCACTTGGAAGACCAACTCATTATATATCCAGAATGGGACCTCCACCCTTTTCCAGCTGAGAACCGGAATCAGAACTGGAGGTGCTAACTCTCCTTCCTGCCACTTTACATTCAGTTGCGACCTACCTCAGTGCAAGCTGGAGGTCACCACAGCAGAAACCCTCTGCTGCTCGACTGTGTCTGGCGGAGTCCAACACCCAAAAGTGTCCCAGAGGTGCTCTAAAAGACAGGATTGAAGAGGAGATCGTCTAAACTTAAATAAGCTGTAGTATTTTTATGACTAGAGTCTCATAAGTTTTAGATCACACCTTATACAGTGGAGTCCTCACACACTTTTTTCGTCAGGGAATAGTTATAACGGCATTTGTGGTTTATTCATGCTTTCCCCTTCTAATTAAGCGGTTTCAATGACATAATTGTTGAAGTTAAGCTTTAAAGGAACTCTCACTTTTTAGGTACCTCCCACTGTTTGTTATCTCTGAGGCTTTGTGTCAGAGTTTAATATCATGCAATGCCAATTAGTGAGAACCCAATTCTTTGTTGCACAAAAGCTGTTTAACTACTTTATGCTCCTTATTTCTTACTTTCTTTCTTTCTGTCATTGCTGCTAAAAGACACTGCAGTCAGGCTATCGAGCTAACGTGATGATCTTGCCATGCTGAGATAATAAAAAAGTATTATTATGACACTAATTGGAAATTATTCCTTTGGATAGGGCTCATTAAAAGCGGTAGGCTGCCACAAAGGTTCATACAGGAGGTGTTGGTGTTTGGTTGGGTCTGGATCAAATTTTCTGGCCCATCAAACTTTGAAAGGAAATGGCTGTTATGAGGTATTGTTAAGCTGTTACAAATCTCTCATCTGGAATTCAATTTTAGAATTGAAAGCTGCTTTCACCTTTATGTGGTGAGCGTAATATGACACATATGCACAAGGACGCACACTCTTCTCTCTCCGTGACAGGATGCAACCAGCAAAAGAGCGACTTTGAGAGAATTATAGAAGAAGACAGAAAGACCCTTTGGATGTCTTGAAATGAATCATTCTTTTCTCCATTTGCTGAGGTCATATGGCAGAAATGATGGTCTCATGGGTCACAAATGAAGTGGGCGGCTCTGGTTAATAAGCGGCCCAGATCACTCTGAAATGCGGGATAATGTGGGAGATGGGAATTTATATGAGAAATTTGTAGGACCCTTATCTCCGGCTTCCCTCGTAATCAAACTGAAATTGTTTGGTAGCTTTACTAAGTCATCATGTTTACAAAAGCAAGAGACTGTATTGTCCAAAATTACCAGTTCAGAATAATTACTTCCTTCCTCACAGGCTCACACCTTTAATTCATCTTGGGTGTTACTTTGTCATTCGCCATGAGACATGCGGTTATTTTGTCATCAGCTGACAGTTGTGTTTCACTGGTGACTTCACTGTTGACAAAAGTAAATGGGTGAGCTCACTGCTATTCATCACAACAACCTCTTTCTGTTATAATTTCATGCATTTGCTCTTTGCTATCTTTCCATCTACCAGCCTTTGGATAAGATAAATATAGTCCGTGAGTGCGTGACAGAGAAAAAGAATATATATATATGAATAAAGTGAGTGAATGGATGTGATGGCCATTTCTGATAATCATCATCTAGCTTCTCTTTCATGTTATTCACAGTGCTCCACATGGGCTCAGTAACTAATGAACAGCGTTCCCTGATGTACGAGGAGTGACATCATTCACTCCTGTTGTGGCTAATTTTAGGCTCTGTGAGGGTCTGCTGTTCAGATGGCAGCGTGTTTGTGTTTGAAATTTGATGTTTAAAAGATGTCGGTGTTTGTTTGTCTCTGATGGAAATGTTCTATTGGAACGTCGCAGTGCTCGCTGGCTTGTATATTTTGTTGTATAGCTGCCTTTTAACTGCCTTTTAAGTTTCAGTCAAATTCAGTTAAGTCAAAAATGTGTTCCTTAAAAACTGTCAAACAAAATTTGTGCTTTTGAACCATTGCCGAAACTTTACGCATGTAGTTAATCTGCAGGCATAACTGCAGGTGAGGACTGTGCTAGAGATTTAGTTGCTGCAATCTGGTGAATTTTTGTGGGATTTTGCAGGATTCAAAGCCCATCATTAAGACCTGGTCTTAACAGCTACACCCGCATTTTTTCTTCTCTTTTTCCCTTTCTCTGGCTCTTTTCTTTCTCTCTCGCTAAGGCTTCTGCAGGTGTGCCAGTTTACGACGGGATTAACGATTTAACAACAGCTCTGTTTCACCCGTCAAATCTGCTGTGCCTGTGAGGAAATCAGGTAGGACCATTAGTAAGAATTTAAACAAGGAAGCCATTTTTTTTATACTTCAAATCCTAGTCAAAAATAAATAACTAGTATATAACTAATACCCAGGGCATATAATACCAATATGCTCTGGTTTTTGGCTGACCACTTTGTGGAGTGATATCAGCGGTGTTGCAGAAATTCTTTAAAAAGACTTTATGTTCCCTCCTAACAACAGTGGTACTCCTTCTTCTTCTACACGACTGAGCTGTTAACCTTCACATGTATTATTCAACATTTTCTGGCCTTTGAATATCTTTATCTTCAGCCAGTTATCTGACGGAGCACCAAATTCCTGACCAAAGGCTGCATTTTAATGTTAATCTCCATGGACTTCTTGTTCCCTTGTTATTATCGCATTATCCCTCTTATTATCTTGCTGTGGATTTATATTCTAGTTCTTGTCTGTCTCTCTGTATCAGCATTTCTGTTCACAAAGAGTGCGTTCCTCAGACCCTGGCCTTTGTCTGAGTGTGTCATTGTGTTCATATATTTAGGGGAAATGTCTGGGACGTTGGCCGGTGTGTCAGTGGGTCTGCATGTGTGTACATGTGTGCATTTAAACAGAAGTAAATAGTGATGACTCTCGTATGGCTCTCGGCCTTACATAAGCCTATTTTGCCCCCCGAGAGGATTCTCACCTTCTTGCTCGTCTTCTCTCTTTTTACTCTTTATCCTGCTAACCCACCCACTCATCCCTTTAGCGCACAGACTTCAGCAAAGAGTTTTACCCATGCTTAAGGGTTTTTGGCCGAGACTTTAATCATGTCTGGCACAAGTTCACAGTCTTCACCAGTGTCGATACCCATCCCCGGTACCTTTGCATCTATTTGTCTCTCCTCTTTCGTCTCCCTGTGCTCTATCGCTTTCTGTCCCAATCGCTCAGCTGATCCATCTGGCATCCATTCTTCCCCTTTGGGTCACTTTCTTATCCCCTTTGCACACATTCATATTCTCCCATCCTCCCTAAAACCCCATTCAGTCTACCCTCGCCTCTATCTCCTTACACTCCCACCCAGCATTTACTGTACCTTCTTCCTTTCCCCCCAGCGCTCCCATTCAATCCCTTCATCCAGCTGCCTTTCTGTTGTTGTTTTTAGTTCATTTGTTTTAAGGATTGTGTGAATCCGAACTCGTGTCTATTCGTCATTTATTTATAGCTTGGCATGTATGTAGCCTTTGTATGTATCCTATTAAAGGATATTCCCTCAATTTTCCATATTTTGTTTTCCTGTCTTTCACTGTCTTCCATATGTCTTCTGTCAAAATTGTTCAACAAATCACTTTAACTTGTCTGTCCTTCAATTTCAAAGCCAAGCATTAAATATTGTTTTTGTTACTGAGGAAAATGACAAACAAAATATTCAATGAAAGACACAAAAGGACCAAAAAAAAAGTAAAATGTTAGTTTGTTGCTAAAATAAAGAAAAGCAAAAAACCTTCACAGCTGAGAGGTAATGTAATTCAGTTTTTAAAGCTTTAAAAGCTTTAACAGATATGCAGAACATTTAACAAGTCAAACGTACAGTGAGTCCCAATCTTGTTAATTTAGTTAGGTTTAGTTAAGCTCGTGTAACTGTAAGGACGGGCGTGGCAGTCAGAGAAAATGAAGAGAAAAAATTATACATCCAGTTGTGAATATTAATACACTGAACATAAAATACAAAAACATTTTAGATTTTTGGGGTGTGTACTCAAGATCTTAACCTTCCTAATAACAAAGATTTTTCCTTTAATCTTTTAGTGAAGTCTTTCAGTTTAATGAAACTGTTCTGTCTCATTTCTGCTGTGTGCCTTGTGTTTTCTCCTCCAACACCTATTTCTCGCTATTTATTTATTTTATTAAATGAATGAAACCCAAAGATTTTTCCACAGTCACGCATACATCTACACAAACCTTTGTTCCTGTATTAAATCAGCACACAGTGCGGTGAAGCCTCTTAGAGGATGGCAGTTGTATCTGGAGATAAAGCAGGAAAGGCACACAGATACAAAAAAAAAAAAAGGAAAAAAGCTATGGATGATAATAGGAGCAGACAGAACAGGGATCAAGGGATGAGAGCCAAGGACAGGAGAGTGAGAGAGAAAGTGAAGGAGAAAGTGGCATGAGAGAAGACAGAACAGAGGGAAACATAAAAGACAAGGACAGGACAGAGACAGAGAGGAAAGTGAATTAACAGAGAGGGAAGGGAAAAGGAGAATGTCACCTAATGTGTGTGTTTGTGGTGTGTATTCAGACATTAACTGCTTTCTACTGTTTATTGCTGTTGCACCTCATCTTCCACATCATGTTCATTTGTCTTCAGTTTCCAGTAGCGGCCTATTTTATAACAATAATAGGAGTCAGTTTCTGTGTGTGTGTGCGAGTGTATGTGTATATATAGGTATGTTTATCTGTTAGCGTGTGAGACATCTCGGCTGACTGCTCCCAAGGTTCCTACATGTGCGTCTGTTGTGCCATGCAACTTATCAGCATTTAAGCGTCCTTGAGTTAAACTGAAGAACATACACATATTAACACACATCCAGACAATCGCTCTTAAAGAATGTGACACACAAAGAAAGTAGAGACGACAAGTATGTGTGTGAGGACATTCAATGACCAAACCCATAAATACACTTTGTTGAAAAAAACAAAACAACATTGGCATAAAATCAAACACACACACACACACACACACACACACACACACACACACACACACACACACACACTTGTTTCCCACGGAGTAGACGAGTGTATTTAGTCTGTGAGCGCCAGACTTATCTTTGTCCTGTCCTAAAAGAGGTATGCTGTGACACTGTGGGTACAGCACACACACACACACACACACACACACACACACACACACACACACACACACACACACACACACACACACATAAAGAAAGACTTGGGCACTTGGCCTCTGAAAAGGTCAAAGAGACCTTACACAGGAAGCAGTGATATGGAAACTAATAGCAGCACTCCTCAACAAGATCTGGAAACGTACACACACATACAGTTTTACTGTTTGTGCATTTCAGAGGTCAAGAAAATTTTTTGTCAGAAGTGATGAAGAATTATATGCCTTATAGGTCTTGCACATGTGCTGGTTTACCAGTACTGGCTACAACTGTGTGATTTCCAAACTTCAGACTTTCACCATCAGTTTTATTGAAATCTGTTGCTGTATAAAAACTGTCTTTTACCATAAAACAGTAAGGTGTTATAACTTAAATGCATAGTGTCCAATGTGCTTTTGATTTCTCATGCATCTGCACATTCACATCATATGATTTACATGGGGTTCACATAGTATATAGCAACATCACATACTGAGCATTTAACATATTGTAGATGCAAGTAGTGGTATGTAACTCATTAATCCACCTTCCCATAAGAGTTCAGGTCTTATAATTGCTGCTCCATGGAAGTGTGGTGCGCAGTGGCATGCTCCACCTTACAAAGACCCATTCATCGCCGCTTGCAGCTTTAATGGTGATTGTGACCAATTTTCACAGAAATTTATGTGCAGGGATTTCATGAATGAGGTTTTTTTTAACCGTTAACCCTCTACACATTTGGAAATTGGTGCCACATGGTATAAATTTTCATTGAAAGAAGTGCTGAAACATTTTTATAGATGCAGATGTGTCTTTGCTTAAATTTGGGACCAATCCGGGGAGCCAAGCGATATGCAACCATGGGTTCAGTTTGACAGAAAAGGTATGACTCTTGCATACAAAACAGACTTTTCACACCCAAATAGCTAAATTGTCTTATTTTATCTTGTTTTTTAAAAAAAATTTTTATACATGTAGGTGTAGAAATGTTGTACATGGCTGTGGGCCTCACCTTGATTTGTCATTACAATGAAAGAAGGTTACTTACAGTTTGAATACTGGTAACTGTGTTACTGAAAAGGTCATAGCTGCATAGAGAGCTGTAAACCCCGAGCATCAAAAGAAAGTTTGGATGATATGCTCGTATGCTCTTCCTTCCTCTGACTCTCACTTAATATTGAGTTTTGTTGATTTCTATCTCACTCACGATGTCCAAGCAAATCAAAGAGATCAGGAGAGGAAAGCAACTCAAGGCTACGAGAAGAGAGGAAAGATGTACCAGGTGAAAAAAAGGCCTTAGGAAAGACTGCCTTAAGATCATGTTGCACTGCCAGTAAGGTCAGTCCTACTTTGAGGTAGAAGGAAAGAAGGAAGTTAAATGTCAAAAAATCACAAAAACAGCACAAAATTAAGGTGTGCAAAAGAAGTCTGCAAATACTGCCGTGTAGTATTTGTCTCTACAAGACAAATACAATTATCCATGTGCAAAGTGACAAAATGAAGAGTTTTACTCGCAGATGTCTCCTTTGATTAAAAAAAAGGGTCAGAGTAGCACAAACCACGTAAATTTAAAAAAAATGAAAAAGCTCCTTGCCAAGTATGGACATCATGTGTCTGTAAAACACATTCCGCATCTTTTACTTATTTATAGTTAAAAATAAAAACAGCGTTCAAATGAAAATAACTTTTGAGCCTGTAAAATACATGTATAATTAATGAAAGACTTAAGACAATGGGTCTAGGAAAACAAAAGTTCAAAGAAGAAATATTTAGAGAAAAACAGAAGCAAATTTTCTTCTGAAATTTTTAGAACGTTATTCGATTTGAAGTCAAAATGCACTAATAAGGACTTTGGAAAACAGATAGTCTAAGGAAGGCAAGTAGTCAGTAGTGGAAGGAAAAAGATGGCGCCAGTGATGGATGGATAGGAGTGGTAGAGATAAAGAGGCGTACCGTGATGGAAAGAGCCAACCAGTTTAACAGAGCTGGAAAAGTCAGATAACCAAAGCAGAACTCGCTAAGAGAGGAGTGATTATATATGTGGGTCAGTTATAGTTGGTACATTTAAAAAAAACAAAACAGTACATATAGTGTTACAATTGGACAATGATTGTGGTAAATGATTCCAGTAAACAGAAAATAAACAGTGATGTCCTGTGTTGGAGTTTATTCTTATGTTCAACCATCCATCAACCCTGACCTCCTCCCTATGTAATTCTACGTATAATACCAATACCTGTCTTTTTTTCTTTGCCACTGTAATTATTGCATGATTTAAGCTAAACTTAAACTCTGTTGATCCCTGAGAGACTTTCCTGAAGAGGGTAACATGTAAGAAACGAGGTGTTAGACTACACACTGCAGAGAAAACTTGACAGAGTACCAATAAAGAAAAATGAGAAAGCAAGAGGAGAGGAGCTGGTGACTGGGGGGGGAAGGGTGACGTTTAGATACAGTAGCTACCAATTTCACTGCTTGGACAGGCAGTTTATCTAATTAAAGGGGCCCTGTGCAGTGAACTATGGCGGGAATGAAGGATGATCAGTCAAGTGTGTTTACCTTTGGACAATTCTGAATTCCTGTCATTACTTAAAGGTCTGGACAAAGGCACAATGAGAGGGTTAGAAATAAAATGAGGCTGGCACATGTGATGTGAATCTTTTTTCTGATTTTGTGCAGCAGTAATGCATTTTTCTGAAATTGATGAATCTCACAAGCATTTGTTTTTTTTTCCTTCTCCTTTTTCCATATATCTTTCACCTGTCTGCTCCTCCTGTTTATGGGAGCTCCTCCATTCATGGGACTGTGCCACCGCATTCCAAAGCCATTCACCTCTAAATATTGTCTCAGCTCTGGCGCTTTGGACCTAATGTGCTCTGGCAGTGTGTATTTTCCCCTAAGCTTCATTGTCATTCAGTCCTGTCCTGGCTCTCGGTTCTGGTAACTTGGTTGACCCCCAATCCTGGGAGAATCGCCCAGAACTCTGGAATTCATAAGGGAGCACAGGGAACACTTTGTCCTCTCTTTCTCTTCTTATCATCCTTCCATTTTAATTTTTCCCAGCTTCTTCTTCTGTCTCTCTGTTCTGTACACTTCTCTTTCACAGCTCACTCTTTCAGAGCTCAGAGAGAGAGAGAGAGAGAGAGAAATCTGTGGGCTCAAATGTCAAAAAGTCAAGGGTTTCCCAGCCAAGCAATTACACAGACTGCAGGACAACAGTACCACACACAGCAACACACACACATACACGAAGGTTTACATCAACATCAAACAAGCATGCAGTCTAACCCCACCCCCCCAAAAAATACAATTTCCATATGTCTAACCATGCGCATACTTTCCTGTTGGCCACCTGTCACTCATACGGAGGCCTGCAATACTCACACACACACATGCAGTGCAGCGGTCAGGTGGTTTTCCCATCAAAGCTGCTGTGTGCTCTCCAGAGCAGTAAAATGATTTTTAGGTCCACTGTTAGCAGACTTTGATGGGTCTAACACACCAGTGCGTTCTGGTTCATTCTATCTGCCTACAAAGGCTCTGACAGACGGCTGGTCGACTGTTGTTTAGCACTGCAGATGCACCTGCTTGATATGTATGAGAATGCACACACAGACACAGACACACACACACACACACTTGTCAAGAGCTATTTTATAATGTACACTTACAGATTACAGGAGAATACCTCAGTGTTCTCAGTGTTTTTTCCTTGCGTTCTTTAAAAACACCCTGGCCTCTTCAGAGAAGACATAAAAAAGGCCACAAATTCTCTGAAAATAAATGGTTAGATAGGTTTAAAAGCCACCATATGAAAACAATTGCAGCTGTTGCTGAAATGACTGATTGTTCAAGTCTTCAATGGCAAGAAAACAACTCTTCCGTAAGAAACTGAAGGCCAGTTTACTGTCAGATAAAATTAACATGACACTACGTCTGAATATTTTCTTTTTACTCTGCTGATATGATCGATTCATACTTCTATATCGCTTGTCATCATCTAGATATGTTACTAACTCTTTAACTGATTGTTACTCATGAACCTGGTGATACTATAATGGTTCATGTAGATCCTCATCAAGTTATTAATTTATTTATTTCAGTTTGTTCAGTGCTTTGCTTCATGAAACATACCAAACATGCGACATCACCCTAGTTATAACATTCTGTTAACCAGTGGTGGGCAAGTTACTTTGAAAAAGTAATTAATTATAGTTACTAGTTACTTTTTCAAAAAAGTAACTGAGTTAGTAACTGAGTTACAATATTCTAAAAGTAATTAATTACTTGAAAAGTAACTATTGCGTTACTTTAAAAAAACATTTAACCCTCTGGGGTCCAGGGTATAATTGGCCATTTTTAACTACTTTTGATTTTCCCTCCACATTTTACCTTTAAAAACTATTTACTTTGCCTTGTTTGGTATCATTCTTTTCAGCACAACCTCACGTGTCTGAATTTACAGTTATGCTTTCATTTTGACATACTGTATTAACACAATTGATCTAAAATCAGACAAAAAACATAAAATCAGAGTAGAAAAAGTTATATTTTTTACTGTAACAACCACAAACATGTTTAATGAATCATATTTCATAACTTTAAATGCAAATATAAATTGTCAATTTTAAAATCATATGCACAAGTTTTGCAAACAACAAAGTTATTTGCATCCATTTACCTTTTACCTTGATTTTTTTAAATAACCATTTCAAACTATTTACAGAACAATCAGGTGTTCTGCATTCAATAAGATGCCACACAAATTATTTGTGCCACTCCAAAAAAAAATTTCTGTCCACCATAAAGGAGAACATCACAGCCTGATGCCTGCAGGTCTGACAGCAGCAGGTGTATCACTCCTGTTTCTACCTGGAGACAGGAGTCGCTTCATTGTTCTGACACACAACACAAAACTATCCACAACACTACACACTAACTACACAAGACAACACATTAACTACACACCCCAAACACGCTAAACGTCACAAATCTTTCACATCTCAAAACTCTCTCTCTCCTTTTCTGCTGTCCTTCGCTCTCTCTCTCTCCGTCACTCCTAAAACTTCCCCTGTTTTTTTTTTGTTTTTTTGCTCATAAGCAGAGAGTGCTTGCTAGCGCTGTCCTTAGACAGTAAACGTGACGAAACTATTGAGGAAAAAACGCTGCATATATATTGTTTATCATGACTCTGGTTTTACGTGGCCTATCAACACAATTTAAAAGCTGGTATATATCACCTTGTTGCTTTGTCTTTAAGTGGTCATGTGATTGGCTTACCACGACTACTTTAGTCTTCCTCAGTCAAACAGCAGCACTTATGCGATTGTTTTGCCCCCTTAGCTCCAGGTGTTGTGCTAGAAAGTGATCGTGATTACCGTCCGCGGGAGCGCGTGCAGCTGCTTAAAACTGTAGCGTCCAGATTACTTACGTAGACAGCTACTTCCATGCAACTGATATAATAGCTGAACACAGCTTCAACCGTCTGTTTGTTGAAAAATAGTAACGGACAGCATTTGCTTGTTTGTAACTGTAACGGCGTTGCAATGATAGGAATAGTAATTAGTTAGATTACTCGTTACTGAAAAAAGTAACACCATTAGTAACGCTGTTATTCCCATCACTGGTGCTAACATGCAAACTCAGACGGGGAACAGCAGTAACGTTATGGTATTGATTTTGCATTTTAAGCATGTTAGCGTGCTAATGTTATCATTTAGCTGTTGTTTGGCTCACATTAATAGCTAATTGTGTGTATATATATATATATATATATATATATATATATATATACTACACAACACCTCACCCTAAGAAAAGAATCACTGAAGTTATAAATATGGTCAATCTTAGTGTCTGCTGGTGTCAAGACGAGTTTTATATAAGTATACAGTGTAAAAAAGAAGTACATCCTGAACTTTTATAATATAACTTCTATTTTCCTCAGTCCTAAATATAGTCAGTTACTTTATTTTTCTTAATAATCTAAAAAATCAATTTCCATTTACACATGTTGGCTCAACTACTGTAAAAGCTTTCTATGATCTATTTTTAAATTTGGTTAAAGCTGGAAAATTTTTTATGCCCCTTGCCTATCAAATGTAATCCAGCCATTAGATGTGATGGTTAATATTTTGATGAAGCACGGTCTCATGTTAGATATACATAAATATATATATGAGACCCTCTGAGATATCTTTTGGCTAAGTATGGAGCTACAGGAGTCTTTTGGAGAGCAGAATCTATCAGCTCTTCTCATCCTCATGACATGAATCATTAATGGGGTGTGTGTATCTGCCTTCACCTCTGCCTGGTCAGTATTTAGTGTGTGTGTGTGTGTGTGTGTGTGTGTGTGTAGGAGGGATACATACATTGGGGTCTTTGAAGTGTAAAGTAACAGGCCTTTTTAACTTTTGGATGTGAAATATTTATTTGGGCAAGAGTGCTGCTTTGGGAGAACGGGGCAGAAAAAGAAGAGAAAAGAGAGACAAACTTAAACAAATAAGCAAAGATCCATTAATGAATTGCATTAAAACAGTTTGTTCATGTTCTGTTATGTATGTGCTATATTCTTTCTCATTGCCAGAATTATTTTAAACATTGTGACAGGTTTTAAGAATTTAAAATTACACTGGAATTCACTTATTTGTTAGACCAGCTTTCTGTATTTCCTGTATTTCCCTAAGAATGAATTCTAATTATTCACATTGGAAGAATTTTTTCACTCTTCAGTAGTCTCAGACTTAAACCTTCAACTTAGAATCTATTTCCTTTTTTCAATCGTTGTCATGAAGTCACTGTATTTGTTTTTTTTTTTTTTATTCCAGTTTGGTTCATTTGTTCTTTGGTCTTTCTTTTAATTTTAATTTGAAGAATTAAAAAGCACTTTTTTTGCTTTTGTCAATTTTTATTTTTTATTTGTTTGAATAAAGTGTCACAAAGATGACCGATTCACAATATCATCTATCCATAGATACACGTACAATTCAGGGTCACAGGAGGCTGTGGACTATCTGATCTATGACTGGGCTAGAGACACGCTACAGCCTGCACAGGCTGACAGTGCATCACACAGGTAATATCAGCACCTTTCAATAAAATCAAATATAAACTTCAGATTCAAGACACGGTTATATGAGCTGGTTTTAATAACAATGAAGAGTATGTATTCATATTGAATTGCAGTTAATCTTGAGATGCTTCTCTAAATGTACATGTCTTTGGTGAATTTCCATTGTCAATGCTGCTCCCCTCCCTCCAGTCTAATTGAAAGCGAGTATTAAAAACTAAACCCAGCGATTAGAGGACATGACAAAAGACACAGGAGGCTGAGACCTTTATAGAGAGCCATGTGTACTTTCCGGCGCATGTTTATAAATGCATGCGTCTGTGTGTTTGAGCACACATGAGTCTCAGTGTGCATGTTTGTCTCTGTTCTGCAGGCCAGACGTCAGTATTGACAAAGGGCTGACCTGGGAGGAGACTGACTTCGTTAAAACAGGCCTTGAACAGACAGAGAATAGAGACTGAGGGATAGAGGAAGGGAGGGGGGGAATGGTGCAAGGGCAACCTTTGGTGGGGGGTAAGAGAAAGGGAGGGTAGAAAAGGGAGGGAACGGTGCAAATGAGGGAAACGTGACTTTTCAGCATTTTGGAAAATTCTGTAAAGAGTAAATATTGGCTTGGAGGTGTGTAGCAGTGAAAAATAGGACTGAGGATAGATTGATAGAGGAGTAAATGAAACAAACAAGTGGAGGCAGAGGGGGGGATTAGGGAGGTAGTGGGAAGCAGTGGGAGAAGGGGAGCTAGAGAGGAGGCAGGTGAAGTCAAAATATGAACGTAAATGGTTAAACAAGGAGGAAGAAGGAGGGCAAAAAAAGGGTGGGGTGAATGAGAGCCAAAGGTGAGAAGATTGGGATGGAGAAAGCAATTTTAGATAAAGGCAGGAGAAACCTAAAGAAAAACCACAATCTTCTCTGAGTAAACGTTAGCTGTGACCAAGGAAAGGGTCAAGCACGAGTCTGTGTGTGAGTCTGAGAACGAGAGAATGAAAGAGTAAGAGACAGAAACACAAAGACACAGGAGAATTCGCTTTACTTTGCACATCTGTTTCTGTATGAAAGAAAAGGCTTGGCGGGGGAGAAAGGGGCTGAAGCTGATATGTGCGCGAGAGTGGGCTGCTGTAGAAGGAATCAATAACTGATAAATAAATTATAAGCCACAAATTTCAAAAGGCACCGGCAAAAACTAATGATCCAAGCAAACAAATGATTTGAGCTAGAAGAGGGAAAAGATGAGCGGGAGGGCTGATCTTCAGTGTGTGTGTGTCTGTTTGTGTATCTTTTGTTGCAGTGGAAAAAAAATATGGGGGACTCTGTTGTGGTGGTATTGATGATGTCTGACATCCTATATCAATTAATGTGGAACTCAAAAACATGCAGCTGCTGGTATGATCAAAAGGCAGGAAAGGAAGCAGGGAATTAAAGAAGTCCAAAAAGAGGTTAAAAATGTCAGTGAAGGAAAATTTTAGCAGAGAAACCAGACAGCAAGAAAATGCTGCTAATTAATTGTTATTGAAAACAGTAAGTTGCTGTAAAAGCTCATGTCTTTGGTACAATACTGTATCTTTTCTCTGGCAAATGTACATTTTTATGGTTAAGTAAAAATTAAACTGTTTGATGTGCTTAAACCTTGGTTGTTCTGTCAGTGTGATGTGATTTCCAGTCAGATCCCAAACAGTGCAAAGCTTTAGCTAGGAACAGTCCAACATGACTGAGACTCTTGTAGTGATTAGTTAAGTCTGGCTAGTGTTCATCTTCAGGGTCAGACACTGAATTCATGCTCCATAGGTGAGGAGACGCAGATTATTGTAGTAACAATCAAATAACAGCATGACTATTATCCCACTAAACAGCTGACAGCATTATTTTGTACAGCTTTTATTCATAAACGGCACAATATATAGTACTGTGCTGTTTACACATGAAGATAATGCTACTGTAGTTTACAGTAGGCACACTGTAAAATCACAGTAAAACGCTACCAGATCTTTACTGTAACTTAGCAGGGAGAATTGTTACTGTGTATTTGCACTATATTTTCAGTCATCTATCTTATGGGTACATTTATTTGTTAAACACCATTAATTGTGAGATATTTTTTTATAGTTTTGGTATAGAAAGGAACAATTACCAGGGCAGGTTTCATCCTGTACAGGCCATCTGCTGTCTTACTAAACGACACAAACAAGATTTTTTTATTGCAGAACCAAGTGGACTCAAACCTCGGGTGTGCATGAGGAGAAACAGTTACAGTTTTGTACATGCTATTAGTTCCTTGCACAATAGCAAACATGTTTTTAAATATCTACACAAAATTATAAATGGCACAGTTATAATTGTTCTTTAAATCAAAATTTCACTTGAGTTTTGTATGATCCGTTTTCAAGGGAAACTGCAAACTAACATGGATGAAAAGACAAGAAACAAACAAACAAACAAAAACTTGAAATGAAACATGGTTAACAAAAATTCCTGCCCAAATCTTTACATCCATATCTTTCTGGCCTCATAAAGCATATGTTATAAAGATTTTAAAGGAGTTTAATATTGTGTACTTTCAAAGAAATGAGGTCAACATTTGCCCCACAGTGACACTGACCTTCAACCCTCATGAAACCCTCAGCAAAATATCTTCGCTTATCTAAATTTTTTTCATTTGATCTAATTTACTATTTATTTATTTTTTTTTACAAAATTTTGTCATTAGATTATGACTGATTGAATTATGAGGCAACAGTGATCTTTGACTAGCAGGTTTTAACCCTATAATGCCAAATGTATCATATTTGATACAGGAGTTTATGTGAGTTTTTGAGACTTCTGCATCATCACTGTGATTTGTTTTTCTCTGAAAACCCAAAATAAATTGTACAATCCATTTCTACGCAATAAACTAAAAAAAAAAAAAATACAGGATGTAGCAACGACAAAATTATATGAAACAAATTAAAAATCGTAAATGCAAATTATAAATATACAATGCGATAAACACCAAAAGAATTTCTATAAATTATTTAATGGGTCAGCCTTTACAGGGTTAATTAGTTCATCCTGTAGTCCAAGTAAATGTTTTTATTAAATGTGACGAACTGAATCTGTTAATGGTGTTCAAGCGATGTACTTACCTGAAAACAAACAAGTCTTTGCTGCCAATTAATCCTATAAAGGTATTGATGAAATGCTGGCTGGTGTTTAAGATTTAATGTATAAAATGAACTGTTGTCCAGGCTGCTGGTTTCTGTCTAAAAAGTAGAAACACTTAGTTAAACTCAGCGCAGCTGCATTAAAACTGATTACAGTAGAAAGACAAAATCAGCATCAGCTAAACGGGGGCACATCTGTTGATACCACATCATTATAATCTTTAGCATTTGTCAGTTTTCTGTGATTGCATTGCCTCATTATCACATCACACTCTGTTGTGTTTTGTTGTCTAATTTGTTTCATTTTATTTGACAAACCGATTTGCAGATTTGCATTTGAGTACCCACAAAAACATGTGTATACACACTTATTCCCCCAGTGTGGACTCTCTAAGGACCTGCCATGTGTGTATTACATGTGTGTGATAATGAAAGCTGCTGACTGGCAGTTGTGATTGGCTATGTAAGCAGCCTCTAGAGATGGCTGTCCGAATGGTGCCAGCTAGACGCCAGACAGACTGCACAGCGTGTTTGTGTGTGTGTTGTGTGAGGGTGTTTGCATGCAGTTGTGCGTAGATGAATGTATCATCAGCAGGTGTTTGTGTGTGTGTGTTAATGAGAGTGTGTATTTTTGTGCATACTTTATGTGTGGGCTTGTGTCTCCAGGTGTAAGTGGGAATGTCCATATTGCCAGTGTCTACATAACTAATACAGACGTAGACACACACACACACACACACACACACACACACACACACACACACACACTGATACCATGCTGCATCCAACTGTCTGGAGCCTGATTATAAATACAGTGAATTAGTCCATGTTTTTTTGTCAGTATGTCCCATGAGATGTAGGTTTCCACTCAGGATGTTTTCCCTTTCTCTTTCCTCTCTGGTTTTCACCTTGATATAATATTAAAACAGGGCTTTAGTGAGGAGTGTGGTTGTTGTATAAGTACATCATTAACTTTAAGTGTAGACTCAATGGTTAACAAAAAAAAGAGTATTATTTAGTTTCTCTTCCTCTTCTATATTTATCATTGTGTGGAGATTCTTTCCACTAACAATTTAGCGATTAGACAACACCGACTTGTGCATCTTCCATAAGTGTTAGACAGCGAGGACTGGAGATAACGAAAAATTCCCAAGGGTTTAAGTGATGGCGGTGGCTGATTTGCACAATCGTGTTGAGATTTAAAATGAGCCTGGGCTCGTTATTACCAGAATTTAACCAAATATTTTTAAAAGCCTTCTGAGAGAGCATATTTGGGTTTATTTTAACTTAATCTCATCATCTGAAATCATGACATGAGCCACAACATAACAAGGATTGAGGATTTGATTATTAGGGTGTCATTGTTGAATTGAAAAGCTTTGACCAGTTCTTAATTTTCCGCCCACAAAAGAGCAACAAATTCGCAAAAGAGCAGTGCACTCATGGGTGAGATGTTTAAGATTGTGTGACCCCCGCGAGGGAACTTCAAACTGAAATGAAATCCAAGTTTTAAGTGCATCCGTATCTCCTCTCGCCCTCATCCTTATCACTACTACATCAGGCAAAAACTTTGCAGGATCACTTAGACGCACAAACACAAAGATCCGGCTCAACCTTTGAGGATAAGGTGTGCAGGATAACAACGGTGAGAAAAAGACACTGTGGCTCGTTGACAGAGCAAGGGCGACTTTACCTCTGGACTGTGGCAGAGGGAGTGGCATTAAAAGAAAGAGGAGGGTGTGAGTGTGACAGGGAGAGCTTTGCTTTCACGCTTTGCTGAGCAATGAAAGAGTATCTGTCACAGAGAACACGCCAAAAGACAGAGTGCAAAAGTTAGGCAAAATAAAAGAGACACACAACAGAGGAAGGGAAAGCAGGGGATAGGGGAACAGACAGAGAAAGAGTTGGCTGAAAGCAGCTTCTGTCTTCTGTCCCACCCCCTGACTGTCTTCCCCTCCTCTCTGCCCGGACGGGGAAAAGGAAAAAAGAAAAAGAGTGCAGGGAGAGAAAGACGGAGAGGGAGCTCAGCCACGCTCGCTCTATAGCGCAGGACTCAGGAATTCCAGGACCTTTGGAGTTGTGAGCTCACACACACACACTATCACACACACGTGCTGCTTTTCTCGTGGTGATACAAATCGAAACAAGACTGAGAAAGGGAGGAAAAAAGGAAAGGCTGACAGCAACAAAAATTAAAAATTAGCTATTTCCTGTGGACTATCTGACCATGATGGCACCTGCCAAGGGGAACGTGGCTCGGAGGGACTGAGGACTGAAACGGGACACAGCCAGAGGAAGCTGCTGATGAAGGTGAGGTTTTCATGAAATGGCACAATCCCTGAAACTGAAACATCTCCCTTTGTCCTTTAGACAGAGTCACTGTTTATATGACTACAAGTAAAGTATTTACTCTAGAGACTCTGATTTAATGATAATCTGATATAGGTGGGATTATTGTTTTTATTGTACTGCTATTTTTTATTCATTTTTAAAAATTAATTAATAAGTAATAGCTAAAAGATACTTTAAACTACTGTTAAGTACTGAAGCTGGGGAATGCCCTGTGTAGGTGTTTGTACTGGAACAGATCTGAATGCGTGGCCACTCTGCTGTATTTGTGATTTCATATCTGTGTTAATCATTAGGGTGAGTTCCATGAGTAACACAATAATGCTGCTTGATGGTGCGTGCGTGTGCGTGTGTATGTTTGGACATATTGTTTTCAGAGGAAGTGAGAAGGTTTTTTTGGGCATGTCTTTAATTGGATTTGATCAGTGGGCGATTCATCTGAGCATGAATCAGGAGAGGAAAAGAGTTTTCACGCATGTGGGAGTGTCTGTGTGTTTTGGATGTTTTATTTCCTGACGGTCCATCAGTGGAAGTGGGGGATTTCGACTGAATTATTATTGCTTTTGCAGGAAATCTGGCAGCACTTATCAGTAACATTGAAGTTTCTGTTTCAAATTGAGAACATGATATGGTCTGATAAGGCCTTTGTGCAAAGTTTAAAGCTTTGTGGTGGAATAATAGTGACTGGAAATCACTGCTGCCATTGGTGCTTTTACACCTGCTGTCCCCTCTGACCTTCATCCCACCATACTCTTCTGCTTTTGTCCTCTAATCTCATTGACTTCTACCTTTTTTGGGTTTTTTGCAGTTTTCTACTCAAATCCCGCAAATAACAGGCCAATTCACTCTCATCCTTTCTTCCACCTCTCTCTTCTTTCTTTATCTTTGTCTTTTTAACTACACCGTAAAAAAAAAAATCCTAAAAAAACAGTGATATTCCGGCAGCTGGGGTGCCAAAATAATACCAGAAAATAACAGAAAATAACTTTCTCATGAAAATACGGTTATTTTCAGTAATGACAATACAGTTTGTTGCCCTAATTTTACATGGGATTTTGCCTTTTTCAAGTGCTTTTAAACATTAAATTAGGAACAATTTAATGTGATTAAACAATGAAATTACCTATAAACAAGGTCAATGAATGCATCAATATGAATAATAATACTTAAATGTACAGAAATATACAGTTAACAGTTGGTTTAAATAATAATGGATTGCATTCATATAGCGCTTTTTGAGACCCTGAAAGCGCTTTACAATTCCACTTTATAATTCCCCTTTATAATTCCCCTCTGGCCATCACCAGTAGGTGAAGTGTCTTGCCCAAGGACACAATGACCGAGAGTGTCCGAGCCGGGGCTCGAACCGACAACCTTCTGATTACAAGGCGAACTGCCAACTCTTGATCCACGATCGCCCTAAATAACATTAATAATAATAATAATAATTTGATGTAAACAAAGTTTATAAGAATCATTTTATATATTTTTCCATAGCATTACATTTGAATTTAACAGTTCAATCTTTCAAATAACGGACAAATATTTGTGAAATTATGATGCATTTGTGAATGTATTCTAACAGTCTAAATATGCATATGTACAGACAGATACATTTAGAAAACAAGAAAATTATGTTTTATTACATTTACATTGATTTTATGTTAATTTACATTTGACATGTAAAATCACAGTCTATTCATGTGAACTTAATGATATTCTCAGTACAAAACTGTAAAATACACAGTAAACTACTTTTATATTACAATTTTTTTTTACAGTGTATTCATCTGCCTTCATAAAGCTTGTTTTATGTAACTGCAGAGGCCTACTTTTTAGTATTCTTTCTCACTCAGTATCCTTGGTATTTTGCGTGTGAGCGGATGTATACGTGTTTTCAAGCTCACAGGTGTGCATTTTGTCTGTCATTTTACCTATTCAGTCCTATAATCCGTGGTGTCACGGGTCTTTATAAGCCCTCCACCTCTCATCTTTTACCTGCATACTAACCCTTCCATTACCATACCATTAAGTCTACACATTACACCTTAATTTACCTTTTCAGTCTTCGTCCAACTAAGAGCTAAGTGATCATTTTTGAACTTGTACACACATTGTTCTTGTGTTTTTGTGATGTCTAAGTCAATAAGCAGTAGTTTAGTTATAGCTTAGCCAACAAGTGTGTCTTGTTTAAACAGAGGCCTCGAGTTGATGCAGGTTGAGTTAAAAAGATGTTTTATGACAGAGAACCTGTTTAGCCGTCTTTGCTTCCATGAAGGAAAAGAGTATAAAGCCCCCTTTTCTCTCTTATGGGAAGTGGACATTGAACTCAAAGATAGCACCCACTCGCTTACGTAAAAGCGCTTGCCTAATGCGTGAACCAAAAAAAAGTTTTTTTTTTCACTTCCATGTTTGCTTCCATGTGTGCATTATGCAGTTTGGTGCGCGTTAATGTTGGTGTGCTGAGCCGCCAATGTTGTTCACATGATCGACTCTGGGAAGGTGTGAAAATATGAAACCTCTATGGATTTAAATAAATTATGTTGTTTGCAGCTGGGGTAAAGTTTTGCATATGTCTTCTGCATACTGGTAGTCTAAAGGGAAAATGCTTTACAGAAACTTTTTCATTGTGGTTGAGGATGATACAACAGTGAATTGTTTCGGGATGTGTTATGTGAGGGAAGCAAGGGTGCCAGACATTTCAAGCCTCCTTCTCGTCTCTGCCTGAGGTTAGCTATCCCTTTCTTAATATACTAAACTCTCTAAATAAACTGATCAGGTTGCATTGTTAATTGGTAATTGCATTGGTAATTCAGGCATGGGAGAAGAATTTGCCGAAGTACTGAAATATTTATGTTTATGATGGACAAAAACTGTCCATTTGGGCAGTGGTTGAAAACCAGTCACTCAATGCATTAGTCAGAAATCTCTGATTTGCACTCAGTTATTTGTTTATCAGTGTGATAACATATACTATGGTGAAAGCAGATATGGAGTGATACTTTTGTGACTAGGCCTTTCACTTTAAGGAACATACAGCAGTCTAGTGTTTGTGGTTTACCAGTGTGTAATATAGGTCCAGTGTTGTGGTGAATTAAGTAAGTACACTGTGCATGCCTACAGGGGTTTTTAAGTGATCATCCAGTGTCAGATATGCTTAAATATTGTGTGTTCTCCTGTTAGAAAAGAAATGTTTTAAACAGTAAAGATCCAACCAGACTGAATACAAAAGCTTGAAAAACTAAGTACATGCATGCTGCCTGTCTTCTTATTCAAACATCACGTCAACCAAAAGAAAAAAAGAAGAAAAGGAGTGTTTGAGTCATCACAATGAACGGCCAAGTCCAATTCAGCTTAGAAAATTATGGATCCGCTTCCATAGTATCCATTGTGTGTTCAAAGACATTATTGGAGTGCAAAAATAGCTTGTTGAAGTCCAAAGGCAGTTATGCTTTGCTTTGGTGGCTTGTCTTGATATTGAGCAGAAACATTTCCATAGTTGACAAAATCTTAATAAAGTGTTGGACAAAAGAGCTTTCCATTCAAAACAAAGGAAACTGGTTCTGTATTGAATTTGTTAAAGACTGTGATTGGTTATTAAGCTGTTAGCTGAATCTGATGAAACATTTGTCTGACTAAGACAGACAGAGGCAGACTCAGTGAAGAATCTCTGAAACACCATCTCTGCTCGCAAACTAAATGTCCTGCTGGAAAATGTAGTTCTCAAACGTCCTCTCTGTTTGCACAGAGTAGATTTAAATCTGTGCAATTTAGACTCTTTCACTTAGGCTGACTGTAAACTGTATACAGAAAACTTACAGACTAAAAACAGATATACTAATAGAGATAAAAGCTTGGAAAATCTTATGGAAAAAAACTAATAATCATAATAATAAACTAATAATGATTTAACATCAGAGTGCACAAAATGTATTTAACCTAGAGTTCAAGGTGGGTTTGCTGATTGTCTGCTGATGAATTGACCACCAAGGTAACTGATGGTTAAGGTGGTTATACACTGATCAATTGCCACACCTTAAAACCCATTAACCCCTATCTCAACCCTTGCTGAACAGAAAAACACATTAACCTTGCTCTTAACCTTGTGCTAAGCTGGAAATATCTACCAGGTCAGCGGAAAGTAGGTAATAAATGTATAAAGCAAAAATATAAGGATTAAGATAAGTTACAATACCTATAGGATATGTCTGTGTAGGCCATTGCTTTCATAGATCCTGTTATTCTGGCCTGTTATTCTATCACGTGTTCTCTTAATGTGTATGAAGTAAGAAGAAAACTGGACAGACCTGATGAGTCTAGGTGTGTGAGAAAGACAGAGAGGCCAGGCAGCGATGTCTTTGTTTGAAATATTCAATGAATGCCTCTGCTCTCTTGAAATATTGACTTTTTTCCCATATAGCCAGAGGGGACAGGCAGGAGAAGAGGTTGTTGTCCCATTCAAATAAAAAGCAAAAGGCTGTTAGCATCAAACTTTTATCAGCTTTTCCTTTTATTATTTATTTTATGTTTTCCTTTTCAAACCTTCTAATTAAACACGATACCAGCCCTTAATCTGAATGCAGCAGCTAATGAAGGGTGTAATCTGTGCATGTGTGTGAGAAAGTGGGAAAGAGAAAGTCAGTGTTTAGCTCTTAATTCAATTTGCTGTTAGCAAATATGGACATGTACAATATGTGGAAATTTGTGTCCTTTTTGTGTGTGCATATTAATGTGTGCTGTGTGTCTGTGATGCATTTGTGAAAATGAGCATATTACAAAAATTGATTCTAAGTGTTACTCTGTCTCCTGATCTTCTCACACGTCTGAAAATCGCTCTTTTTTTCTACATCAGCAAACATTTAGTCTGCGACTTACAACACTGCTGAGGAAAGAGCTCAAAATCTCCTTTAACGGAAACAGCCGTTGTAGTATGCTGCAAGTTAGTTAGAGTCCTTCAAGTATATGGTAAACCATATAATATTACACAGTGTGCTTTAGAAATGGATTAGTGTTACAGTTATGAGAGTATGAATGCCTATGTACACGACTTATTGTCGGCTGCAAATGTCGTTAAAGTTTAATATCACAGTTTACCCAGTCAAATGAAATATGTGCGTTATAACACATAGACAAGAGATTTGCAAAAAAATATGGAAATTGTGTAAGATGATCAAACTCGTGTTTTAAGGGTGTCATTTGATATGTGTGGCTAGCCTGGACCTTAACGGATGGCTGGATAACAAATGGGTTGAGCTTGAGGTCAGCGAGGATAGTTTCCCTAATTCATCACTTTGTTAAAAAGGTAGATAAAGCATGTAGGTACCTGATGTTCTTGAATGAAGCTCAACCTTTCAAGGTGGAGTGATCCTAAAAGATAAGACATTGTGCACAAACACTCAACACACAGCATTTGTTTAACAACTATAAGCTAAAGGAGAAAAAAAGACAGTAGCGCCAATATGAAAGGATCGACTTAGAAAAGTAAAGTAAGTCTAAATAAGGTTAATTAAGATCAGAATGGAGTTAATTAGGTTTGTCTGTGTGCACAGATGTTGTAGATACAGGGTGGTTAATGGGGCCGTGGCTCTATGTCATCAGATAAAAGGAGCTCACTTATACACCCCGATGGCCTAAAGTAAAGGTTAGACTGGGGACAGCACGGTCAACTCACAATCAGTAGACCGCTCAAGACAAAATGATGTATGATCCAGCCATATGTTTTTCTATTGACAGTTATAAGGACTAAGAAGTTAAAAATCAAAGAATCAAAGCTCTTCGGTGCAATCGATTTGTTAAAAATGTGTCCGTAGGTTGATTGAGTAACATATTTTTCATTTAGATTCCACTGGGTTAATGGTTTAATATGCTGTACTGCTTTCCTCTGTCAGATTGTTGCACTTAGTTCTGCAGAGTAACGGACTCCGAATTACAGAATTACATTTTTATACTAGTCAAATAGTTGAGTATCAGTCATTGCACCATTTTGTCAATGAGCGCAGGAGAAAACCTGCATTAGTCGAACACCATCGGATCCAGTCTGCCTCAAACACTGAATATACAACATTTTAACTGAACAATATAAGCTCGTAATGTATTTTAAAACCCAACATCATTCCCTCTAAACCTTCTTCCAGAGTTACCTTTCCTTCTTTTATGGCCTTATCCTCTGATTCCCCTTCTTGTACACAAAAATACACACACACACAAATACTTGCTGTCCCTCCTAATTTCTTCTTTTTCACCACATGCTCCAGCCCATCTATCGGTGTTGCAGAAGAGCCTCTTGTTTGCCAGACTAACCTGTAATTGCTCTCTTGATTTGTGTAGCTGTGTGTACGCATGCATGTGAGAGAGTGTGTGGGTCTGGACTCCAGTCCTGTCCTGTCCTGTCACCTTGAGCAGTCATGCAATTTGGAAGGTGAGGTGGAATTAGTCAGCTTTACACAGGAAGACAGGAAAATAACGAGTTTCTCACCATCCCTGTCACACATGCATTATCACACACACACACACACACACACACACACACACACACACACACACACACACACACACACACACACACACACACACACACCCTTACAGTTTCAGGAACTCTTTCTCTCTCCATACATACACACACACACACACACTTTGGAGTGTCCCAGTGGAGTGCTCGAGGGGCTTATGCAGAGGATTTTGCTGTTCTGCAGTGTGCCTGTCAGATAAGGGAAGGAGATGCAGGCGTGCCTTGTGACACAAGACGGAGCGTGAGCAGTACAGCCTCTTCTCTCCTTCCCCTTTCCTCTTTAACCTGTCACTCAACTACCTGCCACACTCTGCTGCCACTGGTGATGATACCACACGCAGGAACCGTCTGGCATCTCATTTAGTAAACTCATGAAAAACACACACACACACACACACACATAGGAGGGGATTCTCCTGAGTTCCCTATTTTATCTGTGTCTGATTGGCTGATTTGGTTTTGGGGAATGACTGCACAGCAATCACCAGACTGACATATAACCACACCTATATTTTAACATTGTAAACAATCCTAATGACCATACTTGATGATAAAAGACAGACATTTAATTTTCACAAGACTATTTTTGGCTTTTTTTAATCTCTTTGTCATTCCAATGATTATTTCATCATCAGCCTCTTGCTCCTTTGTACTCGCTCTTCTCTTCCATGCATTCTCTCATACACCCATACTGTTTCAGGTTTATTTTACCCTTTCTCCTATATCTACCCTTCCTTCTTTACCCTTTCTCTCAGCCCCCCTTCTTCTCACCACCTGTAATCCTGCTTAACGCTATTCTGAAGCTGCTTGGGATTGCAAATACAGTGTCATAAAGACATACCAAGTTTGCATATCTGTTGCAAGGATCTGTTTATGCCACTGTTTTGGGAGAGGCTAGTTGCCAGTGGTGATGTTGGTACATTAATCCACTCCATGGATGGCAATAAATTTGCGCACTGTCACTATTACATTATCATCCCTATATTTCTTTTTATTCTTCATCACTCCGTTCTTGGATTTCCCCAAAATCCTCAGTTCTCGGTCTCCGACCCAACAATGAGAGGAAGGTTGTTATGTTTTATGAGGATTATAACTGCAGGATTAATCAAGAAATAGTTATTTTTGTTATCTTGAATAGAACTTGAAAAGATTAAGGATATTGGTTTTACTACAGATCAGTCTGCCTTGGATCAGTCTATTCTTGGCTTATTGTTTTTACACTTTTTAATAAAACTACGAAGATATGAAACAGCTGGGAGGCTTGCAGTGAAGGGTAGATGTAGTGCATCTATTCTGTCACTCGGCTCATTCATCTACTTACACACTGGGGACAGTGAGTGACTATGAAAGATACTGGGCTGACCATTGGGAGCAATTTAGGATTCAGTATGTTCCCCATGGACACTTAGACATGTATACAGCAGGGACTCTAATTGAACTGCTGGTACTGAGATTAGTGGACAATCTGCTCTACCTGAACTAGAGACGGAATATATTTGCTATGTAATTAACATTTTTTTGGATAATATTCAAAAGCAGGATATATTTCTGTGTTTGGTAGACATGTACAACCCCCCCACTCCCACCCCACCCTTGTCTCTGTTGGGATTTAGTGCCCAGTCTTTCATTGAACAACTGCAATTATATATACTGTAGGCTCGGTGGGAAGGTCTTGCACGTGCTCTACAGACATCAAAATATATCACCGTTCACCTCTCATAGTCTCAGCTTTCTCAGGTTCTCACAGTTTTCTCAGTGCGCAGCAAGACGCACGCTGATCTAGTCTGTTTATTCTAGCTTCGTACCCTCTTCATATTCCATGGAAACCCTCCTTTCTACCGATGCCTTGTCCTGTCTCAACTCGTCAACCCACCAACGCCCCCATGTCTACCATCACCACCCTCTTTACCAGCACCATCCCCCCAGCCCAAGCCTCTTGGCAGCTCCTCCAGGCAGGCTAATTGACTCACTCCCAGGAGGGGGGGGGGGGATCATGCCACATTTCTAATTTGGCTTCCCCTCCTCCAGATAAAAGCTGCATACATCCATTCTTCTAAACCCCCCTCGCTTAAAGCCCTCAGTCTCTATCAGTGTACCTTATCTCTTCTCTTCAATTCCCTTTATCTCTAAATTTTTGTATGTATTTATCCCTTTTACAGTTATGTGAGTTTAACTGAAAGACAAAAAATGAAACGAAATAAAAATATATATACCGTATATTCTTTTTTTGTTTCATTCATTTTTCTTTTAGCTAGCTGTCTGATCACTAACAGCCTAAAATACAGATATTATAGACAACTGAATACATAAAAGGGCAGATCGAGACACACACACACACACACACACTCATAGAGCACAGCACCCCGCCTTTGCTCACCATGGGGTTCACCTTCAGAGAGCCTCCATCTTCACAAACTGCACCTGGGGACTTTGATGGGCGTGTTTCAGTGTGTGAGTGTGTGCATGCACATGTGTGCCTACAAACCAAGCTTTACCCGGCTAACATGCAGACTGATGGAGAACAAAGATGCTTTCTGATTTCCAAAATCTGTAGAAATAATAAAAACGTCTTTGATTTCTACATTAGAGAACATAGCAACATATTAAATGTCGCGTTATTTATCATACAGTGCATTGGTTGTGCATCCAAAGCTCACGCTTTTGTTGTGTGTGCATACTCATTGCACATAGCAGAAGTGCTATGTGACCTGTTTGGTTTAGAGTAAGAGCTGTAGCTGTCAGTGAAATGGTGTTTTCAGATGTACATAAATTTTCTTTCAGGTACTTTAGCTGGATGGTTGGAGTCAGCTTGTGCTGTGGAAAGGACATTTGACAAGAAGAGAATTGTTACCTACAGTGCAATATGTGGAAAGAGTTTATGCCTGCTCTACATATTTTCAGAAGAGTGGAAAATGCATTCCTGCTCCCAAATAACAAGGGAGATTTGGATGGGCTAATACTTTCGTACTTTTTCTCCTGCTATGCTTTTTTCTCTACACCTAAAGTTGCATGAGAGGCATATTTTTTTTTTCCTCCACATATTTACTATAACATACAAATAATGAACACCCGACAAACATAGTTCCCATTCAGGAGTTGTAATGGGCTGAAGCAGAACGATGTTATGCCATTCTCCTTCACCCCAGAAGCAGAATGGGCCGAAGCTTTTGTTGTGAAATAGTTATTATGTCATAACAAGTATTTTATTATCTTTATGGCTTGACAACTATAGTAAAAAGAAAGTGGGAACCATTTAACAGTTGTTTTTTTCAGTAATTTTGCCCTGTTTCAGGTAAGTTGTGAACTTATATGTAGTGGGAAGTGGTAGTTTGTGTCACTAATGACCAAACAAAGAGTTCACTAGAATTTTTAAAGGTCATCTGCTTGAGACAACTGGTACATAGATCCATAAAACCTAATGGTGCGCACATACATAGTAGAATCTATGTCACTACTATGTTGCTGTCTAAGGAGCTTGGAAAGAAAAGCGTCTGGACTTCTTTAAGTTGCTTGAAAAACCAAATGTGAACCCGAGCAGTGCAAAGCAATAAGAGGTAACCAACCAAAATTGTATTGTATTCTTTGCTTTGACGTTACTACCAGAAATGCAACTGATTGCTGTTCTTTTTATTATTGTGCCCAGTTACAATATCGCCTTTCCTCCAGGTTAACAACAGGGGTGTCACCAGAACCAATCCTTCCACTACCCTTTCAATGCCCAAATTTTGATAACGTGACAGTACTTATTTTACTTTGGTATTGTACAAAGACAGCTATTCTTCCAGAACTGAAGGGGGCAGCATACAGCTACAAGTGTTCTAGTCGATCCTTATATAGAAAAGAAGAAGAATAAAGGCCACAAACATAGGAAAACCCTACAAATGGAATATAAAAAGCCCACATGTAAGATGGCAGCTAGTGCAGTTGTTGTGAAGGGAAGAAATACTTCAATTTAGCGAAGCACATGTAAGTCTGACATCCAAGTCTGTTCGAATAATTCAAGCTGAATAAGTTTAATTCACAGTAACATCATCCAAAGTATTATCATTCTTATTTTATCCTGAAATGCCTCAAAAAAGAAACCTCAAATTCAGCCAGTCTGTATTCAGAGTAACAAAACAATTCGAATGTGCTTGTGCAAAGCCATGCAATAAAGATATAAAATACCATGAAATAAGGAATCAGTTTCTCTTTTACTGCATGAAAGTGCAGAACCTGAGATATTTCCAGAAGAAATGTTTGTAACAAAAACTATCATTATTTTACTTCCTAGTTGGTTTATTTACTCTGTTTTCTTCTATATAATCATCTCACATCATTACTAGGCAGATGTTGATTGGTTTGGTTATGTAAGAATAATGAAAACACGCTGATAGTATCAGGGTTTACGACATCCCTTGATATGTGGGTATGCTTTAAAGAACTAGTAAAGCATTATCACCTGCTCATGCTAGAAGGAAAAAATGTTTACGGCTGCTCTGAAGAATTACTTGACCTCTAGACACCTGGCAAATCATCGTGTGAAACGGGTGTGAACATCTCCGGAAAGTTTCAGGAAACTGTCAGAATTAGCCCCAAGTTAGAATATAGGAAAGGTGTGGGGGAGTAGCTTTCTCATCCCATTGGACAATCCAATATCCTTTCTGTAGGAAAATACCATTGCCTTCAGGGACACTGATAAGGAGGTTGGACATCTGGTGGAGCTTGCAGGAGGACAGCTTTTTTTCTCGCTTAGAAAGGACAATTAAGGTACTTTAGCAAGGACTTGTAAAGGGATTCTTGGTAAGTCCAGCTTGAGGGAGAGCCCCAGGCAGCCCTGTAACACAGTATTTTATATCCCAATAGGACTTGCATAACCCCTTTACTGACTTAACTTAATTTATAGCTAATATGGTTTAAAATAACTTTGCACCAACAAAATGATACAACCTATAACAGCTGGGTCGTTTGCCAGAAAAAAGCATATACGGAGGTGGGCTGAGATGGGCGCTCGTTGTGTGTCTCAGTAAAGCTTTTGTCCTTTTCTATACTCACATATCTTCTGTCGCTGCGATGTGTCATTAAACATCCCACATGAATAATGAATAAATGCACATTTAAATGAGATAGAAATTCACAGTCTGGACAGTCATTAATGTGACCACTAACTATAAAATGGAAGAGAGTTGGCCGGTGCTTTATGTGTGGGTGAGGCAGCTTCAAACAGGAAAGCCTTTCATGCTTCAAATCCCATATGTTTATATACTGCTCACTGCATCCCTCATTAGCAATGATCTAGTGTGTGTGTGTGTCTGTGTGTGTGTGTGCGCATCTTTAATGAGCATCTATATGAATTTTCATGTTGATAAAAGAGGAAGATTCTCTTATTGCATATATGCATTAAATTGCCCAAATAAACTTACCCAAATGCATCTTCAATGCATGTCTTTGTGATATAGCACGGTGTTTTACTAATTACTGGAACTTACAGGAAAAAGTTTCCCTATCCTACATGATCATATTTTTCTTAATTAAATTATATATATATATATATATATATATATATATATATATATATATATATATATATATATATATATATATATATATATGTATATATATTTGTGTGGAAGGTTAAGGTTGAACCACATAGTCTAATCAGGACAGAAGTCCTGTTACATAAAAAAGGCTCTCAACCTTTTCTTGAGAAAAGAAAAGAGAAAGAGGAGAAAATGAGGTGGAAGATGTGAGTACGAGCGAGGATAGAACAGTGACAGATTAGTGTGAAACTTGCTGTAGCAGGTTGTCTGCTGCTTGACGTAAAGATGATAAACCACATTATTCTCAAGGAAAATTCCTTGTTTAGGACAGAACCTTGTAGGTGCTTCTTCTCCATGAAAGTCAGGAAAGGTTTTCTTCTGTTCTTTACTGAAAAGACCTTTTCCTCACTCTGTATTTTCTTAATTCCTTGCCTTTTCTCATCTACCCTCTCATGATTTTTATCTCTTCTCTTACTGTTTCAGTTTCAGTCTTTGCATCCCAAAAAGAAATGGAATGGGAAAGAGGGAAAGACCGATGAATGATGTAAGGAGGGTAATGAGGCGGGTAAAAACTGGGGCAACTGTTTGCTGATAGGGTCAGAGTAAGAGGTCATAAAAGTGATACCTGCCTGAGGGCAACATAAACACACCCTGTCCATCCTATTTAACTCTCTTTTTTTTTTATCTTTTTTTCTCATTTATATCACTTATTTGCCTTTCAGTGAATGCAAAAGTGTAGTTCATATGGTGAATGTATGTTAGAAAATTTAGTTTCATTTTTACTCCAGTTAAAAAAGTCTAACTAATTGTGTGTTCTTGTAAATTCCTTTGCGTGTGGTTTTGACAAAAAGCCAGGGACTTATGTAGTGACTGTCGTCCTACAGGGGGTTTAGTCTGTGTGCAGAAAATATAATTGGAAGGGGTTTGTGGGGGAGAGCAAGCAGTGACATGTTGGTTTCACCTACACACCTGGACACACATTCATGCTGCAGACAAGTACTTTCAATGGACTCTTATGAATCTATGTGTGTTTAAAGTAGAAAAACATCTCAGAGTGTGAGAACCCCGTGCTTAACATGTACAGTCAACATGTGTGTGCTTTTTATTAAGAAGTTCAAAATCTTTGTTTAACTCACATGTAAAGATAACATAACTAAGATAACCAGCATTGATTTTGAGTAGAACTTTTTTCTGTTTTTGTCATGATTGTAATATAATAATAATAAAATAGTGGTTGTACACATGCACGCCCACACTCACTCACTCACAGACACAGTACCTGTTATTAACATGTGTAATATAATGCATAATGTAATATATGCAGTGTGGTTACTTTACAGACAACGCTAAAACATTGGTCCCTTGTTAAAAGTTTCAATTATTGCTAGCAAACTCCTGAAAAACACTGACCACTTAGCTACCACGATTTTGTTTTCCCAATTCAGAGCAGTTGTTGTACAACTTGCAGGGATCATTGATCTTCTTACTTATGTTGGAAAAATGACAATTTAGCAGCAGTAACTTGAAATATGATTTTAACCAATTTTAACCATCTCTCACATTATTGCAAAGGAATGCTGGTTTTTCACTTGTACTGTGGATGGAGGTTTGGACATTGGCTGGGTCACTGCAACACCTTGATCTTTTTTTCAGCCATTCTGCTGCGGATTTGCTGCTGTGCTTGGGATCATTATTCTGTTGAATGACCCAATTTTTGCCAAGCTTTAGCTGTCAGACAGGCGACCTCTTTGACTCTATAATACTTTACTAGTACAGAGGAGCTCATGGTTGACTCAGTAACTTCAAGGTGCCCAGGTACTGCGGCTACAATACAACTTCTAATCATCACCTCTCAACATTTTGCTTGACAGTCAGTGTGAGCTTTTTAGAGATGTGACCCTTTTTCCTGCCAACCTTTTAAAACAACTCATAGTCTTTTTGGTATTGTGCTGTCCTGAACTTCAACGTGCTGCATGAACTTTAACTGCTAATTAGTCTTTTAATTCCTGTGGAAGCAGCAAAGGTTTACCTAGTTTTTCACACAACTCCATTGAATCCTGTGAAAACCTTTTTCAAGTGACTGTACATTCATGTGAAATCATAGCACCCAGTATTGGATGGACATGGTTTTTCTTTTACAACCAATGGTCTATTGGTTTTCCAAGAGCATATACTCAAACTCTGCCGCTAAACATTCACTTCCACACAGCAGTCCCATGATAACATACACCGTAAAAAAAAAAAAATCCTAAAAAAACAGTGATATTCCGGCAGCTGGGGCGCCAAAATAATACCAGAAAATAACAGAAAATAACTTTCTCATGAAAATACGGTTATTTTCAGTAATGACAATACAGTTTGTTGCCCTAATTTTACATGGGATTTTGCCTTTTTCAAGTGCTTTTAAACATTAAATTAGGAACATTTTAATGTGATTAAACAATGAAATTACCTATAAACAAGGTCAATGAATGCGGCAATATGAATAATAATACTTAAATGTACAGAAATATACAGTTAACAGTTGGTTTAAATAATAATGGATTGCATTCATATAGCGCTTTTTGAGACCCTGAAAGCGCTTTACAGTTCCACTTTATAATTCCCCTCTGGCCATCACCAGTAGGTGAAGTGTCTTGCCCAAGGACACAACAACCGAGAGTGTCCGAGCCAGGGCTCGAACCGGCAACCTTCTGATTACAAGGCGAACTGCCAACTCTTGAGCCACGATCGCCCTAAATAACAATAATAATAATAATCATTTGATGTAAAAAAAAGTTTATAAGAATCATTTTATATATTTTTCTATAGCATTACATTTGAATTTAACAGTTCAATCTTTCAAATAACGGACAAATATTTGTGAAATTATGATGCATTTGTGAATGTATTCTAACAATCTAAATATGCATATGTACAGACAAATACATTTAAAAAACAAGAAAATTAAGTTTTATTACATTTACAGTGATTTTACGTTAATTTACATTTGACATGTAAAATCACAGTCTATTTATGTAAATTTAATGATATTCTAGAAGAACAGTACAAAACTGTAAAATACACAGTAAAATACTTTTATATTAAATTTTTTTTTTTACAGTGTAGTTTGAGAACAGCATATGCATGTGTGTGTGTGTGCGCATGTCCGGGCAAGTGGGTGTGCACAATTCCAAGTTATTTGTGTTTTGACAGGGGTGTTTTTTTGACAACCATTCAGCCGATCAACTTCAAGTAAAATGACAGGAAGCCAAGTATGTGGAGTATCTCGTTTGCGCTAATTCGAATGAGGGATGATCCCATTAATGGGTTTTCCCCCTAATCGGAGTGTGATTTCATCTGAAGACTGATGAACTAACAACTTGAATCTTGTTAGTTTGGATCTTATGGCAAAATCAATGAGCAGCAGTAGTCAAGCCTGCTATCTGATGTTGAAGAAAACACAACCAGGGCCAACAAGATAAGTTTTTTATGATAACAGACCAAAATAAATGGATCAGAAAAAAGAAAGTACAGAGATCTGCTGAATCCAAGCCCGTATTTAGTTTCTGGCCTTTTGTCCTCCTCTCTGCTCTTCTTTCCATCCTGACATGAAATAGTCATTAGATGTAGTGGTAATTCAGCCCAGCCGTCTTTCCACATTAGCTAATGTGCATCAGATAAGTCAGAAGGGTGTAGGTGTGTGTGTGTGGTGTGTGTTCATGTATACAGTATTTGGAACCCTGTATATGCAGGTCTGTGTGCGTCAGCATTCAAAGTGTGGTTCTGTCAAGACTACAGCTTTAGCACTTGTGTGTTTCTACGTCAGACAGTTTGCATGACATGGTTTTCTGTTCTGTTGTTGACAGGTGCTAAATAATAAAAGCGCCAAGAACAAGTACGAATGACGGAAAAGGCAAAGAAATACACGAAGAAGAGACACGGAGAGGCAAGAATAGAAAATAGAGATGAGAAGAAAAAAGTGAGAGAAGGCTGGAGATGTTGCTTTTAAATGCAGTTGCATAATCATCATGGCTGCCTTTCATATCCTGCATCCATTTAAAGCATTTGTCATGTGCACCATTAGAAATAAGGGTTCAAAATATGTAAAATGCGGCTCTTGAAAATGAACAGTAAAGGTAGTATGGACAAATGTCCATATCATATCAGCATATCAGCAGCACAGGTCACGAGGAACATCATAATGATGTGGAAAAACTGCAATGTTGGCAAATAGTGGAGAAGAAGAGTGAGGATCACAGGGATAGTATGCTTCTCGACCAGTTAACAAACAACCCTTTGACACTGACATTAGTTTTCCAAAGAAATATAGGAAAATTAAGCTAATGGAGACAAATGCAGTTCCTCTACTGGCCACTTGGGGCCAACAGAACAAGAGCTCGTAGACCTTACCTATTCTACTTTGTCTCTTTGAAGTAGACCTTTAAACCATGTTTGTACCTTTGGTGGCTTTTGAATTTGGTTTTCTTTTTTTAATTGCAGTTACCTAACATATATTATGACTTGGTGGATTGCACCCATACTGTTAATACTAATGGAGCTTGCATCGGCTGACAATTTGGTAGACCCCTCTCTGTTCTGCATGTGGTCACTTCTGGCTGCACAAAAACCCAGAGAGGCTAGAGAGAGTTGCACAAAGACATTTATAGCCTGTTGTATATACTGTAGGTGGTTAAAAAGCAAATCTCTGGCCTGAAAGTCCAAACCTCTCATTCACATTATAATATTCTACTTCTCTGATACTTTTCCTCCCTCCTTATCTCTCCCTACCTAATGAAAGCATTTTTTTTTTCATTCCTTCTCAGCTGCTGCTGATGAGAGGTGCCAAGCAGCAGGAGCAGCAGAGTTCTTGTAATTATGGATAAGAGAGGAGTTTGTGAGAAGTGGAGGGAAGCCAGCACTGAAGGGCATAACTAATGGTTTGTTGGTATTGTGTGACTATTGTGAAAAAGGTAATTTCCCTCTTTGAAACATGAACTCCTGCCATAGAGAGAGGGAGAGAGTAGTGTGTGCAGCTTAAACTGGAAGAGAGACACAAAAGAGAGAGGGGGACATCACAAGGTGACATCACCTGTCAGGTTTCTGCGTGTCGCCTCTGTGCCTGTGTCCTTAATTGTGTGTGTACAATACATTTATGGGTGCATTTGTATAATAGTATAATAGTCCAGTATGCTGTCGAGTCGAGTATGCTTTCAAATAATTGTGATTTCATATTAGCAGTTTCGTGTCTAACTCAACCAAAGATTCACCTGTATCTGATGAAATGCAACTGCTCTGCTCAGCATTAAGCAGAGGGCACAATGACAGTGTGTCAACAGAAAGTGTCAGTTATCTACCAGTGTTGCATTTCATGGATTTAAGCAGATCTAAGACAGCTGTACTCTGGGGCCCCTTAGTAACTCTATACGCAACACACACATGATCTCAGAGGCACACACCTGGGCACGGTGAATCCTATCCCAAGGGCAGCTTAGAGTGGGAGAAGGAGGCCAAGATGAAGTACCGGAAGGGTTAAGTGTTACTGAGAAACTTAAAAGCTACCACACTGAAGTGCTACTGTTTATAGTCTCAAGATTGTTGATTACAGATGAATAACGGTGCTAAAGGTGGACACTTTTTCCAGCTTCTTATTAGAATTAACGTCAGTAATTTACCCTCTACAGTTAGATAAATAATTTTACAATTTTTTATAATTTGAAGTCAGTTCGCCGATTCACATTTGGCTGGTGATGTCAAAAGAACTCCTAAATGAATAAAAAACAGCAGCAAGCAAGAAACCAAAAAAATCAAGCCACATATCTGCCTTCTTCATGAATGATAGGAGGGTTAGATAAATCAATACATCCTACCCTTTCCAAGGCCATGTAAAAGGAGCTTCTGAAATCATTTTGATTTCTCACAGTTGGCCAGGAAGAACTCTGAGATATGGGATTTACTGGAGGTTGGCAGTGAAGCATTGTGTAGACAGAATGATTGCTATGTATGCATCTACAGTGTGTGTGTGTCAGGATGGGTGAGTAGGCTTTGGCCTGAGGCGCAGTTTGGACAATTAAAAGAATTCCTGACTGCATTCTTTCTCCCATAAAAAACTCCCATACTCACCACTACGCAGTATCTCTCTCTCCTCCTCCCTTACGCTGGCCCTCATTGTTGCTCTCTTATTCACATAGTTACTCTCTGTCAGTGTTTTCATGTACTTGTTTCATACTCTCTTTAAATATATTATTTTACTGTACTATTTTACATTTACAAAATACTTTAAAAAAACTGGAAAATTTGAATAAAACCAACATCCATTACCCTGCAACTCCTTAAACCTTATATTTAACTGAAAATAGTAAAACGGCTCCATATTACATTGAAGTCAGAAATATATGCTGAATTTGACTTAACAAGTTTGACCAAGGGCACATTTGTCACTGTGTAGTATTATTTCTTCTTTTAACAATCCTCTGTAAGTGTTTGGGAACTCAAGAGGCAAGAGGGGCGTACCACGAAGTGAGAATAATGAATTAGTGACGTATGTTGCAGTTACAGTCAAAGTTTTGAATGTCACTAGCACAGTTGTCTCTAAACCTTGTTAAATCACCATGGTTATGCCGAACACATTACCTGGTTAGGCCCAAGTTATGTAGTTTATTGCCATTGTAGGTTACAGAAGCACAAACTGCCCATTGTATCATCACTTTCTATCTAACATGTGTGGTGAACACACTAGGAGTAACTCAGGATTTGGGATTCTTGCCCAGGAATACTTTAGCATGCAGACTGGAGCAGGGATTGAACCACCATTCTTCTGATTAACAGATGACCTGCTGTACCTCCTGAGCCACAGCAGCTCCAAAATGCATGGATATCTTTTCATATTTGGTCCTGATCCGCTGCCTATACCAATGACAAATGACACTGCTGGGATTGCAGCAACACAGATTGCAAAAATAAATAAATAATTCAAATTGCTCAGTTTCACCACAACATTTTCCCTCATAGTACTTTATGTTTCATTTAATTTGGGCTTGGAATGAGTTGCTAATTTTCACTACTTGCTTTACCTCTCTTCCTCTCGTTCTGTTTGACAAAAGGATGAAGGGACAGAAAGAGAGAGTTAGTGACAGTACTGTGCAGTTCCTTCCACCGTATGTGTGTGTCACTTCATTATGACACCATCAGCTTATTACCTCCCTGCTGCTTTCCTCCCCCAGCGTGTTTCGTGCATTCCTCAGCGACTATAGATGTTAGCTTGTGTTTACAGTGTGTATGCATGAATTTAACATGTGATTTCAGATTATTTCTCAATGAAAGCCCAAGGTGACTTTATCTTTACACAGCATATTCCCAAACTGCTGACGGCAGATACCCCGTGTTGTTGCTGGAATCCATTAATGCTCCACTGCCATGTGAATACCCCAGCATGCAACACTGGCTGACTTAATGTACCAAACACATGCATCAAATCTGCTTTTGCTGTAACTTCTTCTTTTTCTGCAAGATTTCAGACATGTTGACACTTATGGAAATGAAGTGAGCTGAAGATAAGGGGATTTCCGTCCCATCCCATCTGTCATCTTTCTAAGTGGTCTCGAATCCCTGCTTGCAGTGACGGATTATATACTAGTACCTCTGAGAGGATAATGAGCAGGAATGTGACAGAGGCCGTTCACAGGTTTCACTTTTTACTGCTTATATTGAGAAAACTATCATTGGAATGGCTATATTCCCAAGAGTGCCGTGAAAAGATATGTGAACAGCTGTTGGGATGAATTGCTGAAATGTGTTACTGTTGACTGGTTTTACAATCGCAATTCTAAAATTTCCACACCATTCCTGGTTCTTTGGAAACGAATCTGTAAATCACAAGAGCTCTTCAATTAATTTATTCCTAAGCTTTATTTTCTGATATTTATTTACTCTCGTAAAGACTTTTTAGTTAAAGAAAAAAAAAACCCAAAAATGCAAAAAGTCTTCTTCTGCCCGGTAACCTTTAATTCTTCACCCTCCTGAGTCAGGTCTGACATATTGGAGCTTCTTTGCAGACGACTATGCTTCACGTTGTCACTATAGGAAATGAAATGAGCCAGAGCTGCTTTGGATTTGTTACAAATCCCATCTGCCATCCCTTTTAAGCATTTTCAAATCCAAGGCTGTTCATCCTTACTAAAGCAATTACATTTTTAGGATTTTATTGCTAGTGTTTTGACAGTAGTGGATGTACAGCATCTTCAAAGTAGCTTCTTAACAAGTGCTGCACCTGTTTGGTTTCACTGCCAGAGGATATTTTGTGGTTTATTAACCAATTAAATGTCATAAAACGTCTTGAAAAGTGTGCAAATACTGACATACTGGTAAGGATGCAACATGTGAATGTGATTGTTACATATGGCTGAAGTTATGTTCTTTTATTTAGTCATTCATTTATTTATTTATTACAAAGGAACATTTTGAAGATTTTATAATTCATACTCTCCATTTTCTCTGTTGTCACTGTCTGTGGACACTGCAGTAATGTATACACCACAAATACTGCCCAGTATGCAGTATTTATTTCACTCTCACTTCTTGGTCAAATATGAAACAGGATATTTTAATTCAGTGTGAAGTCAGTTGCATTTGCAGTTGATGAGATACAATCGGTGGATGTGTTCAATGTGTTTCAGACTCATTTCTCCAAAATGGCCACAAGCACGGTGGACCTTCAGTTAGCCTACCTCACTGTGATATTCTTCTAAAGGAATATTAAAAGTGAGGGCAGCAAAGGACAAGCCTCTATCCGCCCCTTCATGTTTCAATTAGCCTTCTTGATCATGTTTACAGAAAATGTGAAATCAAAGGGAAACAGTTTCATGTTCCTCTGACAGAGGTTTCCTTCTAGTCTCAGGATTTAAATTGCTAACTCAGAAATTGAAACTGCACCGCTAACCTTTTGACCCACTCCTTTCCTTTACTCTCCATCTCCTTCCTTAATATATTATTAAGCTCACATGATGCTTTTCAGAAAATGAGTAAAACTTGTGATACTGGTGTTCCATGTTTTGCTCCAGAGTCAAAGTGAATTATTTTGGAGTCTCTCCTCACTGTTGTCTGATCCACCCAAAATCAGGAGCATAAGCCACAGCGAGGCTTAGCTGGCAGACCGAGACGATTAATTGGCTAATTAACTCCATGAAGCCCCAATCAAAGAGCCAATTAACATGGGACACATGCAGTTTGGCATGGCCAATTAGTGCCAGTGTTCGTAATGAACTCGTTATGTATGAAACTGTTAAGTGTGTTAATGAATTAGGCAGGGTGAATGAGGGGAGCAGTGAGGACCGAGTAATCACACATTTTATTTCTCAAGTATCTCCCTGTGAAGCAGATACTGCTGAGGCTTCTGTGTATGCATGTGCAGCTTTTAGATTTGTGTGTACTCGGTACAATGTGCAGATTATAATACAAAATATATGCTTTGCTGCTCAGATGTGAGTCTTAAGAGCCACATTCACTGAGGGAAATTAGTACTACTTGTAGTTTTTTTGTAAGCTTATCTTTGTGTTTTCATCTGAATTGTAATTATATGACAGTTGGAGAATGATCTAAATATATTTAGATCGTTAAAAGTTAAATTATGTTTTTGTATGGCTCACCAAATGATACGCAGGGAGGCATGGCTCCCTTCAAGCTAGAGCTAGAGCTCCTGCACCAATTTTTCAGTAGGTGCTTATTTGAAGAAGATTCGCCAAATGGGGTATTGCTATGTTTGCAACAGGGAAGTGAACTGAAGTTTGTAAGTATGAAGCCTTTAAGTGTCACTGTGCATGCATGATTGCAGTAATCAGGGATGACTCAGCCGCACTGGAGTAGGAACAAGACAGCAACTTTCTGACGACTAGGAAAAATTGGTCATTGCCCGGTGGTTGCATTGCGTTTACTTTCTAGTGGTAACTGGAGACCAGTTACCACTAGAAAGTATAGTTGCAGCGACAAACTGCTCGGTCAGATGATCTGAACTGTAATGGTCATTGAACAGAGTGACTAAAATTTCACTTTTTCAACAAATAAACCCACAAAATCAAATTATAAAACTGAAATTAAATTAAATTAAGAGACACAAAGTTTTGTAAGTGTGCAGTAAAAACTATTTAATGGTCCAGTAGAGGGGATCAGAGGGAGGTTTCTGCTCTGTGAATCTCATGTTGAACTACTTATATTAAAACCTGAGAGAAATTCCTCTGCTCTGCTCTGACCTCTTTGTGTCTTTTTTTTTTTTTAGCTCATTAGTTTAAAGATGGCGTGGCTGACATAATTATTCAGCCATACCAGGTTATGCTGGGGTTTATTATTTCAGTGCTTGGCACTCAGTGTTTGGAATAAACACTGCACTGGCATTACTGTCATTGGGGCACACACACAAAAAAGGGTCTGCAAAGTACAGCGGTATTTTTAACACAAAGAATAAAAAGAGTTCACTATGTGGAGTTTCATTCGCAGGTGTCATCTGTCAGCCAATCCCGGCCAATCGTTTCATTCAAAAGAAAGCAAAAGTGCTTTTTTAACATATAAAACCAGCAGCACACTTTCAGACCACTGCAGTAGTTGTTTATCAATGTATCACAAGTGCACTACAAGTGTTTTTGATACTGTGCGATTTTCACTTGCCAACAACAAAGGCAATAAACTCTCAAACACAGCAGTAAAGCAGGAAAGCATGAACTGGGAATAGATTATATTACCTTATATAGCAGCTGGTAAAATATAGTAGGAATCCAGACATTCACAATATACAGTAACATGTCACAGACTGTTACCTTAACTGATGTAGTTATGTGGTGCTCCAAGTGGGACTCTGATATTTGGCAGCCTGAGAGCGCCACAATTGAAGAGGAGTGAGATGTGTAGTCAGGAGGGCAGAAAGTGGAAAAATAAAATGATTTATGAGCCGGAACTATTATTCTTTCCCTGGTTATTCCTCGGAGTCTCCCGTCTTTCCTCTTTCCAGCTGTTTTCTCTTTCTCAAAGTTTTTCTACTGTTTTTATCATCTAGTCCTCTCCTCTCATTCCTCCATGTTGTCGTCAGAGCCCACCTCTGTTTAGAGAGCGTGTGTTGTTTGGCTAACCTAATTAACTATGTGTGGCCTTTAGCCACACATACTCTCTGGTGAGCATAGATAGTAGTTCCATTATATCACCCGTCAGCCACTGTAAAACGGGCATGGGAAATTAAATTACAGATAAGAGGAATAATCTGTTTTTATGACAAGTTTCCATGCAGAGGAAATAATCATTCATAATAAGGATTGTCTTTATGTAATGCTATCTGGCCTTCATTTCGAGGAATTGATTAATTGCACCAGTTTGCCGTAAGTTTGGGGACTAACAGGTTGTTTCAGATTTAAAGATACTATTTTTTAAAACTTTTGCCTCAGTAGTCTTTTCAAAGATAACAACAGACTGACATAAAGTAAGACTTCAGATTGACTTTTAAAGTGATATTTATATCCATTCAGATCAGAAAGTAACAGAGTTAACTGGAAGATCTTGCTTCCTCTTTTCCTTGAATTCTGTCCATGTGGATTCAGTTCAGTGTCTTATGAAGTAGATGGGGCATAAAAGCAGTGCGGCCCGTGTTTCACGTCTACAGCCTTTTGTTATTCAAGATGGATATTTTAACTAAATTACTTCTAAGCTCTGAAAACCTTCTGTCTTTAACAAATCTTTGTTGCAGGTGTGGTGTGTTTATCTGGCTTTGGACAGAGCGCAGATCCGAGTGGCTGTCAGTTTCCACAGATCTTATGGTGTCTGATGCATTCTCCATCTGAGGGAGTGAGCGGATCCGCTGGCCAGAAGCTGCACGCAGGGAAATCCGTGGCAATATGAAAGGCAGAAATAATTAACCACAGTGGATACGGGCTGCATTTGCAGTTAGTTTAATTTATACTTATTTCATTTCATTTTATTGTATGAACTCTTTTAGTGGAAAAGACAGGAAAGGGAGAAGATAAAAAAAAGTCACCAACGATGGAAAGTTGATCTTTCGGGGCGGAGGAGAAGCAGGCAGAGGAAGAGTAAGAGGGAGTGCAAGAAGAAGGAAAAAATGAGAATGACAAGGAGGGGAAAAAATGAAATGATTTGTGAAGAAGAGGAAGACACAGAGATTCAGGACATTTTAGAGGACACGTAAGAGATTCAAGAAAAAGGAAAAGGGGAGTCAAACCTACTCTGATCTTCTCTAGATGGCATCATGCTCTTGTGGTAGTGGACCGTTGCCAGACTCTGCATGTGTCTGTGTGTGGTTTTCCTACCCACTGTACAACTTATTCACAACTTTGCTCCTTCATTTTTTCCTCTAACCATTATTGGACAAGTCCTGACCACATATTTACAGTTTTGAAAGGCACCACCTATTTTACAATCTTTCCTTAAACATAATGGTGGAGAAGCAATTTGCGGGCGAATTGCTGTGCTGACCAACGTGCTCGCTATCAGTTCGCTGTGGTGGCCTTGACACGTGGGACATCACTCATGGGGCATCTCCTTTTATGAATTAGTCTTAGATTTAGAATAAGCCCACCATGTGACGGTTTTGCTAAAGTTACACTCGTGAGATGCACAAAAGGGTGGGGAAAACATGAACATGCTAGCATGCTTGAAAACTTTCTTGTTTATTGGATACTCATTGAGCCAAACCGCTTATATGTAACTGTTTTACATCTTTAAAAATAGAAATAAAGACTAAAGCCACTAAAAACATTTACAAATGAGACAGACCCTAGCAAGCAAGCTAATCACACAATCGCACAGCGCTGCATTACATGAAAAAGTTTGCGGTAAATGAAAGAATGTATATGTTGGCTCATTATTTCTATCTTGAAAATTCACAATTTTTATTTCAAGGGCTTTGACCAAGCCTTGGTAAACCACAGGCAATGTTCTTTCAATATCCTAAAACACTCAGCATATGCAAGGGTTATGTGAGGTTGCATCCAACACACACACACGCAGAATGAACACACACTGTCATAACATCGTCTAAAAGCCTGAGTGGAAAATTGAAATTTACCACTTCTGGGCTCGTGCCAGTTATCTATCATGTGGAAAAATCTGAAAAGGGAAATTAATGTAACATATTGTGCATCGCATTTCATCCTCTGTAAGCTTACCTACGTCAAGCGGCTTTGAGATCGTAACCCCCTAGTTACTGGTTGTCAGCACAGAGTCTTTTAGGAACCTGTGTTGAATATTATATGTTACATTAAATATTTTCTTTGGGGAAGTTTATCCTAATCACTTTAATTTAAATCACTCCTAAAATTCATCACATCAGATTGTGGTTTTGGAGAGAACAGAAGCTCGGAATATGATAAATGGTCAAAGCACAGATGCCAAAGGGGAAAGTGAGTGTAGTGTAGAAAATACTGAAGCAAACAGAGGAGCGTGCAGCAAGAAAGAAAGCAGGACAGAGAAAATATCAGAGGGAGAATCCCACTAATGAAGAACAGATGTTTGAGATGACAGACACAGCCCACTCCTGCTGCAATCACACTAGAGAAACCATTTGTTGGAGAACATGGCACAGCAAAAAGTTCTGCACTGAACTTAAGATCTTGTTGCATTTGAAGACAAGGAAGAGGTCTGCAACCACCTGCAGTTAGTTGCCAATTTTTGTGCATCAACACAGCATTAAAGCAGCAATAAGACTGAATCAGTCTGCTGTCAGTCTGATGCCAGAAGCAGCTGAATGGGGTCTGTTAACATGCCAATTACATACAATCTGTTATATATAAATGATAATTAGAAATCTGTAAGTATCAAAATTAACTATGTACAGCCAGAGCCCAACCGGAGACTCGTAACTGAAAGAGAAATTCATAAGTATCTCCACAAAAGTGACAAAGTTGCTGCAGGATGGCAATTAAACTGCAAAAATGACAACTGCTCGTCAACCTTCCTCTTATAAAGAAAAATAGCCTGAATACAGTATAGTGGGCAACCAGCTGACTTGAGTCCCCTTTTGCAAAAAGAAAGATTTGCAGACTTGTTTTGATTGCAATGTTTTGGTAACCTGTGTTCAGAAATTAGACAGCAATATTTGCAAACCGTTTGAGTCAGACTGTGATTATTTATACTCCTACCAGATGACCTGTGCACTTGGGAATGCAAGGCGTGCTTCACGCTCAACCTCTGGCAACCAACTTGCCAAAGGGTCCACAGTATCAAGCCAAATGAAGAGTGTCAAATGAGGCCTGAGACTAGGAGCATCCTCATTGGATTTCCTATATTGAGACCGTCATCACGGTGCTCTGCTGAGGTGTTTGACGAAGAACATGAGGAGGATAGGATCTGAACTGTGGCGTTGCCAGTATATCATTTTGAGCTGGTTTAGAGGCCATTAATGCAATTTTTGCTCACCTCCTGGACCACTAATCAGATTTGTCTCTCTGCAACATCATCCATGCTGTAAAAGTAAAAATGGATTTCAGGCATCACAGTTATGACACAGCTGGAGTGCAAGGGACTTCCACTGAGAGATCCAGAAATAGTAGCAACAATGAAAATGGTCCGAGGTGGATAAAAATCTATCCCCACAATGTAAATAATGAACCGTAGCACTGATCTGTAACCTTAAGACCTGTCCACATGTCCATCAGAATTTTTTAAAAACAAAACTTTGTCTATTTTTAAAGGTAGACACTTTTTTAAGGAAACTGAAAACTGAGCTTGCAGAAAAACAGCTTGAAGCATGAAGCTATTTGGAAACTGTGTTGACACGAAGAAACTGACGCTTTTGAACTCAGTGAAGTGACCACCAAACCTTCGCTTCCTGATTGGGTCTTAGGTCACACCACTCTGTAACCAAGTAAACAGCCTTCTGCTTCTTGTTTGCAGCCAGTCTTACATGATTAATGATTTGAAATTGATCTTTGATCTTGAAAATTATTTCTGAAACCGCGCTGCAAGATAGAGATCATTTTTCTTCAAACATGTGATTTTAAAAGTGTGGATGTAGCCGCTAACTTCACTTAAACCTACAAGCAAAGCTCAACATCACTTTCCAATGCTGTCCCCACAAGTTTGAAAATGATCTTGACACTAAAAACAACCCATCTCCCATACACGCAGACACACATTCCTCTTTATCCACGTCATCTGCTCTATCTCTTATGTGTTTAATTCAGATCGTGTGCATCGTATTGGAAGAGAGATATAGCCAACAAATTGTAGCCAACATGGCAACTCATATTTAAGCAAAAGCACATGAGACGAAGATGTACTGTTATGTTTTTTATGGGAGCGGGTGTGCTGCGGTCGCAGGAGGGAGGCTGCAGGCTGTGTAGTTAATATGCTCGGGAGTAGTCGCTTCAGCCAAGTTGGCTGCAGTGTGTTGGTGAAAATGGCTTTGTGGTTTCATTTATACAGAAAAGGGGATAACGTACCATGTGAGGCACTACTGAAAGGTCTTGTGTCGTGTCCAGGTGTCCTTACTTGTGTTTCCTCCCAAATAAAAAATCCTTTTTTTTTGATAAAATTATTTCACTGAAACCTTTAAAAACTGCTAACATCTGGGTGTTCCATAAATGATCCACTCAACAAAATTCAGCGAGAGCTGCACACAGAACTCAACTTTGATAGAATACTGACACTATGAAAGGATGGGACTAAATCAGAGACAGATGGCCTCCAGAGACCCTGCAGCTGCTGGATGAAACGAAGTCTCTGTATAGGTTCTGAAGGAGTGTCTTCCAAGTTTTATGTTTACTTCCAACCTGACTGAACTGATTATTTCAAAAGAAATGTGAAATTCGTCTATTTAAAAGCTAAAATAAAGGACTGTGCGTGTGTTTGTCGGATGTTTATTACGTGTGACCCATCCTGATGGTGACAGTAAAGCTGTTTGCTGACTTGAAGAGTCAGTGTGTCCTGTCCCAGTGTGGTCGTAACACCACATTGAGTCCAGACCTAGATTTTGATTGGTTTCTGCCATGTTTTTCCCTCTGGTCTGCAGATTTTTGCATTTCCATTTCTTTTATATTTGCCATACAGATTCACGTTTAAATCCAAGCTTTTGACTGACTTAAAAAAAACACTCACGTTCAATGCACGTGTTTATATTGACTTCACTCACTTGTTGAGAAATGCAAGAGGGAAATAGAAATAGTCAAAACAAGGTCGTGCAGCAGATTAGGCAGGGTGTAATGTTGCCGTCCTGGCATGTTTGTGGAAAATTATGAAGTAATACAGCTCTTAAATCTTATGATTGACTGCTGTGTTCTGTGCAATAATTGAGATGGTTTATGCTGTTCTTGCCACTAACACTTATATTCAGGATGCCAACTCTAAATCATGCCACATCCACTTTATTTCTAGCATTGATTCTTAAAGGTCATTTGGTGTCATTACTTTACTATTAAGATGTGTTTCTTGTGTTGAAAAGATGTCAGGAAAAGTGAATTAAACAGTGAGGATTGTAGTCTGAACCAGAGGACTTCTAGTTATGAAAAGTTATGACATGTGTATGACATGTGTAAAGGTAGGACCTTTGAAATCAAACACATCATTGGCGAAACTTTATGCTTACCTATTTTTGCAGCAAGATGACTCTACAGAGGATTTTGCTGGAAGAAATATTCTTTTTATAGGATTTAAGCATTGCCTCCCTCTGTACCTTTCTCCTCTCCTCCTTCCCTGTTTAAACAGCTTTGTTTTTTTTCTCCTTGACACGTTGGCTCTGAAAAGAGGGGAGGAGTAGCAGGAGGGACAGAAAGAAGGGGAGGAAGGAGAAGATTTTCAGCCAAAACAGAGAGAAATGACAGTTTGTTTGGTTAGGGCAGCCTATTACTTAGAACACACTAATCTTCCTCCACTTGGCTGGCTACCTGGAACCTCAAACAGGAGGCATGGAGGGAGCCTGCAGACAGATGCTGTGGTGTAGAAATAATTTCATTATATACTTGTATATTTAACCCACTTTAGCACCATAAATAGAATAAACTAGCAGGTTCTGCTTGAAATAGAAACAGCAAGGGTATTTCCATAAATTTTAGTCTTAAAATAGCTGGGACACATGAATGAGGCAGGAAATATTTGACTTATTTTATAATCAAAGGAACACAAAGATGACAAGATAACAGACACGAGCAGAAGCACCACATTTGTAACTTTCCTGAACTCAGAGTTGCTATGTGATGCTTCAGTAAAGCCTCCTGTTAGCCAGCTGTGACCGGACAGCTTGAAGTGATATGCTTGTCCAACGCAGAACATGTTTTTCTATCTTTATCTAAGTTTGGCATACGATGAAAATGAAAGTTGGTGAACACTTTTTTCTAGGATATATGGATTCCAGATTTTATTTTTGGTGTGTTTAGACATCAGTGGGTGATCATGTGGTTCCTTTTTTGGGGGGGGAGCGGGTATGTTAATGACAGCTGTTACCCCTGCAATAATGAGGTGATTTCCTGTTCCCCCGGTAACCCAAAATCACACCTCATGTCCTCTACTGCTGTACAGTGTGTCTGTGTGTTTGTCAAACTGGTTGACAGACTTCTATTTGCCCTGCTTCGTGTCTGGAATAAATATGGACTCAATAGTTCCTTTAACAGCCTTGCCACTCAGCTGCACGATGATAAAAATCTTTTGTTCTCTGTTCAGGATCTGTACAAGGTCTTAAAATTTGAGGGGCATTCAAATCCTAAACATGTGGAAAATTTTCTGCAAATTCTCATTATGACTTTGTTAAATTCTTGGTTGTGTGAGAAGTTGTCATTGCCAGTCAACAGAATAAAAAGATGGTGTGCTGAACATAATAAAGAAGAAAAGGTTACTTACTTTTTTGTACTTTATTTCTCTACAATCAGACATCAAGTGTGTCCACCCCATTCTATTCCTAGCGTGCCAAATGCTGGCGACACACAAAGTGTCCTTTGGTGTTTAAGCAGCTGCAGTGAGTGGGATTCAAAGACCAAAAGCTATAAAAGAGCAAGTGTCTGCTTAAGGGAGCAGAGGGATAATAATTTGTAAATCAAATTCATGCATGAGAAAGCAGTTTGGGCAAAGACAACATGCTGCACTCTAAAGGAACATTAATGCCAAGTGGCGCAAGTGAGGTTGACACACAGATTTAAAAATCACTGCAAATACTTTAACTCTATTGCTGTCAGATGTTATTAGTACCAATTATTTGCTGAAGATCTTCTCTTATGAAATAGCACAAAGAGCATGAGGGGAGTTTTTGAAAGTTTAGGGATGAATTAAACCATGATCCTGTTGGCTTACTGTAGACTTGCTGATGGAATTTCTGTAGAGTAGAAAAGAACTGTATCATCTGCATACATTAAAGAGCAGCTAAAAAACATTGTGAGGCAGAGCATTGTGTTCACCGCTGCAAAAGAAAGTTTCTTAGGATGGTAACAGTGTTTTCACATTTTGATTTTTCAAACTTCTGCTCGGTGTTATGCAAGTTTTTTTGGTGCCCATATTTAATGCACTACTAGATACTTTGTGTGTCAGATTGTAACCCCTAACATGTATGTATGAGGTTAGCAATATAACTGCAGTTTCTCTTGTGCTGCCAGGGAAGCTTTCTGGCAGTGCAATGTTTGCTAAGTACATTTTTGGATTTGAAGTTATTTATTTTAGTAGATACATGTTTTCCTTTGCAGACGTTAACTGCTGTCTTCCTGAATTAGAACTTGGTCTCAAAAACTCAGAGAAACCCAGTATTACTGCTGCGTATTTTTCTGTAACCATTCTGACCTGCAGTAAGACAGTAATTAACTGCCTTGAAATGTTCACATGATATTACTTACAGTACCATGAAATAAAATAGTCTGAAACTGAAATGTTTTAGGTTTTGAAGATTAAGAGCTCTGCTGTACAAGTAAAGTTTGTATTCAACATCACAGAAAAATATCCTTCGATTGCCTGCAGCATAAACTGCGCCTTGGCTGTGCATTTGAACAAACAGCTGCCTGTGTTAATGGGTGGCGGTCTGGTGCAAGATCATGCCCTTGTCAGTGCATTAGTGGTCGACCTACAGAGTTGTGTTCGCTCTAGGATGGATATCACCAAGGAAACTCGTGTGTCATGACATGTTTCTACCTTCAGCAGTGAAAAGCCCTGCAGTGCGGGAGAGGTGGACATTTTAAAATGTAACACAACAGGCGCACAAGTCTGCAGCAAGTCTCTCCTTTTTTATTTTATTTACATACTTTCTTAATTTTTCAATTTGATGAATGATTATCATGTATTTGTCTTTATATTTCCACATACGTTATGGGTGGCCTTAATAATAATTGTATAACTATTACATTTCATTTAACCTTCCACTCATCCATTCCTGCATCTCCCACCCACTCCTTTATTCATTCAACACACTTTTTTTCTCCCCCTCTAACTATCCTCAATTACTGGTTGATGGTGGGGATTTCTCTTCCCTGACAGACACAGACAGCTGTCAGTGCACCTGAGAAATAAGTGTATATGCGTGTTTTTGTCTAATTGTTTGTTTTGTGAGCAGCTGTTTTGACTGCCTAATTTACAGAAAAGTGAAATTTTGATTATGAAAAGCTGAAGCCCTTCAATGTTGCCCTCTGGCCCTCTGCGTCTGGCATGTCAAGTTTTGTGAAAGTTAAGGGTTTGTTCACAGTGTATTGCATGTAAGGTACTGAAAATGGGTTGTAATGCATTTGTATATATATATATATATTTTTTTTCTGACTTTAATCTCAGAATTCTGACTTTTTTCTCAGAATTCTGAGAAAAAAAGTCAGAATTCTGAATTTTTTCTCAGAAAAGAAGGAAAAAAAAGATGTGCCCACTTTTTTTTTCCAGTGGCCCTAATCCTCTTCCGTATATAATAGCATGTAGCATGCATAATCTTGAAATCGGGAAATTGGATTATGAATAGTAAACTCACTCAGCTACTCAGAATGTGGTTAATTATAATACACTTCATTAAAAAAGGGATTTTGTAAGGTATAACCAAGCTGTAGGATTATTGTTGCTTCCAAAACGGCAGTAGCAATAGCAATACATGATATATGACAGAGACATTTCTTCATTGTGTTTATATATGTATTTAGTGGCACTGAAGAAAAATTTCAAGCTTTAATAAAAATTCTGAAAAGCAAAACTGTCACACAGTAGCAAAAATAGGACTAATAAGACATTATTAAAATTTGTGGGATGACCAGAATTATTGCAATTGAGACAGCAGTAAAACTACAGTAAGACTGAGTAAGTCTGCTATCAGTTTATGATTGAATAGGGTCAGTTACATGAATCCTGTTTCTAATAATATGGCAAATAATTGTGATAAATCAAGAAAAATGCAAATCTGTTGCAGTCTATAAGAAAGAGAAATCTGCATAGACCACTTTTATTCAGAATTCAGGCAAAACTTCATAGATTTAAAACAAAAATCCAGAAATTTCCCCACAGATGGAAACAGACTTAACATAAAAATGATGCAGGTGCTTAGCAACCTTTCTTTTATGCAGAAATAATCAGAATAAACCAGTTTAAGTCAGAGATGAGTCTTGCCCATCAGTGCAGAGTAACTCAGCATTATATGTCTTGAGTTATTTGCGGACCTTTGACAATTTGTCTGTGACTGACAAACTGAGGGACTTGTACAATCATGATTAAAAGTGATCACCAAGACGGTGTTGGAACCAGCTGGTTGCCCGTCTACTCGAATCAATTTGCAGAATGCAGATAAATATGATTCGATCAGTGGATGAGTACTGTCTGTCCAGTGATTCAGGTTTCTGTCCTATTTTCACTGTAGTGTGACTGAATAAATACTTTTTATTGGAAGTTATATTCACCCATTGAAAATGGCATTCATACAGTACTTTGTTCCACTTATACATATTAAATTGAGCACCTTTGTCAGCTGGTGCCATTAAATCTGTTCATTACTAAGCTTGTTAGATTTTCCCTGGGGCGGGGCAAATGTGCACACTGTCACACTAATAACTGCACATTCTAGTGTTTCAACATCCCCTCAAGAAAGTGTGTCTTTTCATACGGCTGCGTTTATGTGAGTGTGTGATAAATCCTCGAAGATGCTGAGAGTGGCCTGTCTGGGTGGATCAGTGCCCATCAGGATCAGGAATCATTTCACTGGATCTGCTCACTGCTATCACGGCTCAGGTCCTAACGAGGCAGCACAGCAGTATTGCAGTACTATCTGCGTGCCACATTTCCTTCAGCCTGTATGTCAGCAAAACTGTCTCTGCAATCCAAAACCCTCTAAGTCTCAATTTGTGTCAACGACAGCTTGTCAATTGGAAAACTTTTGTAATAAAAAGACATGTCTGTGGGACGATATTACAGATTCCAGATCTGCTGCAAGCACTGGTGCATTTAATCACTACAGGTATCTGAGAAAATATTCTTCATTTTAATGAGCAACTGCTGGCCTACAGATTTGCTTTAAATCCTAATATATACATGTAACATCCACTAACATATTTGGCACTATGTGAAATGTGCGCTAAAAGCAGAATTCGCTGATCTTATCTGCCGCAGTGACTCATTAGAAGCAACATTTTCTGTACTAGAAAAAGTCTGCATCAGACTCGAGGAACAGGTTGAGTTGAATGACAAAAGGAGGAGGTATGTGTATGAGATGTATATGAATGGACCATGCGACAGGCATGATATGAGAAATATATTCAAAATATTAAAGGCAGAATTTCAAAGCTTCTGTGTAAATAAAAAATAACTTGTGACATCATTTTATAGCATGCAGGCACTGATACATGTGCGGGCTTCTAAAAAATGTGTGTTTGACTGTCTGCGTGCGGGCTGAAGTTTCAAGGCTGTCTTTAAGTAGGTGATTTCCCCGTTTTTTGTCTTTTATCTTTTATCCAATCTTCACTGTGATCTGTAGAATTTTCCTCCGAAATAGTAACAGTGCACCGACAGCACCACTTTGATTAAAGTGGAGCTCAGAATTACAGGGCCCTTTGTAGAACATCTGGCTCAGAAGCACCCTGTGCCTGTAAATATGACACTGTTCTGTAACATTCGTCTGTATTTAATAAAAAAAACTAGTACCTTTAGTCCGATTTTGTGCACCGATGTCTTAGTGAGTATGCTGATTCATCATAATACAGTATTTCAACTGTCAGAGTGACAATCCAATAACAGGGTGCACAACCCAAAACTTATAATTACATTAAAAAAAGAATACATCAACTGAGACATGTGCCCTCAGTGCAGAATAGCAACTGTCACAATCAATGTTGACTGAAAATTATTTTAATATATATTTTTTTTATCTTTTTGTCCAAAACTAGTTGAACTAGACCTTCATTATCTCCCGATTAGTCATTGAGATTTAATAGTGGTGGGAACTAGTGCAGAAATGTGCATTCCACTGAGAAGTAGTTGATGAGCTGTCAAGCTGTGTGTGTGTGTGTAAATCTATATTTGTGTGAAAAAGACAAAGCCTTGGTCATGCAAGGTGCTGTAATCCACTCGGTGACCTCCAGAGCCTGCTCGCTATGTGAATGTGTGTGTGTGAAAATGTGTCACCAGAGCCCTGCTTATGTTTGATGGTGGTCTTATCCACCCGATGACCCTCTGAACCAGATGGTGTGTGACTGCATGCCTGTGAGAGTGTGTGTATGTGTATGTGTATGTGTGTGTGTGTGTCCCACCTCTGAGCCTCCTGGCACTCCAGTCAGTCCCCACACTCACCAGTCCTCCAACGCCACACACCCCACTTCCCGCCCTCCTTCATCCTTTCAGTTGGGTGTGATCACATCAAAGCAAAAAAGGGAGGATTACAGGTTTGTGCCCCAAAGGAAGCTAGCATCTCTCTAACTGTAACTCTCTCTCGTTCTCGCTCTCGTTCTCTCTCTCTTTCATTCCTGCCACTTTCCCAGTGGGGCCCCTGTAATCCCTACGGTGTCAGAAGGTCAGGGGACCGTGTCATGGATAACCCACTGGGGCACATATAATACAGCCAATGCTATATAGATAGTTAGCTAACATGAACATAAAGACAGGTCCAAATTTTTTTATTATCTCTTTTTCCCCTAGGCTCTATTGTTCATTTTTTTTTATTTTATCATCTTTGTTTTATTTCAAGTCGTAGTAAAAACCATAATTCCCGGCAAGAATGGGAGTTCGCTGCTGTTTAGAAACACTTGTATATGGCTACAAGTGTTTCTGAACAGTAGACAAATGGTTCAACTCCTGCTTTTAAACATAAATTCACACATACGCAAACACACACATGCAAATAGATAAGATCGGTATGGCGATACAACTGGCAGAATGGACTCGACAGTTGTAATGATGCTAATAGTGCACTTAGTCCTGGCATTTGTTTTATGTTGGGTCAGTGTGCGACACGCACATAGCCTTCAAAACACAAAGAGAAAAAGCAAAGCTCTTGGTTGGGATCAGTGCTATTTTATGCTCTACTTTTGCAGCCGTGGCATCTCGGCCCTCATATTTATGCATCTGTTGAGCAAATGTTTATGATGCGACGCCGCTAGCAGGTGTCACTCTAGTCTCAGATCAGTTTTCAGGGTACAGTTGGTCCACTGTGGATGTAGGCCAATTGAAACTATTGTTTCCTGTTACTCTTGAAGAGTCTATTGGACCGTGCATCTGTCCTCAAGGATTTTCATAACATTCCACATCAGGGTGCAGCAGCAGTGTAATGCACTTGAGCATATTTGTCTCAGTTTCCAGATAAATTGAAAGAGTTGTTTAGGAGAATGGATGTATGGTCACTGGTCGCAGTGAATGCCAAAAAGTGCGGGAAGCTTTATTCTGGGTTCCTCACCCATCTTCATCTATAAGTAGGAAAGGAGCCTCTGCTGAAACAATTCTCCAGTCTCGATTTCAGATAAACACTCGACCATCTGTTAACCGGTCATGTAGCCTTATTGCAACTCTGTGTGACAATTTAGTGACAATTCACCAGATGCATTAAGATTTTTCAAAAGCCATGTCCAGCTGACTGAACTAAAATGAGTTACTTGGCAGTGCTTGCCTTCTCTTTTGAGAAACAGGAAGCTGCTCAAACTGGACACAGCTATAAGATACCCTGTAAAGCCCAGGACCAGTGAAGTTCACTGCTGCATTAAAACATGTATGCATTTTATTGTTAAGATTGTTGAAATTATCACAAGTTTCAATATTTGGCCAAGTAATTTCCTTCCAACAGCAACCCACTGCTTCCCTCAGCACTCATGCTAATGGGTGCACCTTTTAAAGTCAGTATGGCGTCATGAACTTCAATGAAGTGTAGAAGCACTGGCAGATTTTCTTTGTTTCTGGCTGGTTTCTTTACAGTTTCCTTCAGAAATCCTTCCTCAGAAATGTTTCATCACTACATTAATATTAGTAGCGTGGATGCCTCATGCCATTAAATAATCTGGCTACCTTGCAGACTTATTCTGGGGTTTGGCCTTAAGGACAAGAAGCCAGACTCTAGCCTGGCTGTACTTTTTTTCAGGCACCAGAAGTTGTAGGTAGCAGAGCCTTAGGCAGCTTCTGTTGTTCCACATCAGTATTAGTGCTGTTCTCACAGCTGAGTAACGTGTTTCCATAAAGAAACTACATCTACAAACTACAATCTTCTACAATATAAAGGTGATATATATGCAGGCTTAAGCAATTTCTTCTTATTTTTTCAGGACTGATGTAATTCAAAGTGTTAGCTTTTGGTGGTCATGGTTTATCATGCCGTCCATCATAAATACGGTGCTTTATATAACACAGAGACATGGTAAAGTTAATTAATCATCCTAAGAAACCAGGAGTCTGTGGATCCATTTCTGTAATCTTAGAAAAAGATAAATATTTTTGTGTCATAAAATATGCACTGAGCATATTTCAAAAACACTGTAAATGATTCTGATTCATCAAATTAACAAATCTTTCATGAGGGCGAGGATTAGAAATAATGTGTCATCAGGACTTTTTCTGCAACTGTCGCTCTATGAATAACTATGTATGAAAGGAACATCTGTCAAAGTATAATTAATTATTTCATTATAGTCAAATTAGAAATCATGCCCACATCATGCACACTGCTTAAATGGTCTTAAATACATACAATAGCCTAATTAAGTCTTAGGCTCTCCAGTCTGATTACACAACATGAAACTAACACAACCAAATCCCACCCTCAGTTTATGAAACTCAATCCAGTTAACACACTTTAGCTCAGCAAACCCTGTTTTTGTAACAAACCATTGAATCTAAATTACTGCCTGTATCTATATTTTTATATTTTAATAAGCATCGTGTCATGAAGAAGCATTTTTTAATTATTTATGATTTCATAGTTTGTCACACTTGTTTCAGATCATCAAACAAATGTTACTATTAGACAATGATAACCTGAGTAAATACAAAACACTTTTTAGATGATTACGTTTATTAAGTGTAAAACCTGCAAAGCCAGAACTGCAGTCGAGCATTTGAGATAACTGGTAAGGAGTTCATGTTTGGATCAATTAGAGCGAGTTATAGGAGGTCCTGAAGAAGCAAAGCAGCCCAGACCACCACACTACCACCACCCTGCTATGATGTTGTTTATATGAAATGCTGTGTTTTACACCAGATGTAACTGGACTCAAACTTTCTAAAAAGTTCAACTTTTATCTTGTCAGCCCACAGAATATTTTCCTAAAAGTCTTGGGGATTATCAAGAAGGGTTTTTTTTGGCAAATGTGACATTAACCTTTGTGTTGTTTTTGGTCAGCAGTGGTTTTTCTCCTTTGAGCCCAGTCTCTTTCTTATCACTGAATCATGTAGACTACACTAACTGAGGCAAGTGAGGCCTGCAGTGCTTTAGATGTTGCTCTTGGTGCCACTGTTCACAGTTTAAAAGCTGCATTTTGTATTTCATCTGGTTATCTTTGCCTAATAGTAAAGCTTCTTTGATCTGGAACGTTTAAGTGTGACAAATATGCAAAAAAACGTAGATCTCCGAATGGGGCAAATACTTGTTCACAGCACTGCAGAGCACAATGAAGACCCCTGCGTGGGAGACACTTGTCTGATGGTGATCCCGGGCAATCTAAAAATCATTTCAGTTCAGTGACTTGTAATAAAACAAAGATTCACTAAGACGCTATTAGGAAACTGAGCCCTCATCTTCAATAGCTCACAAGCTTCAGCTGGGACAAAAGCCTTTGTTGGGACACAGAGCTCACTGCACAGCCTGTAGAGACATCAGACTAGTTTATGATAGACGGGTCAGCAGGGGGCGGGCGGTGGGCTGAAAACATACATATAGCTTTAATTGTACTCATGGCAGTGTGCATGAAAGTCTTTAAAGCGCTGAAGATAAGTGTGCATTGTTTGTAAAACTGCGAGCAATCAGGGAGACAAGACACACACACAAACTTCAGTGAACCCCTAATGTGAGACCCATGACCTGGTGAAAGGGGTTTTCTAGGTGTGTGAGAGAGTGTATGAGTGTGTGTGGGTCAGGGTTGCCAGGCACAGTATGCCACCTGCGACTGGAATGAAGGCTAAAGGAGTGGGACAACAGAGAAGAAGATGCACAACACAATGTGACTGAGTGCTACACTTTCAGTAGACAGGCCCTACAGAGTGCTTTACATCTTATGAGTGAAATATCTTACTGTTGGGCCAAAAAACCTCCTACATTAGAAGTTGAAAAAATAAATAAATAAATGGTACCCTCTGCAACTGTCCTGCCCACCTAGTTAGCAAGGCATCAGTTTGAACTGCCTTGGTAAAAACTTCTCTCGTTAAAACTTTTCATTTATTTATTTGTTTATTAGAATTTCCATTAGCTCAGCTCTAAAGTGTAGCTACTCTTACTGAGATTGACTTTAACAGCAGTAAATTAAATTTGAATTGAATTCCAAACTTGAAGTTTCAGTGGCTTCTTGAAGGAAACATTTGATGCAGATAGAAGTCATATACTGTAATCAGTCAGTGTGAACTGTATTTCCAGCTAGCCAGTAGTAACTTGAAGTCTTGTATGTCCTTGTTGAAAATCCTGTATGTCAGGATTTCACTTATCACAAAAGAGCTATGGTTTATTCTTACCATTAACTTAGCTCAACAGTCAATTGAACTACATTTAACTACGTACTCACATCTTTTATTGCTATCAAACATCCAAATTGTCAAAAGTGAAACTCTGTGAGCTTTCAGGTTCTTGAAAGGAGGCTATGAAAGCTCTGTGATTAACTTAATACCGTAAAAAGCCTTGACCAAACTCCAACAACGCTCTGGTCCTGCCTCGGAGTATTTGGGATGTACTGTCCGTTCTGTTTGAATGGACGGACGAAAACATCGTCCTGGAGGAGTTGTTGCAGTTGAATGGATGCTTTTATACTTTTTTCCCCGTGAAAATGTATCAAAGGAATACATTGTAGCTTACCATATAGAGACTGACCCCAGAGAGCGAGAGAGAGAGAGAGAAGACAAGGCTTCTGAGCCCACCATCACATCAAAGACTGTCACTAAAGATTTTATGCAAAATATACATTTTTGGTCCATCTGTAAACCTAAAACATGTGTAAGCTGTTTGAAAAAAAGAAGCATATTTATGAATTTGTGTGTTCAAAAGGCCGGGCATCATGAATGGTTGACCAAAGCTTCAACTCTGATATGTGTCTGAATGATGTAAACCCTCATGTTCTATAAATGTGTGCCAATTACCCTCTTACCAGCTTCAGCGTACGTGTTCTCCGCATCAGCCTGAGTCACTCTTATGTATCTGGAAATCTCTGTTTCTCTGTGTGTTTATAGTGACTTTAACTGATCTCTTATCTAAATGCATCAGTAAACCAAGTCATGAGTCATTCACTGTAAGTGTCAAGTCACGTCTCACAGCACATATAACCCTGTTTCAAGGCTCACCTGAGCTCTCACATAATCTGCATGTTTATGTGCATGTAACAACACCAGGAACGCACCAAACCAAACAGTTTTTAATAGAATGTCAGAAAATGCAACGCAACGCAAAAGCAATGTGAAAAGAAGAAAATCTGACTGGTTTATTGGGATAACAGCTGGTAGCATGAATTCTTAAGGCTCATACCATTAGACCTGTAGCTCTCAAACCGTGGACTGGGCCACACTGGTGTTGCAGAGAGCCATTCAGGTTGGGTGTCGATGGCTAGGCAAAAAAATGGTAAAATTCAGTTGAATAAGTATGTACTTTTGTATGAAAACTGGTTTAGCCAACTATATTTAAGCAAAATTTTAACATCAGTTCTATTTCTTTATTTGGTACTTTGGTAAATTATCAGGTGGGTGGCGAGGCTTTTGGCTTCTGAAGCATTGCGTGTCAGAAAAAGTCTGAGAACAGCTGCATTAGAACAGCTGTAGAATAAGTGGAAGCAGTTTAACCTGAAACAGTGGAAAAAATGTTGAATGGTAATGATGGACTCTGAAAAAGAAAACGTTTCAGCCAGGTCCCATCACAGATACACAGTAGCATATCCACACACACTACGGACAGCTCAGTATGTGTCTCTGCCCCCTTTGACGCCCCTCCTTTAACCTCCCACCTTTTCTTCAACCCCTCCCTCTCTCTCTCTCTCTCATCCTTTCCCTCTATCTCTCTCTCCCTCCCTTAAATTAAGTCCATTATCCCAGCCCGCTCTGCCTCTGAGCAAGTCTACTCTGCTCAGCTGCTGCGAAAACTCCGTGTATGTGTGAACTCCTTGCATGCATGTGTTAAGAAGAGTTTTATGTGTGTGTACAGGCTTGTGTGTTTTTGTAAGTAGAGCTGAAGTGCAGCCGTTCATCAGTGGAGCTGACTGCAGGCAGGGGGAATACTCAGATCTCGCTTTGCTGCTTTTTAACTTCACTTACTTACTTTTTGGACTTTTTGAAGACTCACTGGACATATTTTGCACCATAGTGGAACTCTGCTGTTATTCTCTTTCTGTTCATGCACCATTCCCATAACTGGAAATAAAGGATTTTTTTCAATTTTTTAATCAGATTTCTTAAAATAATTTTTCAGGTATTTCCACCTGTTTAGCTGATCTCAGCTCTCACTTTCTGGACTGGTCAGTAACTGTTTTTTCATTACTCCATAACTTGTCTTATCTTTCTTGCTTAAATCAGATATGAAAAATCTTGGGAATGGGTTTTTGGAAGCACGCAACAAAAACTGAAAAGGTTTGTGTTCAGTGATTTCTGCATATAAGTAGAGGAAAGACTATGAGAAAGTAAAATGAAACAGAACAGTGTGGTAACAATGGATACTGTCTGCGCTGCCAGAGGCATGTTGGGCTCAGGTGGATGCTGATCCCGACCTGGAATGTTCTGAACTCCTGTGGAATTTGGTTCCCCTGGAAACGGATAGGCAGGTAAGTTAATTTGGACTCTGTTCCAGTAAGATCACCATTTAAGTCCGTAAAGTCAATAAAATTAGTTCAGTTTAGTGAAAGACACTTCCAACCACAAACGGACTTAACTTGTAGATGAAGTGATAATGAAATCATGACTCCTGCTGTGCCGTTAAGTTCCCGGTTCCCTGAGCCTGCTGTGCCTGTGACATGACCACGTGCAGCACTGCTAATCCCGCACCACTTCAAACTAAAATATCTTTCTAAAAGTCATGCTGATGACATGTGGGATTTCTCTCAGAGTGTTTACTTGAAATCTGCTCTGTTGTTTCATTTGAGAGAGTCAACTGAGTTGTCTTTCCCCTGGGAACAGTTTGGAGCAGATCCAGTCAGGAGACCAGAGGCTGCTCTGTAAGGTCTCGCCTTACTGCTGCTTCAGGGCTTAACACAGCCAAATGGATAGCTACCAGGGACCAGCAGGCTGCCCTCGCCTTAGTGACTCCTTCATTATCTCTTATTTCAGAGTTTCTTCCATGAGATGAGAGATTTAAGCTGCATGACCGCAAGGCAATTTTCCCACAGTAATTAAGCAGATTTCTTTCTTCAGTAGTATCACTCCAATCACCTCTTCTCATCCCGGCGATACAGGCAGAATTGGTGAAAGACTGAAAAGTTATCCATCCTCACAAATGAGACTGGTATGAGCATGAGCATAATTAGTGAGGACAGCAAACACCCAATTAGCAAGTTTTAGTGACTCCAGTTTCAATATTTATTTTTCCCTTCACACTCTGAATAATAAGAATAGTCAAACTGAATAAATGCTAGCCATGGGGTTTGTAGACTGGGAAGTTTTCCATTTGTGATGCTGGGCCAAATGGCTCAGGACCAGCGGACTGCCACAGCATCTCCAGCTCCTTCATTCACTTACACTCTTTTAAAGGGACCAGAGGACTCTGCTTCAGACTGTTTCGCTTTTCTTTCTCAATATGTTTCAGCTTAAATCCCATAAAGACCGGTGCTCACTTTTGGCTTAAAGCTAAGGCTTACTTTGTTTCTGTTGAGTGTGTGTGTGTGTGTGTGTGTGTGTGTGAAGCTTCACTTTGCTTCTATGACTAGCATTGCCCAAAGACTTAAAACACTTCAAATAAGAATGAACTTCTGAGATGCTTATTAAATTCTTTTGTAGCCTTCATATGACTCAGGCTTGTGCCCTTTTTTCCTATGTACTTTAAAAGTTTTTCAACTCAACTTTTAGTTTTAATTTTTTTACATTTATGGGCCATTTATATCATAATTATAGCAGAAAACCGTCATTTCAACTTACTGCTTTCTCACTATAGGTGGTCTGTCTTTATGAATGTTTATTTTTATAGTTATCAAGGGAAATGAAGCGCTGCGCACCTCGTTGTCCTTCCCAGAAAAAGCAAAACGCTGTCATGCTTCAGACCAAAGCGCTGTCACAGCTGTATTCATGGTTAAAGTCACAGTTTTGCATGACTCTTGTAGAATTTGTTTGTTAAAGTCTGCAGCATTTACATTAGGCAACGCCTCCCTGCATCACCTGCCCCGTTCACACATCTAAGACTTTATGCTTCCGTGCTTCTTTTCATTCTTGGAAATGGGGCAAAAACTGGCAAGCCAAAGTTTTTCAGTCAGAACTGAATCAAAACACAACTGTGCTTTAAAAAGTATTCTTTAAGTGCCAAGGTGGTAACTTAGATTGGAGGTCCACGATTTGACATGCTCACTATACTATGCTACTATATATTGTACAGATGCATTTGGTCCCTGGATGGGTTCACTCTAACCATCACGTTTACACCCTGAATACCGTTTCCTTACTAGTGACTTAGCTGTCACTAGTTAATATTTATCCTTTTAATCCGAGAAAAATAATGTGACACAGACTATTAGTGCTTTGCGTTCTGACACGTATTATGATCACTTCATCAATACATGAGTCAAATTTATTGCAAAACAATTTCTGAATTTGATTAAAACAGCAGTAAATAACAAGAAGGAAAACAGCTGGTGGCATAACATTTGTGCTTCCAGCTTCAATTCTTTTCAGATGTGTTTTATTATGTCAAAATGACATGTTTCAATGAGAATGCAGTTAACTCTTTTATGTGGTCATATGATTTCAAAACTATAGACTTTATAGTATTTCTGGAAAAACATCTTGGTTTCTTTGGAAAAGACTTATCTGTTCACCTTACCAGCCCTCTTCTTAACCTTCTTCTCGCTCTTTGCGTCCATCCTTACTCTTCTCTACTGTCTTCTCTCTTGCATTCCTTCCCTTCCTCTGATTTACTTCCACTATTTCACAATTCAGCAGTACACATAATTATAAATAGCCATAGATTAAAGGAGCTGCATTGTCAGTGATAATGGGAGAGAAGCAGATCTTTCTCTGGACTGACTTTTAATAAAGGCTTTTGTGTGCCAACATATGTTTTCCATATATATTTTAGCTTTCCTGCAGTCAGTGCTCCACAGAAAACCAATCAAATTAGATAGTATAGATGGGAGGGGGACTCATCACCGTGATGATAAGCAAGTATCTCTTTTACACTGAGCCAAGTTTTTTCTTACACCTGACCGAGTTGGGGAGCTAAAAATCATAAAATAAGATGGAACTATGGAAAAATACATGGAACTCCAATGCTGTTCTCCTGCCGTATTCCTCATTCATATGTAAAACACATTTTGTAAGAGACAGAGAATTCAAGTGAGAGCTTTGAATTACATACGAACTTTTAAAAAAAAATCTTACTGTATTCTCTTTCACCCCGTCGCTCGTCCCATCTGTCGCCCCCTTAGCAAATTAACTGGTGCAAAAGCCACCAGTTACCTGCTGTTACAGCTATTTTGCTCTGTAAAGCTCTCCCTCCCCTCCTCACCCTCTCCACTTATTCTTCATCATCATCCATCCATCCCTCCCGCTTTTCATTTCTCACTTGCAGGGAGGCTTAGACTTATTGCTCACAGGCCAGGGAACTCTTTTTTTCCCCTAGGGGAGAAACAATTGGCTCCTTTCTCTCCATCACCTCCTGCCTCACTTGTTTTCTTCTCCATTCCTCCCTCCCTACCTCTGCTGCATTCTCCTTTTTTGTAAGACTGCATGCATGCAGGCTGGTTGCAGGGTTGAAGTGCAGAAATGTCTATATCCTGTTGTTTTGTTCACTCCTTTCCACGTTCTCTCTTTTGTTGTCTTTCCCTGCCTTTTCAATTCTCCCCTCCCCTTTCTCCCTCCTTTTAGACTTCTAATTCTCCTTTCCTCTCCCTTTCATTCACATTGCCTTACTGCTTCATCCACAATTCATCTTTCAACTCTTTTCACACATTTTCCTTGCTCTGCTCCTGTTGTGATTCCCCTCTCTTAACCGGCCTCTCAACAACTTCTTGTCTTCTGTCTCTACATCATTTTGTCATCTCTTCATTCTTCCCTCTGTAATGTTTTTATTTGTCTTTGCTTCCTTTTCACCTACCTGTCTCTTCATATATCTGACCCTCATTGTTTCCCCCTCTGGCTCGGCTTGCTCTTGATCTCCACTGTGACCTGTGGCAGTGGTGGTCTACAGGTTAAACTGCAGATATCCATTTATTCATTACTGCATACAATACAGTAAAGTTGCACTCTAACCCCGCTCTGAAAAAGCCGTTTCACCCTGGAGGCGGGCCGCTTTGACAGGACAGCCTGCCCCCCCCCCCCCCCACGCAGATCCCCCCCCACCCAGAAGCTCTCTCTCTCTCTCTCTCTCTCTCTCTCTCTCTCTCTCTCTGTCTTTCTCTTTACTTTTAATCCATTCCCTCTTGGCATGCTGCTGCTCCATGTCTATTGAAGCTGAACTGAATGCAAGTGTCAGCGGCCCCAATGGCTTTTTTTTTTTATTAAGATCCATTATGGAACATGCAAGGACTTTGTGTTTGCCTCTGCATGTGCATGCGTGTGTGTGTGTGTGTGCTGAGAAGGGCTAGTTTTTTAGATGGGGATATATTCTCCTACATCCTTGTATATGAATACATACAAACGTTTGTGTGTGTGTGTGTGCCTGCTCACAGGGCTGTGATGTGATGTGATGAAGAGGAACAATAATAGACTCTTCAACTCATGAAGCCAGAGTTATAGGATGCACACAAACACTGAAACACACAGCTCGGGGTGTCTCGGAGGAACAATGGGACCAGTCGTTCCTTTTATAGCAGCCAACAGGAGTGTGAGGGTTTCACTGCTCCTCTTGTCGCTTCCAGGGAGTGTGACGTGAATTGCGCGCGTGTGCGTGCTCGCTTCTGTTCTTGTGTCACATAGCTGCAGCTGATGAGAGTGCTGACGTCCTTCCCCTTGAAATACTGCAGCATCTTTGCAGTTCAGTGCAGAAACTTGAGCGTGCATAGACATGCAGCCTTGTGCTTCGGCCTTTCTGTTTCACAGACCTCAGCACAGTTTGGTGCTCTTGTGATCACTTCTTTAATGCTAGCTGGGAAACTTTGCACTCAGCGAACAGCTGTGAAATCACCCAAGACCTCTTCAATTCGAAAACAGCGAGTTAAAGTAGCAGATAGCAGGCTGTGCTGGGATCTAGCCTTGCATGTGTGCTTTTGTCCATTCACAAATGTGCGTGTGTTTAGATACTGGAGGGTATGTGAGAGTTTATGTTCCTGTTAAGCTCTGTCTTGTTGTGTTGTGGCCTGGGAGCCATGAGCTTATGAGAGCTCTCCTGTCTCTACGCTTCAATAGCTCCATTATTCATAAAACTCTGTGCCAACAGCGCGGACGGGTCTATGTCTGTATAGTGTATGTGTGTTTTCTCATCTTATGTATATTGTGCTTTAAAGTGATTCTTTAGTTTTCAGTGATAACCAGGAATTTGAAATTAATAAGAAAGTTGTTCCAGCTTAGAGCAAAGTGAGTATTTAAAAGCTTGGCATGATTTAAATATGGCTGAGATGATGTTGGTGATGACAGGCCTCACTCTGTTCACACAGTCATCCTCGCGGAACGTAGACACAACACCTCTACGTACACTGAGGTCAGTGGCATCCCACTACAACTAATGGCTGACAAATCTCAGATAGATTCTGATGTTAAACTTCTGCCTGCATCTGCAAGCCACTTTACAATCCAAAATCAAACCATTTGTGTCTGACAATCAGTATCATGTCTGTTGTTGCAGATGCCTAGTCTATTCTTCCCGCCTTATTGTTTCTGTAGTCGTAGAAAGGTGAGGAGGGCTGTGTACAGCGCCATGCTGGCAAATCTAAATTACTCCAGGGAGAAATACTGCTTCTTCTTTTTCTTAGTTGCTCTGACTGATATCTTTTTCTCTCTTGGATCATCTTTTGTAGTTATTAGTGGAAAACAAATGTTGTATTCATTTATAGTGCATTACAAAGTCAGCTGATTTGGCTCTAGTTGAAAACATATGGCTAGCAATAGACTGCAGTTTAAATATATCCACAAATCTTTTTTGGCCTTACCCCTCATTTAAAGTATCCCAAGCAAAGAAAGACACTGTTATTTTACGTCTAATATTGCCCCAGTCAAGACAGGGAGATCTAGTCTGCAGTAAAGAGCAGATTATTATTGAACAGCTGATTATATTGCCAAGACACAAGAGGGGTTTTTATAGAGGGTGACAGATGAAGGGAAGTGATAGAGGTAATTGTTAGAAGGAGGAAAATAAGTAAAGATTGAAAATGAAAAGAGGGGAAAAGCCAACTGTCTGCCTGTTACTGAGTGCCAACTGTGAGGTGCAATATAATAAAGGAGACTGTTTCTACTGAAAGGCTTTATTGTTCCTGCTGCCTGCAGAGTCCAAAGTACTGAAAGAGAGGTGTGTGTTCACTGCGCACTTTTTTTCCCTTTTTTTTTTTTTGCAGCACAACATTCATATAGATGTAGGACTACAAGCCACTGACCTCCCTCATGCTTTGGCATTGACAGTGCCGTGAGATGTTATTGGGGAATTTTCTGAAACAATAGCAAGTCTGTCTCATTAATTTCCACAAATCCAATACATCAGGAGACCGAGAAAAAAAAAAACATTATAGAAGCCATGTGTAAACCAGATTGGGGAAAAAGCAACACTGTAAATCTCTAAATAACTTGTAATTTCATTTATCTATTACTGTGTAAGTCAATATTGATACCAGAAGCCAACAGTCGCTCATTTTGTGAGGCTGGATTCGCTCACAAGTGACACTGTTGTAAGAACTGATGTGCTCATCCATTCATCCATCTTTATCACTGTCGGCTCATTAGTTCCTCACAATGAAGAGATCTCATTCAGTGACACTGTCTGCCAGTGTGGAGGGAGCGAGGAAGAGTGTGAGCAAGCAAGCGAGTGTGTGAGTGCTGGATGCGTATATGTGTGTGTGAGCTGGCAGGGCCACAGACATGGAGAGTTTACGCTTGGCTTGGCAGTGCGCAAAGCATATCTCTATCTCGCACACACAGTATTCGTCACACAAGGTCAGAGATTATGTGTGTGTGTGTGTGTGTGTGTGTGTGCGCGCGCGCACTTTGGATACTGTCCCTGAGTCTTGCTGTAATGTGAAGAGATTATAGTGTTGCCATAATGGAGGCTGGCATTAACATAGCCTGGCAGGAGCATCAATCTGAGTCTGACTAAAAATACCTCAGACAGCAGTGTGTGTGTGTGTGTGTGTGTGTGTGTGTGTGTGTGTGTGTGTGTGTGTGTGTTTGTGCATGGGGGCATCCCTGGCATAAGCACACGTGTGCTAGCAGTGCACATTTCTAAATTTGTTACTTCTCTGTCTTTATTTTCAGGTCTATGTGTCCATGTTTAATGTTTATGGCCCATCTTTGATGTGAGAGTTCAGCTTGATCATCCTTCAGAGTCCCAAGAGAACGACGTTACGCTGATTATTGAGACTCTAAAAAGAGAAAACAAAGGAAGAGAAAAAAATAGAAGCCAACACTTTTTTAAGGATCCTTCCAATAAATCCTTAAAAGGCCGGTCCCTGCTTCTGTCACACAGATTCTGAAGACTGAATCAGAACCAGGACACAACTATAGCTTCTATTAATAAATTAAAACTTAAATAAATAAATTGACAGACTCCGCTTTTGAAAGAAAGGAGTTTGCTTCACGTTTGCCAAGATGATGACTATGATGATGATGGTGGTGGCCACGATGGTCACCTGCAGCTCTCTGTTCCTGCTGGGGCTGGCCGCTGCCCATGCATCCTCCAGCACCGTGACCCGCACCTCCTCTTCAGCTTCTTCTTCTTCCTCCTCCTCTTCATCATCCACCTCACCGCGCATGAAGTTATCATATAAAGGTAAGAACAAAAGCTTTGAGGATAAAAGTTCTGGTTCTTTCTAAAAAAAAAAAAAAAGGCAATTTCTCTCTTCCACTGCCCGTAATAGTTAGAAAAGTATCTACACAAACCACACGCACACACACACCCCACTTTCTCTGTTTCATGTAATATTCAGCTTTATCCTTTTGAAAGTATATGCAGCTGAACAGTAGCCAACTGTAATTTGTGGCTGCTGTGATTCACAGCCATAGACACACACACACAACTTAAACACAAACACACACACACAACTTAAACACGCAGTAGCACGGTTTTGTGTTTCATCTTGGGTATTGTATGTTAGAAGAAGGCAGCTCAATGCCCAACACAGCCACATAAACCAAGCTGGTAATTACAGCCTGAATGAACTGGCCAAGGCCATGAAGCTGACTGCAGACCGTTTGCACAGCTGAGACATGTACCCGCCTGAATTTGGGCTGAAGGTAACTTGAAGCATTTATTATGAGAAGACTTAAGACTATTCTAGTTTTATTTGAAACACAAATGACAAATGAGTGTCAACAGTGAGAGTTTCTTGGTTCCTAATTAGGCTGTAGGCGGTTATTAAAATACTACTTTGACATAAAAGTAGAGTCCTATAAACAATTTTAGCCACTTTAGCAATGAAGCTAAATTGCTGATGCCTTTCTGTGTGTTTGGTAATGTTGCTTTTGTTAGGATTTTAGCTAACATAAACATAATATGTTAAACATTAAAAACAAGCATGCTCTATTGTTTCACAATGACATGCTGTACAGCTGATCTATCTGAGAATATATTAATTAATACTACTACTTTTTGTTTTTAGTTAGCAATGTAGCATTAAATAGCATTTTTGACTGCTGCTTTTTATTGAGTAGAAAGCATTATTACTTGTTTAAAGGATGAAGTAACCATTACTTAACTCAACTACTTAAAGTAGATTTGGGCTGTCAAATAATATTTTCTTGACAGATATTCTGTACCAGCACTCAAGAAAGGAGCAGTAAAATATTAAACACCAATACACTTGGATCTCAAAGTAAAAGTAACTGCATTTAGCAGAAGGCAGGTATCATACGCATGTTTTTAACACACTATGTCCTCAAGCCCAGGGTTATTGCCACCACAGTATGGTGGGGCTGAATAAAAGTCCCTGATGTCATGCTGGCGGCTATTGGGTGGCGTCAAAGACTTAATTAAAGTTATAAATTCACATTAGAACAATGGCAGACTAATAAAAGACATTTTAATGTCGAAGTGAAGAGGGCTTTGGTCTTGTTTTCTTAAGCTCCCAGTTTGAGCTGAGCACGTAGGGGAGGATGTAGTCCCTTTATTTCTTAGTTTCCTCAAGCCAAGAACACAGTTTTTAATTCTTTTTTTTTTTTCCATCAAGCTTGGGGTGACTATTATAGTTTAAATTTACAAATACAAGCTAAATTTTCCTGGGCACTGTTCCTCTAGAACTTTTTCTTGCCAGTTTGGAAATGGTAAAGACATTCAGTTTTTCCAGTGAAACTAATATAGTGTCATTACTGTCAGAGGATTTCATCCTGCTCGTTTCACAAGTCACTGGCCTTAGGACACAGCTCAGAAATATACTGAAATACATAAGATGTTGAGGGTTTTTTTTTTTTTAGCAGCGTGACTTGTGGAAGCCCTGTAGCCAACTAACTGATGTGGATCTGAAGACGCTGATGACAGCTTTGAACACAAAGATTTTATGATTCTTTACTTACTTTCTGAAGAACATAATTAATAAAAAAGTTTACTTCACTATACAGCAAAAAAGACAAGTAAAGACCAAAAGACTGGTCCAAAACTAAAGCCCCTGCAAAGTTATCCGAGTTATCTCATTTCTGTATGTCAACACATAAGCACATTTCTCCATAAATACAGGCAAACACATTGGCACCTACACACTAACACAAATGCATAGGCGGGTTCTCCCATACTTAATATCTTTATCTTTAAGTTATGTGGAAATCATCGACTCATATCAGTGTTTGACTGAGGTCCACCCTGTAAATCTACATTTTCAGAGTTGCAGCAGTTCCACGGAGTGCGACGGTTTGAGCTGGAGCGTTCCTGCTGCTTTAGCGCCCTGCTGTTGGATGAAGAGAGGGGTCGACTGTTTGTGGGAGCCAAGAACTTCCTGCTGTCTCTGTCGTTGGACAACATCGCCAAACAAGAACACAAGGTTGGCCAGAAACAACCCCCAAAACCAAACTTGTACAGCTGTAAAACATGTGGGAGTGTGAGCGGTCTGTTGATCAAAACTAAGTTACTGCTGCTGAGATTTCAACATTGTCAACTCTGTGTTTTAACGGTTATGAGTAGATTTAATTTTAGATTCTCATGTGCACAAGGCTTTTTAAAAAGTTATCCATAAAATAAAGAACTGTTTTATAAACACAGCATTTTCCCTGGTAATACACAAACCATTACCAGAAGAGATAAATCTGAACAACTCCAAATACATTTGCCATGAAAATATTTTGTGGCCTTTTGTTAACTATCTTAGGTGATTATACTGGCAGCAGATGAAAGTGAGTCATTTTTACAACCACTGCAACATTGTTTACTTTCTAAGAATCATTTATTTTTTTGACTCACAAAGTTAGTCACCTGTGGTTTGTATTCTTGCATTCCTGAAGGAAATATTCAGAAGTGTGGAAACATTTTTACAAACACACCCTTTAGAAAATAACATCCGTGCACATATGAGTCTACTTAAGTGTCTGACCTGAGGGGAAAAGAGAAGTGTTGTAGCCATAGAGGAAGGTAGAAAATCAAAGAGCTGGACGGAGATAAGAAAAAAACATTTATGCAAAAGAGGTTATGATTCATATCAAAAAGGTACACTTTGTGAGGCCTTTGCCTTTGGAGTATAATCAGAGCTGCAAAAAGACTTGAGTATACAGTACACACACTGGCAAAAGAACTGAAATGTATAGACACTATAGTTACACACAAAAAAAGCCCACAAAAAACATCTGTCCACAGCTGCTTGGAGTAAATTGCAAGTTTCTATCTGTTAGATATGAAACCTCTGTTGGTTTTAGGTAGATGAGGGAGTTTGATTTATGAGCTGGGTGTGCAGATTCACTGTAGCTCTCCCTGTTTTTTTTTGGGTTTTTTGCAATGTTGCTGAGTGGCTGCAGGATAAAATAGGTTAGAAAGAAAGAGATGGATCAGACTGTTCTTACACTTGATGGTTTAAGTCCTGATATTATGAGGAAATGCATCTCTGGTACACTCTAAATAGTCTAATTTAGCCAAATTAAAAATCCAGAGTAAATTTACAAGATGGACTGATCTTTGACTGCCTGTTTCAGATCTATTGGCCTGCCCCTGTTGACTGGAGGGAGGAGTGTAACTGGGCTGGCAAAGACATCACTGTAAGTGATCACACCACACGTCACCTTAGCCCTGTGATTTCATGTTTTCATTTTTACCAGAGAAATAAAAATTGATGTGGGTACTGTGATATCACCTGGTAAAGCCCTGTTTTCAAGCCTTCCAATAAATGTTTTTGCTGTCACCAGCTTGGTTGAAAAAAGGAAGGGCGGGTCTGACTGTGAAACCACGCGCTCATTCACTAATGACTTGTGATTGACAGCTAGTTAACCAATGAGCTTGTAGTTTCATACCAAAGATAATCCATAATTCTGAAGCATAGAATGACTGAGATTTGCAAGGTAGACTTCATTTTTTATTCAGTATAACACAAAACAAGTGACCGGGAACATAAACAAGGCAGGAAATTGTTTACAGAGGTAAAGACAGAGAGCTGTTTCCAGATAGGCTTCAATGGGGCTGGAAGTCCTTTTGCAACCACAGCTATCACCATCCAGAAGCCTCAGATAGAACGATAGAAAGTTTTTAAGAACACCAGGTATTGGCTTTATTGGCCCGACCCCACAGCTACGCCTGTGTTTTATCTTGTCTGTGATCTCTGCTTTGATTTATAAAAGTTTACAGCTGATACAGTTCAGATGTGGAACCTGAAAGTTTTTAGAAGTGTGTTGTCATCATCCTATGCAATAATACACACTGCATTATTATTATTATTATTATTATTATTATTATTATTATTATTATTATTATTATTATTATTACTCAAGGAATATTTAACTACAACCTGTTAGCTAAACTGAGTTTTTATGACACATAATGCATCATAACATCCACTTTAACCATGTCCCATTTTACATACAGTTCAATAAGCATTGCTACTGAGCTCCAAGTGCAGAATGTAAGCGTCCACTCCTACCCAGCCTAACACAATGCTACCTTTTAATCCACTCGAGTCATGGGAGTCATCACAAGACAGAAACACCACATTTAAACAGATAACATGTAATAATAGGTGCAGCACTCCTACTTTTGGACCTGCCATGTGGTGAGATTACTTCCTCCAAATTTGTTTCTTTGGGCCCTATTTGAATGATATCCACACAGTCTGATGTAGAGCTCACACTCAGTGTTTACACACACACTGTCTAACCAGACAGGTTTGGGATCAATGCAAACATTTCATTTTTTAAATGTCACTTAAATATTAAACTTTGTATTGCACTGGGTTAGGGAATCAGAGAAACTCAGTTGGAAACACAGTTCTTGCTGAAGATCTTTGATATATTCACTATGAGAGCAACTCACTGGGTTCTTCCTCACTGGAAGAATATGTGCAGCAGAAAATAACAGTTGCATACCTTTGCTTTGACGATATGATGCAATGCAGTGAGGTCACAGAAATCTAAATATTGACCCGTTGCTTGTAAAAATGTGGCTCGTTACATTAGGTTCAATTGGATGTTTATTATCTATATGAGGATGGACGGACTGAGTGAGGTTAATAAAGAGCATCTTGGACATGACCTGCAGCAGTAACAATAAGATGCAGATTAACAGGAAATGAAGCAAAACCCTGATTGTTAAAGTGTTTCTATTTGGATGATTTGATCTGATTCTGATTCCGTTCTGAGATGACTGCATGCACAAAGTCTCCATGACTGAACTCATGACCTGCTGCAGAGCTCACAGCAGAGTTTTCCAAAAGATACGCCACCATCAAGTTCCCTTGACTTATTATTTAAGTGCCAAAAAAAGATTTTCTATGTAATGTTCTGCATGTGGATGTAGTGTGGGCAGGGGGGGCTTGGCTTCACTGACCAACATGTAGAGGCCACCAAGAACCTATAGACCACCCAAGATTACAATTAGATAACTGTACAGGTCAGCGTGTGTGTAGGTACTTCGTGGCTTTAACTGTTTAAAACAGTAACATCACATCTGCTTATGCAGATCTACCATAAATGTGTCTATTTATAGTGTATTTATACTCAAGTGTTTGACAGTGTCTGTGTGTACATTTATCCCTGTATGTGTAAGTTTCCAGTGTGTGTGTCTAATGTCTGTGAATGTGTCTTTATGTGTGTGTAAAACAAACCCGTCATCAGTGTGATTATACAGCTGTAGCAGACAGACAACGGGCTCCATTCATACAAAAATCCAGGCTCTAATTTCACCTGACCAGGAGTCTGTGTGTGTGTGTGTCTGTCTGTGCATGAGTGTGTTCAGTTTTCTGTATGCATATGTCCTGTTCGAAAGTGCGAGTAACTGTGGAGACTGTGAGTGATGAAGAGAATTAATGTAATGAAGAAGATAATGAGTTATTGTGGGAGAAAGAAAGTGATAAGACAAAAGTTCAAAGAAAATGACAGATTTTGCATTAAAGTAGTTTTTTTACTCACATTTCTATCCTTTGAAATGTTATTTTTATCCTCTTTTATCCTTTTCTGTGTGAAAACTCACCCAAACCTCCAACACGCACTATTGACCCTAATTACAGAGAAATGTGTTTTCTATAGGAAGAGGTCAAAAGCTCTCCCTGCCACTTGATCTCTTCCCTCCATTCATTTTCCATGTTTGGTCCTTTCTTCATATTCCCTGTCCTCATCTAATATTGTTATTTACAACCCTCCAGTCCTTCAAACAGTAAAACCACCTTGCATGTGCCAGCACACTAAGACAAACACAGACACATGCAGATAAACAGAATTAGAGCGGGGCAGTAAACAGTTGACAGTTTACCCAGACACTTGGTCTGACTCAGCACTCTGAGGCGTCACTGTAAGACCGGAGTCATATTCAGAACCGCAGAAGTGATAGATTGTGTTTATGCTGTCATTTCAGTACCCACTTGGTAACTTTCAGTGCCTTCCAAGACCCATTAATAAATCAATGGGTAGGAATTAATAATAAAAATCCTTTTCTTTATTTCATAAGTATATCATTCAAAGCAATTTCTTATGTAAAATGCTCTGTGGAAGATGCATTAATCACAATTGTAAATCAAAATAGATTTTTTTTAAAGGTATCTGAGAAGCTGCATGTTGCACAATGAGTTCTGGGACATTATGAATTAGATTATGAATGAAGTCCAATAGCTCAATGGGAAGAATTAATTTAAAAAGGAGAACTCTTACAAATACTCATGTTAGTATTTCTGGAAGACACAAACTGAATTGTGTTAATCTTTAACTACTGAGAGAAGAAGCTCAGTGACCACCAAGTATGTCTGAAACCACCAAAGAACATTTTCTTTTCCAGCATTGCGTAGACGATCAGTGTGCAGGAATTCACACACAAACAATGGTGAAAAGAATTGGAAACAAATGGAAAGAAGGCACCCTCTTATGTATATCACTTAGAGAGTCGGATTCCAGAAATCAGTCCATTTTTAGGAGAAATGTGGCCTGCCAGTATCCCCTGATACTGCATTTTCCCGTTTAACAGAGATGATCAAAGGCATTCCTATGTTATTACACTGTGATATGTTGTGTATCTAATGAACATCACCATTCCCATCAAGTCAAACCCTCTCTGCCATTAACTTTATTAAAGCTTCCTGCATCTCTTGGAATCTTTGCTTTTACACACATTCAAACAGTTTGTTCTGGTTTTAACCAAATGGAAAATACAAGCTTCCAGCAGCTTTTATAACAGCCTAGTTGTTTTTTAAAGTTAAGTGACCTCCAGACACCATGTCATGTCTTAGATGGAGTGCATCTAGGCACCCTGGTAACTTAGCCAGTGGAACGAGCTAGCCAAATAGCTTTGGTGCCTCAGCCTAACCAAACAACAAGTGAAAGCAAAACATAAAAATGGTCTCACAGTCAACACTCCAGTCTCAGTGAAAAGTCAGTGATGTTTCTACTTCCACACTCTTCCTGATCTCTCTGATCGTATTATGGATTTTCTTTGTATTTCAAAAGCAAACTACCCTGTATATATATTTAAGTAATCCTTACTTGAAGTGTTTCAGATGTCGAGGACAAATGACAAAATCTGATTTAGTACAAGGACATGCTGGTAGATTTCATTTTATGCACCTGACAAACACAAAAATAGCCACTGAACCAGAACACGTTACACTTCACATAAAATGCTCAAAGAAGCATAGTTTATATGATAGCAATCGATATGGAGCCAAATACCATAAACAGAGCACAGATAGTGGCTAAAATACTACATTAATGCTGTAGATCAGGTTAATCATCTACAGAAGGAACAAAGAGAAACAGAGAAAAAGACATCTACAGCAGAACAATGCAGCATTATAAAACGTGAAGGCAAGACTTGGAGCTCAAGCTGCTGTGAGGTCACAGCCCTCATTTTGCTCACTGTTTCAACTAATGAGTCAGTGGCATGTCAAAGGTTGTCCAGGGAACCCGCTAACCCCCCCCCCCCCCCCCCCCCCACACACACACACCCAACCCTTCCACACACCCAAACCCTTCTGTATGTATGCACACACACACACACACACACACTGATCAGACAATGAGAAAAAGTGATTGCTGTCATCATTTCACCTCATTCTTTTTGTATCTTTTCAGGGTCGCTCATGCATCTTTTCCCTACCCTCCTGATCTCTCTCCTTTGTCACATCAAAGACTTTTCTCTGTCAGCCTCCTGCTCTGCTGAGTGCCTCACCTTTCTCTGCCCCCTGACACACACACACATATCTATAACCTTCAGTGGTTTAGAACAAAGGCTTGCCATTCAGCCTTTAAAACCTACCAGGGGATTAGAGATGGAGTTGTTGTGTGAATACACAAGTTTACTTGTTGTAGTGTATACACGCACACATAAAGGTGGTTAACCAATCGATTGGCTGACTAAACTGTTGCCGTGCACAGGAGACCTGGAAAACAGCAGGCCAAACAATTCACTTTCTATGAACGCTTACACAGAAACTGATATTCTGCATATTTACTCCAAAAATGATTAATTTGTCTTTTAATTGTCCAAATGATCCAGGCTCTGAGCTGTTTGCATTATGACTGTCTGCTGTTGACAGTGAGATTCATGTCTTTCCAAACCTTTAGATCCACCAATACTCACAACAATCGACAGACAGATGTTACAGTGACCTGTCTGGGGAGAAGTAGACAAGCGCAAAATGGAAAGATAAAAGCTTAGATGTGTGCTACAGTGTGTGAATATATAAGAAATAAACAATGTACTGATGACATGTTGTTTTGAACACTTTCGTAATCACAATACAGAAAATCATTTATAAAAATTCATATTCAATATAAATCTGTGGTGTGAGATTCTCATGATAATGGCAATAATTGTAGTATCCACAGCAGTCCACATATAGTATCATCTCTTTATGGGCTAATCACCTCAAAGCGTGGTGTTTGAAGACAGGAAGAAAAATGTACCATCCATTATCTTAGTATACAGCAAATCTTTTTTTCCAGCACTCTCTTGAGATCCATCTCAGTGTAACCTGATTCTGAGATGAACAGATGTGTCTATGAATCAATAACATGTTCGCTTGTTATTAGAAAGAAGCCAGGATAATGGAAATAAGAAGACATAGAACAAAGATTAAAATGGTTTGAAAAGATATAAGTCTGGCAAAAATAAAATCGATAATGAAATATAAGTTTATCTTATTTCTTTATGTAACTATTCTGCATTCTTCTCTATAAATGTATAAATATAAGTCAAAGAAACTTGACAGCAAGGTTATTATAGAGATTGGTGATATTATAGCAGTTTAGGAAACATGGTTAAATTATGTGTGGATATTCATTTGACCATTTGATTGTTAGTCAATCGTATTAACCAGGACACACATGATATCAAACCTGTGAGTAGGAGGTGGATCTGGGGACATCATAGACTAAATGGCAGACAGGTATTTACTGTATTTAAAGGTAAACACTACCACTATGTCAGGCTTGGAAAAAAGGGCATTGTATTTCATGCAAGAATTGTGTTTCAGTAGTGTACCTAACACTCTGTCTCAGAATTTGTAGAGTGCCAATCACAAAACATTTTCCTTCCTAAAGCTTCCTAAAGATCAGCCTTTAAGTTAATAATAAGTACTATATGTGTGTGTGTCTTTCAGTCTGACTGTGTGAACTACGTGAAGATTGTACACCACTACAACCGCACCCACTTATACGCCTGTGGAACGGGTGCTTTCCACCCCACCTGTGCCTTTGTCGAGGTGGGACACAGGATGGAGGTGAGGAATGTACAAAACACAACCTACACGACACTCACTATGCAACAGTGTAACAAGAAAGTCTAAAAATATTATACAATGTCTTTATCTGTTCTCATCTGCTGAAAATAAGATGTTTCAAACACAGAAACTCCAGTCCTCTGCCAACCAATTTAGTCTCTATTCAGTGTACCTGTCGACAGACCCTTAAAATATGGTCTTAAGTGTATAAAGAATTTGGCATTTACATCTACTTTACAACAAGTCTCAAAAATAAAATTAAACCCCCAATTTATAGAAGGACTATGCAAATATAATCACACTGTAAAATCCCTTCCCTCCTGTGTCCATCAGGACCACGTGTTCAGGATTGACCCCTCTGAAGTGGAGGACGGGAAAGGAAAGAGTCCGTATGATCCTCGACACAACGCTGCATCTGTGCTCGTCGGTAATTGAACCCATGCAAACTAATATGAGATGACTGAATAAGAACGTTCATTTAATGGGTCTTGAAATTGGGCTGATTTGACGTACTACAAATATATTATCCAAACAGTCGTTGACTAATTCTGTCTCCTAGGTGATGAGCTGTATGCAGGCGTGGCCACAGATTTAATGGGAAGGGACTTCACCATCTTCAGAAGCCTGGGGAAACGCCCCTCTATCCGCACTGAACAGCATGATTCAAGATGGCTTAATGGTGCACTTTTGTCTTTTTTTTTTTTATCAGATTATGTGTTGAGACGACTCACATGAAGAATTACACTGTGTTGATAGGAAAGGCTATTTTTGACTAATTTTTTTCTTTGATTTTCTTTACCAGAACCAAAGTTTGTTGGGTCCTTTTGGGTCCCTGAAAGTGAGAACCCAGATGACGATAAGGTCTTTTTCTTCTTCCGGGAGACAGCGGTTGAGGCTCAAGGGTTGGGAAAATCTACCTACTCCAGAATCGGACAGCTGTGCAGGGTAAAGTCCAGCAGCAATTCCAGCTGGATTGTTGACAAATATAAATAAAATAGCCTCTTAAATTTATCTTGGCTATTTTTTCTCCAATCAGAATGACATGGGCGGTCAGCGAAGCCTGGTGAACAAGTGGACAACATTTCTGAAGACCCGTCTGATCTGCTCGGTACCAGGAGCTGATGGCAGCGACACGTACTTCGATGAGCTGCGTAAGTACAGCTGTGCAAACTGTCAGTAGTACAAGTACGGTACTGTGTGAACTATTTTAAGATGAAAATTGTGCTGATGATATAACATAAATGAAGTAAACAAAGCTTTCACTCGACATCCTCCTCCTGTTAGGTTGTTTGCCACTTTCACCAAAAGACTTTGGTCATTACTAACGTTTTGTTTTTCCTGTCACCGCTTCTAAGATATTGTGCATTATAATCTGGTAGTCTCACTTTTCAGTAGACAGAGAACAGAAAAGCAAAAAAAAAAAGTGCTGATTTTCCTTTTTGGATTTTTATCCAGAAGGACATTCTGCGGGCAAATGGAGAAAAGGTTCTGGAAAGCATAATAAAAAAAGAAAAAGGATTTCTGACCTCAATTGTAGATTACCATTCAGTCTAACATTCCTGCAGACTTGGAGCAAGCATGAGTGACAGATTAATTGGTAATAGATTCTGGCCTGATCGAAAGCCAATGTTTTTGCTGTGGGTTTAGAGAAAGTTAGAGGCTCGTCTCTGGTAACTCTTCATATGACAAAAACCTATAATGTGTTTTCAGGAGATGAAATCCAGAAGTGAGAGTAAATTTATAAAGCATATCAAATGACAAAGAAGCCACAATTTTCCTGTAAACCTATATGAATTTCCACCGAGAAGTTATACTTTTCATTATATATATGTATGTATGTGTATATTTTTAAATGCCTTTTCTAAAGACTGTCCTGTACACCTTGCACACCAAGCACACATTCCCAGTTTTGTGGTCTGTTTAAACCTTCCATATCTTCCTCTGACATGACGGTGCCACTGTTGCCCTGCATTGCTGCCTGGTCTTTCAACCCCTATCCTTTGGCTCCAGGATGATATTTATGAGTTTGGAGCATAGACGCCAATTTCTAACCACATTTTGCAGTTGTAATAAAATGAATGTCTGGTGAAATATAGTGTGATTCTATGAGGGATCCTTGGACTTAGAGGACAAATGTAAATCATGTTTGTTCCTCTGGAAAAAATGACCCTTTTTTGAACCCATCCTCAGAGCAGTGTCCAGTACTGACCCATACCCATAAGAAGTTATAAAATGCAAGTCAAGCTGATGAGTATCCTAAGAGCAATGTTAGGCACATTTTTTGCCTTTTAAAGCTATCTGTGAATACAAAATGGACATAGCTGTGATGTTTGGTAGTTTGGCACTCCTTATCCTGTTCATAATAAATTTAGCATTAACCCGCAGTGCAAAAACTAATTGTGGAAGTTATTCCATCAGAGAATAGACACTAACAGTGGGTCTGTCATGAAGATCAGAAGAGCTCAGTATCACTTTAGCACAAAGTCATAGTTTTTATCAGAGACCTGACATTCAAACATGATTTACAGTCGACATTCAGAATTTTTCTGTTGTAATTTTTAAAATCAGCAATAGTGCTTTAAAATCTAAACAATAAAGCATTTAGGAACCTTTTTATGGGGTTTTCACCTGTATAATGAGTCAGCTAGGTGTAATAAAAAGACATGCAGAGACTGGATTTTCAACCTGTTTATGAGGTTAATGTCAGGCCAGTTATTTAGCTAACTATACCTGAGATGACCAGAGATTTCTTTCAAATAAAAAACAAGTTGCTTTTGGTTTGTTTCACTCTATCTGGAATTCAGGATTTACTTTTACCAAAATGAGAAATTACTTATACGTATTACTGAAATTATTATTGGAATATATTTTTAAAAGAATGAGCTATTTGTTGTTATGCAACGTCTCCCCGAACCTGTAGTCATGTGGTTTGCTGAGCAGCTGCACGAGTTTCAGCTCTCAAGATGTTTCCGATAGAGCTTTCTAGGCTGTATCTGTGGGCTATAATATGATCTGTCTTTGTGCTTATCTCATGACATAGTGAAAGGAAAAGTAAGTGGTTTAGGCTAAAGTCTAAATTACCCTTTGGCCACATCTGTCCATCAGATTCCCTCATGAACTTTCAGTCTCTTGTCTTGACCTTGACTATATCCATGTAAAAATAAATAATTGTTAATCTGAAGTTTTTGTTCTATTAAAATATGTGCACCATGTTATGTCTTTAGAAGCAGGAATTGGAAGCACATTTTGTGGCTCAAGACTAAGAAATACGCTCTCGTTTTTTATGGAGATCTCAAACCTGACAAGTGAAGCAAAAACTTAATGAAACTCAGTTTGTTTAAAAGATTTTTATAAGCTGCATGAACCTGTGGTGGATTTTGTTCCATGTCATGACCCTCAGTTATCAGTAACATGTCTCGTTAAGGTTCTTAGACATGGCCAAAGGGTTTTGTTTATCTTTCACTCAACCTTTGACCGTTAGTCTACTGCCACCTGACCAGTGTGTGTGTGTGTGTGTGCATGGCCGTCCACCCTTAGGCGATGTTTTCCTGCTGCAGACGAGGGACAGAAAGAACCCTCTGGTTTACACCGTCTTCTCCACTTCCAGGTCAGAATCTGTTCATATTACGTGTGTGCGTTTGTGCATGTCTGTGTGTGAGGAGAGACGTTTTTGTGTATTTTGCGTGTTTTTGTTGCATCTAACCCAACTCCCTCTGTCCACCAGCAGCAGTGTATTTAAAGGCTCAGCTGTGTGTCTCTACTCCATGAATGACATCCGGAGGGCCTTCCTGGGGCCATTTGCTCACAAAGAGGGGCCCAACTACCAGTGGGTCCCCTTCCAGGGAAAAGTGCCCTATCCCCGCCCCGGAATGGTATGTCAGTAATCATAAAAGCGCATCAGCGTCACAGTATCTAGAGTTTCCAGCAGTGCAGATGGAAATGTATATTTTAGATTACGTTAATGTTTAGTTATTACTTAAAATCTGATTTTAAGTACAAAACATATATGCATCCTATAATATATAACACATTGCCATAGATATAATGACCCAATAAATTAATAATGCTAGACCATCACATACAGTGGAATATTCTTTAGTATGTCTTCAGTGTTGAATTTGTTGCCTCAAACTAAAACTCAAAACAAAACAAAAAAGTTGTAAAAAAAATGGCCTCATAGTCACATTGAGGCAGTATTCACTATTAAATATTGTTTTCTTCCAAACCCCCCTTTCCTTTCAATCAATATGTGCTCATTATGGGCCTTTACATTCAGCTAAGCACACAAGTGTAGCATCAGCAGGATTTGTTATGCAGAGCTTCAGCTGTTACTGCTGCTGGAGAACAATCCCTATTGTATGAATGCAGAATACTAATTGTATTTGGCCTACAGAAAACCCTCCCTCACGCCATCATTACCTCGCTGGATTGTAAAATTAGCAGAACAAATCAGATTTTAAGAACGCGATCATGCTTTCAAGTACATTTATGCAAAAAGTGCACATAATGCACATTCTGATTTAAAATGCATAACCCACAAAAAAACAACAAAAAAACAGTGTGGCTCAATGTAGTGCAAATTAGTAAAAAGAAAAACATGGAATTGTATGAGAATAGACGCTGCATGATGCTAAATTGAGTTTTCAGCATTTAGAAAATCCAGGACTGGAATTTTAATTAAAGAGAGTGGCTGGACTCTGACCTGGTGTAAATCTCTTTTAAGTCCTTGAGACCCATCACACCATAATCACCTCTCTGTTGAACTGTGCTTTGTGTACTTCAGGTCAGCTAAAGTGCTGAGAAGTTCGGCATTTAATTTCAGTTTACATCCAGAAAGACAAAACAAGTTTACTCATCAAATATCAGTCATTGTGCAATGACCGAGTCCAAACATAGTAAATAGGAGAGCACTGACTCAGAGTCGGCTGTTTTTTGCAGAGCTTTACAGCACCCGCATGCATGCACGTTCACGCATTCAGGTCCTGAGAGAAATTGTGTACTCACAGTAGTTTCACTGTAGTAGTAGTTTTTTTAAATCCTCTTTTTATTTGTATCCCCACTGATGTTCAGTGAAGTGCACTAACCTCAATGTAAACTTTTTAAGTTCCCAAAATACTAATTCGATTTTTTCTGCCCTTCTTTAGTGCCCCAGCAAGACATTCGGCAGCTTTGAGTCAACAAAGGGTTTCCCAGATGATGTGATTCAGTTCGCACGTCACCACCCTCTAATGTACAACCCGGTCTACCCTATGAGCCGAAGGCCCATCTTCATCAGGACCAATGTGGACTACAGCTTTACACAGATCGCTGTGGACAGAGTCAATGCTGCTGATGGACAGTACGATGTCATGTTCATTGGCACAGGTGAATGAGCAGTGGTCATTTCTAACTCTAGGGTTAAACAGGAAAATGATGAAATTAGTTATTAAGCGGTTGTGTGTGTGAAATTTCAGATAAAGGGACAGTACTAAAGGTGATCAGTGTCCCCAAGGAGAGCTGGAACAACATGGAGGAACTTTTACTGGAGGAGTTGGAAGTTTTCAAAGTAAGAAAACTGTGCCAACAACAATACATGAAAGTACATGTATTTAGCACATTTAGTCATCATGACATGTTGTATTCTTACAAGCATTAAATCTCAATGAAGTGTTGAAATGAATGGATCATTCAAACTTGCATGCCTTTTATTAACTGTACTGTACTCCCTGGACATGACCTAAAGAGGAAAACAAAGGATAGTTTGAAAGAACATTGTATACATATGCATGTATACATCCATTGAATTTTGTATTATTGTAGTATATTTACCTTACCATATAAAGCACCTTAAAGTTTTGATTTGGTGCTATATAAATAAAATTTAACTACATACCGATAATTTTGGTCAAATCTAAAAAGTATGTTATTTAGTTTGGTACATCTCTTCTCCTTCCCAGGACGCCTCATCTATCATCAACATGCAGATCTCCTCAAAACGGGTATGCTTGTTTAATTCTTAAAAGCCCCAAAATCATGTTTTTAAGAGTATGTCAAACAGTGCAGCACTGTATTATCTTTAGTCAATTATTTCCTCTTCATAGTGGAAATGGTTGACATATCTAGACTTAGAAATTAATCGACCTGTTTATCTGCACAGCAATATATTTATATGCCCCAAAAGAGCAATATAGTATGTGAGGCTGTACTAAATCAGAATGGTGATGATGGATAATGCACAATATAACCAAAGAGAGCCAACATAAATTGCCATAATGGACACATGGATGGTATTTCTGGCACATAAGCTTTTGTGCTGTTTCAGAATAAAGCGTGTTTTAAATGCTTCTCTTTGCTTGCTTTGTTTTCACAGCAACAGCTGTATGTCGGCTCTGACACAGGCCTTGCCCAGATTCCACTTCACCGCTGCAGTGTATACGGGAAGGCCTGCGCTGAGTGTTGCCTGGCCAGAGACCCGTACTGTGCCTGGGATGGAACTTCCTGTACTCGCTACCTGCCAAACACAAAGAGGTCTTTGACATTAACATGACCTATAACAGATTATCTTTACTTAAAAGAAAAAAGTGAATTTGCAAATACTGTCGCGCAATAAAACATTCCTTTTCTTAAACTAAAATGTCAAACTTGTTACAGACGTTTTCGCCGCCAGGATGTAAGAAATGGAGACCCTAACACTCTGTGCTCAGGAGGTACAATTCTTTCATCATTTCCATATCTACAACAATGATTTTTGTAGACATGTTAGGAAAACTGGTGTTAATCCTATTTGTTAAGACTAAACTATGCAAGCTGTAGTCTGATGCTTCTTGGACTCATTGAGAAGCTTGCCATCTGAAATCTTACAGTCCTTATGCCAAATAATCTAAAATATCCCCCGCTTTCACCCCTGGTGACCTCTGTCCGCTCAGGCCACAATACCAGCATTTTGTTGCTGTCTTGCTGCCACAAAACTGAATCAGGCTAATTGCTCAAACTGAAGGAGCTCCTGAGTAATGCGATTACATCATTTGGCATGCAAGCTGTGTTGTGTAAAACTAATGAAGGTCAGAGTAATTGTCTGTGTTGAGATCGGCACTACCCCAAAGTACCATAAAATGCTGATCAGGAGTCTGTTTGGCAGTTTGTAGACCATTGTTTCACCAGTAATCTGTGTAATTCTCTCCCCACCTCTGGCCTTGATATAGGCTGACTTTTAAGTCTTTGAGTACTTTTGTGCAATTTTATGGCTGTGGTTAAGATTTAGGGTCATATCACTCATTTTAGAAAACTATATGTCTGCCTGTCTGTTTTTTCTAGTAACATTTCTGGATTCACCATCCTATCCTTCCAGGTTCCTCTGTCTTATTCTAACCTGGACATGTTTTGTTATTAGCGAGCACATGTGCTGCTCTACATTGACTCATTTTGTGTTTGTCTCTGCTGCCCCCTGTAGATCATCATAAGCATCGTATTGCAGAGAAGAAGCTGTATGGTGTAGAGGGAAGTAGCACTTTCTTAGAGTGCGTCCCCAAATCCCTTCAGGCCAGAATCACCTGGACCTTCCAGAAACATCCACAGAATCGACGAGAAGAGGTGAGAGGAATGGCTGACACTGGCCAGAGATGATGATCGAGAAGTCATTAAAGTATACTGTGGCATTTATAGGTCATGAAAATGTTTTGTGTGTGTTTGCATCATCAGATCAGATCAGAAATCAAATTCTTTCGTTTATAATTACTTTAGCAAACAACAGCTTTGCAGCTTTAGAGCTTATTTCTTTTCATGATTTAAGTTGATTTTTTCTTGCTTATAGGTCCGTCTAGACGATCGCATACTCCAGACAGACAGAGGTCTTCTGATTCGCCGTGTCCTGAAAAGAGATATTGGCATCTACCAGTGCCATGCAATGGAGCATGGCTTCACCCAAACTTTACTAGGCATCACCTTAGAACTTGTACCTTCCACACCTTCATTTGTCTCCAATCTACCCTCCGATGCCCCTGTTCGATTAGACCCCCGCAGCGGAGGCGGACCCCCAATGACCAATCAAAAGCTTTGGTACCGGGACTTCATGCAGCTGGTGGACCATCCGAACCTAAACACGGTTGACCAGATTTGCGAGCAGGTTTGGGCACGCAGGAACACCGGTGGTGACCAGGTGGGTAAGGACATTGCACCTCTGCGTCCTGCTGTCCGCCCACCTAATAAGAAATGGAAGCATCTTCAGGAGATAAGGAAGGGGAGAAACCGTCGGACCCACGATGGGAAACCAAACCCACGTGCGCCACGCAGTGCAGGGGAGTAACGATGTGGAGAAAGAAACGGAGGGAGAAAAGAATGACTGAAACAAGAAGAAAGCAGGAGAACGACAGAGACTGAGAAACCAAGAACTCCTGGAGGTGTTCACGCATACAGATACATCCACATACGCACACACTTACACACATGGACACACACAGCACCTCCTCTATTGTGTATATTTATCTATGGATGCCCCCACTATATGGTAGTCCAATCCCCGAGTCCTCATCCCACTGGCCAGTCCCTGCATGTGCTGCCTTACTGCTCTAACTGATTCTGCACGATCCCTTTATAGTTCCACTAGATTAGTGAGTTTACTAGCAGATACATGGGAGTAAACACACCTTTATGTGTGAGCAATAAACTCACTTACCTGTCATGGGTTCATAGCAAAGGATTTCCACATCTCAAAAAATCCAATTACACATTGCGTGTAGTTAGTGCGTCACAGTGTGCACACTGTTTTAAAGGACTGAACCACAGAAACAAATGTAAGCCCAAAAGTTTTGGATTAACTCCTAACAGCTTTTCTGCCCTGAAGATTTCATGCCAGCGTAGCAAAAGTGTGGACTCTTGTTTTATGCACAATGGGACCGAACGGAGCAACTGGAACATACAAAAAAGTAACTGGAAACACATTACTATTTAAGTTCAATTGCACAGGCAGTTAAAAAAAAAAGTAACATTTGAAACTTGTTCATAGAAATGAACAACTTCCTGTGGTGTTGTACACAGCAAGTGCATTCATATTAATGTCACTTTTCCATGGTTTTGCGCATATTACATAAAGCAGTCACAAAAGATCCTGTGGAGCAGATCATCACAGCAAATAACTGGTTATGTTATATTTTGCTGTTTAAAAAAAATATCTTTTGCAGTTTCCTCGGGCAATTTGAGGCATGTCACAGCAAACTAAATTCAACAATGCAAAGCAGGTGGTCATAGTTAGAGAGCAGGCATATGTGGCCTGATGTGATTACATATATTGTTTTACATACTGGCTTGAACCACTGTAGAAAGAGTAGAGGAAAATCTACTCGAATTCCATGAAATGACAAAAAGATGTTTACAGTACAAAGACACAGGTGGAGCACAAAGAAATCAGTTTGAAAGCAAATAATAACCTAAATAAGTATGTCTAAAACTAACCTGGTATCTGTTATGTGTAAAAATACAAGAAATACAGTAGGAAGAGCTCTGACATAATCCAAAACCTCACTCCAAAGATTAAAAATCAGCTGATTTCAACATTTTGTGCGCAAACATTAAGACGAAATGATGACGGGTGTTTTTTGGGTGAGGAGCATTAATATGGCAAGCAGGATGAAGAGGAAAAGGAAAGATATTAGTGGACTCCAAGTATGACAACCTGTGTTTCTGGGCTACGTTGCGGTATATATATTAGCATGATATTTATGAGTGAGTCTATAATTTTAATTTTAATTTTTTTTTTTTTTGGTATTCGAAGCGGTACTTCTTTTGTTTTACACTGTTCTTGCATATATTGTTTGTTTTTAAATAGTTATGCAAAGATTTAAATTAAGCGAGTCACAGATTCTTCGTCTAGCATGGTTATAAAAACCACAACGCATTTTCACTGCAACAGAAAAGAAAAACAACTCTATCTGACTTCATACACTGTTGTAATCACTTCTCAGTTTGGTGTTCCGGTCATTAGTATCACTGATTTCTGCTGCTTAATTATGTCATCCCTACATAATGGACAATTAGTACTATAAGGTCTTCCTTCTCATGTCTTAGTCTAATCTCTCGCTGTGTACTGTCTGTATAGAAGTCTTTGTTTGTTGGTTGTCTGTGCTAACATTGTGTGTGTAGCCCTGCCCCTAGTGTCCATTGTGTGTACAGGCTTAGGTGAAGCCTACCTGTGGTACCATACTTTAATGTATCATAGTCTATCCACATGAAAGAAACTGGCTGGCCTTGTAAAATAAAACATGCTTTTTATTTGCGTTCAGTCTGTTTTTCATGATGAATATGTGGTCTGTTTATGTTTCATGGCATAAACTAGACCTGTGAGTGGACTTTTGATGTTTGGATTCATTGTTGCTGTTATTTATATACCTTCTTTATAGAGATGTAATTAACTCGTTAAACTGAACTGAACCGACTGACGGCTGTAAAAGGGACACTCTGCATTTTGACACCACGTCCAGGTAGAGAGGGGTTACTGCATTAAAATAAGTAAACTGATTTTCATTGCAGGAGCATGCTGTTAGTCTCTGCATGTGCCAACGCCTGCTTTTTAATCACAGAACTACTTAAGTTGTGCTAATATTAACTCTATAGGGGTTTTCCTTCTTACAAAACTGCATTTTTTTACACTGGTAGTGATGTCAAACTGCCTGAGTATTCCTTTTAACCCAGCTGTTGTTTTGTGCTTGAAATTGCATGACCAATGTTAGTGGCTAATGCATTTGACAATGGTGTGGTGGCAAGAAAGAGATGGAGAGAAAGAAAGCACAATGTTGAATATTATTATTATTATTCGTATGTATTTATGTGCAAAGATAAGCTGATATGTTGTGGTGGATTTTTATTTTTCCTATACATGTAGATTTACATCTGTGTTGTTTGTGTTTTGCTTAAAATTACTCATCCCCAACAATTTTGTACATTACAGCCAATGGAGAAGCTCTTCCTTAAAGACAGTGTCCACTTAGAGTCTTTGATGTTCACACAGTCCTCCAATCAAATAGTCCTGTTGGATTCCATGTCATGTGACGCACCCCTGTTCAACAGCTCACAAGGAGAAGCTTGTATGTGTGTGTGTGTGAGGGTGGGTGAATTGTGTGCTTCTGTTTTATGCGTGTGTGTGTCCGTGTGTGAGTCTCGGGGGGAAAAGCAAAGCTCTGTATATAATGGCAAAGGAACAGCTGTGTGTAGAGTGGTCTGTAGATGAAAGTTCAAAGGTCGAAGGCCAAAGTAACGTGGTGCACTGTAATACTCCCAGTTATTTGTGAAATGTCTTGTCAAGTTTTTTTTCATTAACACAATAAAAATATGCAGTTACTTCCAGATTTGCTTGTAATCTCTCCTGTTCAACTATCAGAATGAACTGATTTCATGAGGTTACATAAATATGAAAAAACAGGAAGTTAGCTGCACATAAAATAGTAACTAAATGCACTTCACACTACAAAAACATTAAACTCAGTACCTCAGAATGATGGTCCAATAAAAATGATGACAATTTTAAAGAACAGAAAAAAGGAAACAACTAAATTTCAAACACTGATTTTTAGTCTCCTTGCAGGTTAAAGAAGCATAAATATTACATTTTTAAGTGACTTACTTGTTTTATATGTTTTACAGAGAGATACATTTAGATCAATCTTTTATTAAATTTAGTTTATTTCAACTTTTAATTTACCAGGACTGGAGTGTCATCTGTGTTTTGACCACATGGTGGCAGTGTAAGAACGCTCTGCTGTAAAACTGAGAATCCACATAGAGGGCTGGACATTGGAAAGGCTGAATGGTGATGTTTTATATAGTAAAACTGATAGATGTGTAACATTAACAGTGTTAATCATTCCTAGAAATCGGAAGCAGAAACACATCATTTGGATTTCCAGCTGCCAAAAAGTGAACTATAGCACTCAATAAAAACACACCAACAACAAGCTGCTAATTGTTGTCTTACTACTATTAAGCCCACTGTCTGTCCTGTTATTGCTGATGAAAATTGTTACTTGTTCAGATAATCAGTGGTGTTAGTGCAAACAAACACAAATACACATTTAGCACAGGCATGTAGAGTAGAGATAGCAGCAGATAGCTGCTTTGGATGATTGACCTCTCTTTTTGTAGCTCTCCCTATTTAACTGTTTAACTGCATCTACATCTTTGACATGTAGACCCACATTCTTCATCCTGAAATCGTCACGGCAGGCCGCTTAGCAATGGGAACATGAACACACATGCACACTGGGACTTACAACACAGCGCACACAAAGAAACGAGCAAGACCACGACCATTCCTTTATGCATGAAAAACATTCACATATGTTCAAGTTTTCAGACGCTTACACACACAAATGGAGTATGCGGTCACCAGTCATAAACACATAGGAAGGCAAATTGGGTCCATATTACTCAAACTGGCAACCCATTAGTTCCCCAGTGCTCTCAATGAGCTGCATTATTCTGCAAGTGTTAAAATGGGTCTGCTGTGCTCTGTGGAGTTATAATTGAGGTATACTGATTTTACTGGTTACTATTTACCACTCTGTTCCTATTTATGTGTTCCCTGACTCGTATGTTGAGTCAGGGTTGAGATTAAAGAGCGAGGATATTTTGAAAGAAAAGAAGTCAATTGTTGGTTCACTAATGAAGCAACAGGGGTTTAATGATAAGAACGTGGATTAAACATACACACAGTTACCTGTCTTCTTAAACGGAGGAACCTTTGTAGGGTGCAGTGGTCAGTACTTACGTGCATGTGTATGTACACTGTATGTTTCTAACTGTGTATCTTTATCAAGATACCGATCTGTATGTGTCTGTATCAATCATTGGCTCTGGGTCGTTCTCTAGTTAACAAAAGGTATGAGCCAGTGATCTGTTAACACATAGTAAACAACTTTTTGCTAAAATTTGTTACCAGCAGCCTATTAAAATGTCATAATTTGTTCTCATTTAGTTAAATCCACGAACAATGTCAAAGATAGGACAGTTTAAGTGACATAAAACAGTATTTTTATAACAACAACGTGATTCCCAAAGAGCTATTAGGTGAAAGCTTAGCATATCATAGCATGCTGTGGAGTGTGTCTTTAAACGTTTTGAGGAAATTGGTCTTCTGATGAGGCTTCAGTGAACAGTAGTTGAAGCAACTGAAGGGCTGGATGGATCTCGCAGGTCTTTTGTCAGGTCTTTGCTAGATTATTTCTTAAGTACAAGTACTTCGTCACTCTACTTAAGTAAAATGTTCAGGTATCTGTACTTTACTTGTGTATTTATTTTTTGGACAGCTTTTTACTTTTATTCCTTTACATTTTTAAACAAATATCTGTACTTTCTACTACTTCAAAGCAGGCTTTTGGTTTAAAACAGTTGTTTCAAGTTATTTTTTCATGTCATTGTGGGCCCGCATATATCAAACCAGTCTGAGCCTGAGTTACACATGAAAAGCAGTGCTATTCATGTTTTAATCACCAGGGGATGTCGCATTTAAGGAGACCAACGAGGCAAAATCAAGTGACACAGTAAGGGGTTAAAGTGTTTTTATGTTTTTTTTAGCAGAACACTGTGATGAATGCAGATGTTCATGAATTGTGGTTGCGAAACCTCAGGATCTAGCTAGCACTACATAATTGGAGTGAGAAGCATAAAGGGAGTCATGTTTTAAGTAGCAGGTAATTTCAAATGCAGCGTTTCTATCAGCTTAACAAACATCAGCAAACACAAACTTTGCGTGCAGTTTGTCGCACAGTGTGTTGCTAGCTAAAGGTCCAGCTGCTGTTTTTCACAGGGAGAGAAAAAAAGAGAGCAAACTTCACTCAGAGATGGAGAAAGATAAGAAAGACAGGATAAATCATATTTATAAGGCAAGGACTGCTCAGTGCTATATGCAACACTGGAATTTTAAACCTTCAACTAACTCCTCAAGTCAGTACGAGCAATATTAATTACCCCACATGCTGAATTCCACGTTAACCCCTTCCCTACTCATTTTCTGTTCAAAGGCAAAGTCACCCTCTACCATTTTGGCAACAGAAAATAGAGGATTTTTAAGAAAGGTTTTCTTCTTTTTTTCTGCTGATGTTCTATTTAACTGATTCAAGCTGAGTAACTTTATTACAATTAAAATTTAAAGATGTAAAGTATGTATTCTGATTTACATAGCACAAGGTTCAGGTAGCTTTCCACAAAAATAGCAGAAACATCGAGTTTAATTCATTGCAAAAGTCAAAACCAGCACAGGTTTTTGGAGCCACAGGCAGACGATGAGAGGTGAACCAGGTTTAGAAGTTTTATTACACAAGAGAAGGTGTTGCAGCCAAAGGCAGACAGGTGAACATCCACAAGTGAGTTGTTCTTTCCCACAGAGAAGGATTGTTTTCTTTGGGCACACCAGAGGGAATCTAAGACAGATGGAGAAAAACAATGAATGAAGACAGTTTTCTAAAATGACACTAGTTACTGCAGTGAGTAAAAATCTCTTAGTCTAAGTCTAAGAGTACTGCACTGGACAAAAAGAAGCAAGTAAAAGTGGACATGCCATCACTGTCAATAAAATTATATAGCTAGGGTAGCTTCTGTTTCACCCACATTCATTGATGATGATTTCTCATTCTAAATAGAAAATATGAGTTGACATGAATGTAGCTTTTAACTGAATTCGTATCACTATAAACATGCATTACATTTTAGTGACAGACCACAAAAACAGTCTCCAATCTGATATCCCGTGTTTATTCTGCACAAAAACAGGAAGATTTACAGTATATGAATGAGAAAACTTTAATGTAAAAGCAATTAGTTAGCATTATGTCCAGATGCATAGAGTAGAAGTGTGAGTTTTTAATTGCTTTAGGTAAAATGTACTGCCTTTGTGTTGTTAAGAGACTGAAAATAAACACTGTGCACTTTTCTCTGCTTATCTCGTTTGCTATAATATTGTGGTCACATTACTGAACCTTTCCTTTAGATTTTATAACTAAAGTGCCACTCTTTAAAATTTTTGTTTTATATTGAAAACTGTGATTATTTATTCTTAAACACCACAATGGGTACTAATTGGCAATTAGGTTGCTGTTAAAAGTCACATTTTAATGTGTACTTGATTGATTTAAGGTGTGTAAATGTGAAAAGGACTGAATATTTTTTGCAAACAACATATTCCATTGATAATTTTTGCAAGGCAATGTAAACATGACTTTAAGATCAGGGGCTGAGCCCTCCCGAAAAGTTTGATCCTAGAGGTTCCCCCCTGCTCTGTACACAGACACAGGATATCAAGACTTTTTTTTTTTTTCCAAAAAAGTGAGCTGATAGATTTGCAGAGATTTTTAGTAATAACTAGTCAATAATGAACACAACTTGTGCAGAAGAAAATGGCTAGTAGAATTGTCCTTTACTTTCTTACTTTGAGTACATTTCAGAGCCTTTACTTTTTCACTTGTACTTGAGTAAAGAAGTTTAATCAGTACTTCAGCTTTTGGAGTATTTTTAAAGGCAAGTATCTGTACTACTTAAATACAGAATTTCTGCTTAAGTGCTCCAGATCCAGACAGTCGTCCGTAAAATGCGGTGGAGGCACTGCGGCTCTGCGGTTTGGGGCTGCAGTTCAGCCAGTGGTGTTGGAGATCTTGTCAAAATTGAAGAAAAGTGCCGTCAGATTTTGATCCACCGTGCAACACGGTGCATACCATCTGGGAACTGTTTGATTGGAAACAGCTTCATATTTTATCATGGCAAAGATCCCAAATGCACTGCCAATGCAGTAAAAGCATACCTAGATGCAAAAAACACACAATTGAACACTATCAGTCATGGATTGGACCTCAACATTATTGAAGCAGTTTGGGATCAGCTCAACAGAGAACAGAACAAAAGGAGGAAAGATCCAAAGAAGAGCTTTGAATGTCCTTTGAAACGCCTGAAAAACTATTCCTGAAGACTAATTAAAGAAATTACAAGAAAGCTATATAGCAAATATTAACTTTCAAGCTTGTTAGAGCTATCCAAGCTCTGTTTTTTACTCATATACTATTATTCCATTTATATTTTCATGATTCAATAAATCGCTGCACCTGTTTCCCATTTTCCCAGAAAAATCTAAAAGAAGGGGTGACTCAGTACTTTCACACAGAACTGTATTTTCATATATAGCTATACAGAGAGCATCTTGATGGAATGAATGGAAGCTGGCACACAGTGACCTACAGGAAACATGATATCACTGAGACTCCTACACACACGCAAACTAATGCCCCCTATATTCACTATGTTTTCATTCAATTTGTCCCACCAATAAATAAGTATAGAAAAGGCGTTGTCATTCAATACTAAAAAGAGTTGAATCCTGTACATTAATGATCTCATAACATATTTTAAATAATAATAAAAAAAACAATATTTTGATCTAAAAGTAAGGCAGTGGATATAAGACACAACTCTGCAGTGTTGATGGAGAAATATTTAAATATATTGGAAAGTTTTTGGACTTGCAACAGTGTAGCAAATGGATATATCCATGGCAGCTTGTATTGAAAGAGGAGAGCATACACAAAGACACTGCGCTCCAGTACTGGGAAACATCCAGAGACATAATCAATAGCTTGCATCAACAAAATTTCAGAAACTTCCCACCATTCTGTTTTCTTTTAAGCTTTGCTTCCTTCCTCCACTCTGTTATCCATTTCAGAGTTAGTCGGGGAGGGTCTGGAGCTGTCTTAGGGCGAGAGGCTGGGTAAACTCTGGAAGGGTCACCAGTCTGTCGCCATTCATACTCTCACTCACGGACAATTAAAAATCAGCAATTAACCTAACCCCACTAACTGCATGTCTTCAGCCTATGGGTGGAAGCTAGAGTATCTGGAGAAAGACCCCAGCCTGGTAGCAGACTTGAACTAGGACCCTTCTTGCTGTGAGGAATCAGTGCTTATCACTGCACCACCGTGCTGTAAAACTTTACACCCTTCAGAAGTATAATGTTAAGATAATCTTTATTAATACGTTAACATTATTACGATCATGTGATCACTGTGTCTGGTTCTGTTGAAGGCTTTAATATAGTTTACATTAAATGCAGCAGTAAAATCATGTTGTATCACTAAAATCTTTATATTCTTTATAAAAAACATCAAACTTAGTTTAGAATATTGAGTACATAATTAATTGTAAACCTGGATAACCTTTTACTTTAAGCCTTTCATACTTTCACAAACAAAAGAGAGACACAGAGTTGTGTGCTACTAATAAAATCTCTTTTTGTTAGGATGTGTGCTGCCGAGATTCCTCCATTGAAATTTTATTTGTAAATTAAAAAAAACAAATTACCTTTAGAAAAAATATCTAAAAAATTGAGTTAATATAAACATAACTCTTTGGAAATCTGCGGTTAAACAGAACTTTAACTTCAAGGATATACAGGTAAGGTAAACAAAAACAAAAAACAAACAGTATGCTTACCAGCCACTTTGTTAGGTACACCAGTTCAGCTGGTTGTTAGCACAGATCATCAGTCAGTCACATGGCGTCAACTCAACGCATCTGGTTATGTAAACATGTCCAAGATAACCTGCTGCAGTTCAGAGCTGAATCTGGCAGGTAGTGCCAGACGGTCAGATCTGAGTATGTCAGTTTTTAATGAAAATGGTCAGAGAAAGACTTGTGTTGAACACACAACACATGGAAACTTGAAGCAGATGAGCTGCAGCAGCAGAAGACCACACCAGGTGTCACGCCTGTCAGCTAAGAACAGGAAACTGAAGCTACAGTTCACACAAGCTCACTAAAATTATACAACATAAGTCTGATGATCTTGAGTTCGGCTGTGACATTCAGACGGTAGGGTCAAAACTTGGTGTAAATAACATGAAATCATGGATCCATCCTGTCTTCTATCACTGACTCAGGCTAGTGGTAATGAAGATGAGAGCTTTAGGTGGATTCGTTGGAGGATGTGACACAACGTAAGGCTGCCTCTAATGCTTGATTTGCTTGTTCAGATAGTTCATTATTCTTTGGGTGAAACCCTGAAGTCAAGCTATCCTTGTCATGAAGGCGGAACACATGCTGCACAGGCAGACTGGTAGTCTCCACAGCTGCAGGCGTTTAGGAAGGGGTAAATAAATAGCAGGGCTTCCACTTGGTCTGGTTCGTCTGCTTGGCTCAATCAAGGCCTCCCACAAGGGAAATGATGGTTTCTGAGGAAGCTGGAACATCCCTAAGAGAAAACTGCTGAAAGACGGTGTCAGACTTAACAGAAGAAGCTAGGGACAAAACTCAGCTAGCCTGACAGGAGCTTGACCTTTTAGTGGTTTGGATGCAAGCTCCTATAACGAGTTCACTCCACCAAAGGTTGTTTGGCCTCTTCCAACCAGTGCCTCTACTCTTTTAATGCTAACGCAATGGGTTGTTGGGTCTATGGCAGAGATTATCCCTTAACACGAGAAAATCTCTCTCTTAGTAACTCAACAAGACATAACCACAATTCCTGCGCAGAGAAGAGACAAAGGTAAGGCAACAACAAAAACCAGAGCATACAGCAGTACTGACAATGAAGCCAACAGCACTGTTGCCAGTTCAACGATCAGGCATCAACTGAGGGGTTTCCTACATCTTGAATAGCAGGCAGTCAGTCATAGGATTGCCACAGGTGAGTTCGTTATCTCAAGCAAAGGTGAGAAAAAGGAAGGAAAGAAATAAACACACACTCACAGAGGGAAAGAAGAGAGACCATGATGAGCAGAGTTACGTAGAAATGAATCTGAAGGACCATGTTATTACAGCATAGGGCAGCCCTGGTGATGTCCAGCGTCACACAGGGAATCAGTCTGACATTTTACCAGCAATGCAAACCAAACTCTTGTTCCCGTTGTACAGTGATTGACTGGCCTGGAACAGTGGGCCTGATATTCCATGCTTCCTAAGCATTCCTCAAAAAACACCCACAGGGACACTTTCATTTGCATTTCCATGTCCACAACCAAGACCTCCTCCCACACACAGACACACACACGCACAAACACACACACAGTAAAACTCACTGACAAGTATAATGATTAATGAGCCTAATTAAAAGTAATTACCTTGGTGATTAGCCTTAACAAGTTAAAAAGCCTGTTGGCACAACCGAGACATGGTTCCCACTAAATAACCATAGTCACTCATTCAAATGCACACACACCGACTTCGAGCCAGTGCCAGATTTGTGGTGATGGAAACCTACCACCCTGACAACACAAACAAACAGCAAATTGTTTCTACAGAACACAAGTGGCTCAGACACGAGACAGAACGACTTCATACAAAAGCAAAGACGCCCTTTTGAAAAGGATTGATTCTATTACAAGATTAAGATTGAGATCTATTAATACTGATTCTATTTAAGATTAAGATTACAGAAAATGCTTCCAAATGCTTGTTTGACCTGAAATGCTGACCGTTGGCCAAAAGTACGGGCTACTCTGCTTGGACATAATTATACATCATGTTTTGACCTAGAACCAGTCAGAGCATGTCTTTTCATTTTGAAGAATACTGAACTCCAAAAACACAAATGTAATCTAATACTGGGAGTGTGTTACTTAGTGTTTGCAGCATGTATTGTGTGTAAGTTGAGAGCAGACCATGAAAATCAGGCTATTTCTAAGCTCTGTTAAAAAAAAAGTATATGGACTCGTGCATATGTCCTGCCAAAATCAAATATCCCATGAGCAAAATCAGGTTATTTAATCATCTATGCCAGTGAAGGGTTAGCTGTGTCCCTGAAACACACCTCATTTGACCAACTATTTACTTTATAAAGGGAAAATGGGGGTTAAGTGAAAAGTTCATACCGCGTACCTTACTGGTGAAATAGGTGGTTTGCCGGTACTTTCCAAAGTGACACACAACTATATATTTTCCAAAGAAAAAAACTCTATAATTAAGAAGACTACTTGGTTAGAGATGTTAAAGAGGTCCATATCTAGATAGAGGGGAGACCAAATTAAAAATGATATTTCCATAGTCAGACTCTCTTGGATGCGGAATTCTTTCATCCCAATGTTACTCTAAGATAGGAAAACCCTCATTTCTATTCCAAACTAGGTGTCAAATCTCTTTTCACTGATGCTTTCTATGTTCTGTGCTAGCGTCCTGCTGATGCTCCACTGCATATGGACAAAACAAAACTTATTGTGACTACATTGATTCTGACTGAAATGATGTTTGTGTAAATCTATTACATTCCAGGTGTTTGATCGTAGACCAAAGTGTTGGATCAGTTTTGAACTGAAGGTGGTGCTAGAGGAAGTTCTGCTCGTGATAATGAAAGAAAAAGAAAAGCAACATTCAGTCATTTGCAGGGTATAGCTGAAATAAGCTACCAAGGTCACTAAAAGGCAGTAGGTAGTACAAGAGTTAAAAGGAGGGGAAAAAAGAAGACAATCAAAATATTCTTTGAAACAAAGCTTGACAATAACACATCACAGAAGAGAAACACTAAGCGGACGGTGTATTAGTGTATGTATCTAAATATGGAATTATATGTTCCAGAAAACTATATAACATAAAAATAGCAATAAGTCAACAACTAGCATGCACTGACACATAACACAAAGCTGCACACAAATCTCTGGATGACAAATATCTCTACAAGTACTTATAGGAAGCAACATGTCCTGTTGATCAAGGTGTGACTGTCCCTACAGGAAGGAAGCAGCTGAATGACCGCTGCGTTCTATACAAGACACTTCCCTTGACAGACGCACGTATATAAACATGGATAATGGATTAAACTTACATACACAAAGCACATGGCAGTTGAACACACAGCTGAACTTCATTGAAATGTAAAAGAAAACACATCTGCATGGACTGTAAGGCTTTTGAAAGAGGAAAAACAAGGGACAAGAGGAAAACAAGCAGATAAGCTTATTTAATCACTATATGAATCCTTATTTAGATAATTATCCAATATGTTTTGATGAAAACATTACAGCAGTGAATTGTGTACTGAATTATATGCGAGGGGGTGGAAAAATAATGCAGGGTTTTTCTTCTTCTTCTCTTCATCACCATATCTGCTCTCTTACCAGGTACAGTTGTTGTAGCAATCAAACACACACAACTGCCCAGTGCTCTGAGACTGTTCATTACCTTTGACATAATAAGGACAATCTGGAAAGGACAAAATCCTAATGCAGCACTGATCCCAAACAGGAAAAAGAGCAGGAAGTAGACTGAAAGTGGTATGTCTGTTATTCACCGGAGTTTCCAGATTTATTCAAACATTTGCCACGAACATGTGTGTTGTTGTACTGTTTACTTCCACTTTAAATAACCAGGTGTTTGTTCTTCTCTGAGATGTGTTTTGCGTAACTACAGTATTACTTTGTCGCCGATCCAATCAGTTTCCAATGCCTAACAGATGACTCTCCTTGCCAACCCACATGAAAACACGTTCTTTTTATCCGTGCAGCAAACATCTGTTCAAGGGTCAAAAACAAAAACAAAAATCTTGCTAATATCAGGAAATTAAAAAGCCCAAACATCATCATGTATATCTCTTAATGACAGGCTGCGTTATACAGTGATGATACAAAAGCCCTGTCATCTGCTTGGTAAACAGTTCAAATGAAGTGCTAACCTCAGTGATGACTCATAAACGCTGATGCACTATAAATCATGTTCAGGATCAGGTATGCAAGGGGTGGGTGAATATTCTGAGTCTGGATTCTGGACTATTAATAATCTGTTTTGCTTTAAGTCTACACGTCCAGACATGAGCTCAGCGCGGAGCAGGAACGGGCCACAGTGTCACTACACCCCAGATGCAGCCAAGTTAGCGCCTCACCACCACAGAGGTGAAGCAAATTGCTCTGTCTCTCATATTTTCTTTCAATACCAGCAGATAAACTGAAATGGTGCAGTAGTAAATCTATCCTATGCTTCCTTACTCATCTTACCCAGGTCCATAACTTCAAGTCTATCACCACAATCAGGACAACGTTTACACCCTCCCTCTCCTCGCCTTTGCCACTGACCCAGACAGCATATCTACAGCAGCAACTGTTAATATAAAGTCTTATGCTTTACTATTGAAGTATTAGACTTTTAGACTATTAGACCTTTCACCCAAACACAAATCCACTAATCTATTCCTCCTGCCTAGTGACCAGATTTGAATGGATGTTTTATTTTGTTTATTAGTAAGTTGAAGTTGTTAGTTAGAATTCACTTGCCTTATTTGTACTCTTCAGAAGTCATTAAGCCTTTATAATCCATCTGTGCTTCCAGGAGCTAAGAAATTCTCACAATTTACAGACACGTAGACTGTTCATAAAGTGTGACTAAGAAAGTGGGTGGAAACGTCAGCATCTAATATGATGTTTTTCATATTTCATTGATCTCTTTCAAAAGAGATGTTGGTCTCAGTGAGATTTCCAGAAGAAGTCAAATTCAACATCAAATAAATGTGTCACAGCGAATTATGATTAACTTGATTCCAGCAGCAGAATGAATCCAGACGTCTCCATATCGGGGATAGTCTTAAAGTCAAGAGGTTTGTCGTGGGTTTCCTGTCACTCATCAAAGACACAAACAAAACGATTCAAAAGATTCTTGCTTCCTTGCGCTTCTCTCCAAGTTCACTAACATAAGACAAAAGAAACTGCTGGGATTGAATTTAACAGTCCTAGTTTATCTTCAAGACAGTAAAATCTGATTATTATTTTTTTTTTTACACCAAACACAACCTTTTATTAAATTCGGAAAGATCTGAGTAATTAAACTGGAGCACATGCTCATGGGAAAGGTTTTCAGTTAGGGAGGTGCATTTAATGGAAGTTTTTAGCAAGTGATGACAGACTAATCCACAGCATCTATTTCCACAGGAAGTTAAACTTGATATTAGTTATAAATATGGGGGAAAAACATTAAAAAAATGTTGCTTGGGATTGAGTTAACAACTTGAACTACATTATTCATTAAACAGAAAATCGATCAACTCTGTGTTTTTCAGCCAGATGTTCCTTACCCCCTTGTTCTATAGGATACATTTTTGGTGACCCTGCAACAAACCTATTATTTGTCTTATTAACTTTGAAGCTGCAATCAAGTCTTGTCATCTTAAATCTTAAAAAGGAAAAAAAACTTCTCAGCGAACAGATTATGTGTCTGGAGGATTTTTTTTAGAGCTCTGTTCTTTTTCAAATGAAACTTAAGTCCGCACGGATTAAAAAAAAAAACGATTTCCACACTATTTTAATTAAGCATCCTTTCAAGTTGCATCAGTGACTTCTTTTGTGGTTTTATGAAGTATGCAAGCCTAAGGACGTTCTTTGGTTATGTGAAACATCAAGGAGGGTCAGTGAGAGATAAATGAACCTGGACTGTGTACTGAAAGATAAGTAATATATAGTCCAGCTGAGAGTGGGCCACGGTGTTTAAGTGCGTCCAGGGACTGCGTTTCCTGTAACACCGTGGGATAATGACATTAATGAGTAATGGTTCTGTTGTATACAGAGTCCCATTCCCATTCTGCTAAAGGCTTTGACACAAAATAATCTTTTATTTTGAATGTCTTTTATTTCTTTCCTTCGGGATGACTGAGACCAAACATAAAAGACTGATGCTCAAGCTTGGCTTCATTTCTCATGAGTCTTCCTTCTTCCCTTGGCCATTTCCCTTGTTTGCCCTTGATCATCACTTTCTTTTCAAAAATTTACTATCAAGTGTACCCCACACACATACTATTATGTTTTCCTCCTCCGTTTCCTTTGTGTACTATTTCTTTCCTGCTTGTTGCTTTGATACAATTAGGATGATATGTGCATATCCACAGTCCACTGGTTTACAGTTAAGAAAAAATAGCAGTCATGTATGCATGTTGGGAAAGATCCTGACATGTGGAAGTTAAGGACAACGTGACCAACCAAAATTTCATTTGGCTTTGTTCTGTTTTCATAGTTGCTTTAAGTTGAGCTGTAAAAAAGTAGTCTGTTAAGAGCTTCCCTTGCAAAAAGAAAAAAGAAAATGAAAAGTGGTTATTCTAAAAATGGGATTTTATCAAAATGTTCAAAAAACGAGTCAGAAAAAATATTAGAAACATCCTTTTAAATTGACACATATGAATGAAAGCTCCCCATTTCACAATAACTACCATGGTAGTAACAGGAAAAAATGATTTAGAATGAAGACAGATGTCATCCACTTCAGCGTACTACAAATACATGTGGATTTTTAGACTTGTTTTTTTAAAGTGTTGCTGATGTCAAGTCCCCAGGGCAGCCTGGTTTTGCTGCTGATGGGTGATATTTTACTTTAGAGGAAAGTTCTACAAAAACCAGAATGTTCCAAAATGAAATATCACTTCACCATCTATCCAGCACAGCCGGCCCCGTCTCTGTGGATTAATCTTCATCAGTCAAAATGGAGCCTCCACATCTATAGCCAGCTCCCTGTAGATTGCTTGAGCATGCCAGTACTTCATACACACACACACACACACACCTGTGTCTCTTTATGATTTCCTCTCAGAATGTAATCACTACCAGCCTAATCTAAAGCTCACAAAAGCTTCTCATCTGCTTTTAGCAAAGTGCAATCAGCATACATTTTCTAGTGAGAGCCAATACATCTAATGCAGATAGCTCTGTTTGAAGATATTGTATTATATCCTTACTGCAAAGGTATGTTTTGCACAAAACGCAGAACATAATAATGAAATAAGTAAGTCAGTAAAATATGGCTCTCCAAAGACAAATACCGGAAAGCTCAACGGTAGTGAATCTGCCCACATGTGAAACATGGTGCTGTTATGAAAGAAGGATAAGACAGCAGGGATGCAGATAATCTGAAATAATACAGGCACCATAGTAAATGTGTACTGATCTTTTCAAAATCACTTTTTTGTAAACAGGTTGCTAAACTTGGAAGCAAAACGTGGATTCGAGGCAGAACAAAATCACAATGAAGCCAAAAATTAAAATGAAATTAAATTGTTTAATATATCATTTAATATGATGTTATAGAAATAATGGCAGTATTGGGCAGGTCATGCTCTGCACTCAGTCCGGGTGACACTTTCCAGCACACAGAATTAAAAAGACAGCCTAACCCGTTATGATCAGTGAGTTTAGACTGCTCCTGAAATGGCAAAATAAGCTCAATAAGTGGACACTTGTTTGTAGTCCTCCAGACAAAAAAGTGGACCTACTGAGGCCAACATGGTGAGGTGGGAAAACTGAGCTATAAAGTTGTTGTTGAGGTGCTGTGGTAAAGTTAAATCAAAGGCTATAAAGCTGCTTAGCCCAACCTATTTGAACGCAAATGACACCTCAACACCGGACTGTGGCTAAATCCATCCTGGGAAAGTAGCAGAGACAGTATCGCAACATATTTTGGGTCTTAGCAAAAGGAAACAGCGGTGGCAGAAACATGAAGGTTCATCTATTACCGAGATAATATATACCTTTTCTAGACATGCAGCCAAAGCATAAAACAGCAGTCGTGTGCTGTATTTCCTTTCCAACGTTTACTACTTTTAAAACATGTTTATTGCCCCGGGAACCGCCAGCCTTCAGCAGCAATCTTTTCACTGGAATAAATGATTGCTCTTGATTATATGAATTTAACCACAGTGGTGTCAAATATTGTTCTATTATATTTGTCTCTCTTTTCCTTTTTATTCTTTTTACTGGTAAGTGATGCATTGCATTAACTGCTCAGCAGTGGGCATGTTATTATTAAGATAATTAAAGTCGTTCCAGTGTGATCCATTATAGCTATTAAATATATCCCTGATCAGCTAATTTAATATCATTAAACATGTAAAATGAGAGATATTGTGATAAAGATAAGTATATAAACATACCCAAAATTTGACTTTAACAGGCCAAGTGTTTTTCCATATGGTCACAGTTTAGTCAGGCATAAGAGGGCTGTGTACAACAGTTTCAAATGAAACATTATACATATGCATATGTGAATCAGATCTGTAATGGTGGCCAAGCTTATCCGTGTAGATTCTTGCTTCCAAAAAATTCAACTGCGAACCAGAAAAAAAGCTTTAATCCATCTAAGTGAAACAATGCAGTCCGAGCTGATGAAGACATGGAAACTCAGACATTCCTCTTTTTAATCCAAAGTGGCTTCAATCAGTCAGCTTTAAATCATCTGATGGATTTTTATGGCGTGTAATTTATAACAAAGAGTTATCATTCAGATTCACATTATAAATTTTATGGTTACAGGAACTGTGAATAGAGGAAACGAATACAACATGATCAAAAACACTATTTTCAATAGTTAATTGTCTGTGAATATGGGAAACTGTCTGAACCCTGGTCGTTAAAGTTCACTTCATTCCTCATAAACATGTTAATATGTTTGTCAAGACTGTTGATACCAGTGCATGTAATGGTTATTTTCTCTGAGAGAGAAAAACCTTTAGTATTAGTATGCAGTGCATACACTAAGAGAAGAGCTCAAGAAGATGTGGAGGATGAAGGTAACAGTGGTCCCAGCGGTGATTGGAGCACTTGGTGCAGTGACTCCCAAGCTAGGCGAGTGGCTCCAGTAGATCCCAGGAACAACATCCGAGATCTCTGTCCAGAAGAGCACAGACCTAGGAACAGCAGAGATACTGCGCAGGACCCTCAAACTCCCAGGTCTGTGGTAGAGGACCCGAGCTTGAAGGATAAAGACCACCCACAGGAGGGAGAGGGGAATTAATTATGTATATAGTTGTTGATGCATCTATTTTCAAATTAAAATTAAGTTTTCTTTTACAAAATATTGTAGAAATGCAAAGTTGCATTCAAGCTAAAAAGACCCATATCTAGTTCTATACAGTCCATCCGTTTCTGCAAAATTACTATGTACTAAAAATCTCAGAATATTTCAAATCTCAGTGACCTCAACCTCAAGGTCAGGGGTCAGATTTCAAGATTTCAGAAAATCTTGTGAATGCTAAGATTTTGAAACTGATACCATAGGTGTATATGCACGCATATGTATTCGTACGTATGTACACATTTTTAGGAGGCTGAAAGGTACCAATGGCTGCTAGTTTCTTTCTTTTTTTTTCTTTTTTTTACTGAAAAGTAGGACATGAGTGTGATAGTAAAATGCAAATAATGCAAATGGTATCTGGGACATAAACAATCATGTTATGCTCCTAACAGAGCTTCAGCTCTTTGCAAGTACAGACAGCATGCTACCACAAAGCTAGCAAAGAACCAAGAACGATGACAAAGCTAAGCGAAACTGAACCCAAGCAGGGAGCCAGAGCCTGATCAGCAGGTAACAAGAGCAGTGGTGTGCAGCCTCCAGTTCTCCCTGTTCATAGTGCTAAAGTAAAATCACTGTGGCGATTAGTTTGATGGCTCTTTGGGTTGGTTTTTAATGTTTGCTTTGTGTTGTCAGCTTTGTGTTCATACATAAAAACTAAAAGAAAGATCTTCGTGTCTCCTCATTGGGATAATGATTTGTGGGACTGCAGTATAAGGTTTCTTTTGTTACATGGTAATCATCAAAAATTGTGCTTCAGATCATTTTACAGACAAGCTAATGTGACAAATTACTTTTTTCATTGGGTATTTAAATAAGATACTGGATTACTTTAAGAATAGTAATGACTAATGTGTAAAACATAACTTATTTTGAATAACGGCACCAACACCGCTGGTTTCAGGGATTGTAAAAAGCCTAGCACCTTGAGAGAGTTGTTCTCTGATATAAGGGGAAGTAAAATAAGGATGTAATAATAAAAGTCTGAAGCAAAAGTTTATCTTTTCTAGGTTAATTCTGCAGAATTTTCACTTTTTTTTGCCCAGTAAAGCCATTATATTTAAACATCTGTTGGGAGGCACATTGAAATCTGCAGCTTTATATAACAGGACAGATTTTGTTATGATTTAAATGTCTAGGATACACCTGAACATGTCACAGACAAAAGAATATAAATATTATTTTACCATTTTAGCACTTGAATTTAATTGTTATTACAGGAGACAGCAGCAGCTCCCTCTGAGCTGTAGTCATAACAGGAAGCAAATATAGGTCATAACTCAACGTAGAGAGATAGGGCTGGCGGTGGCAGTGCAGCAGCATCAGCATCATGCTGTTGTGGATCAGGGTTATTTTAGTTAACTAAAATTAAAGTAAAGTGTAAAACAATAATTTAGTTAACTGATATAAAAAAGACAGACTAAAGCAGCAAAATAAAGTAAAATATAATAAACATATGCTGGAAATATCCTTAGCTTTAGCCTTTGCTTGGACTTGATTTATATGTTTAAGATTGGGAAGTCCATTGTGTTTGTTACACTTGTACAATAATCAATATATAGTCAATAATAGAGGTTAAACAGCCAAGGTGAATTTGATCATTAGAAAATTTATATCTCCTTTTTCAGTAATAGCTGACCATGTTTATGTCTATCAGTGATACAAAGATGGATGTGGCCAGTGTCATGGCATCCATTGGTTTTGTGGGCTCTCATTTTGAACCCTTGAGCTTGTTATTTCTTTTCAACTTTATTATTTTCAAAACAGGACATCGCAGTATTTGGATAAAATCGTTTTAATCTGCCAGTTAATATTCCCCCATGCTAGTTTGCCATAAGTCGCTGTGACATTAAACGTAATATGCCAGACTCAAAACAAAATGTACCTTCCTGACAAAGTTAACTTAACTTTTCAACCTCAGAGATTTCTGCTTGATGTGCCCATAGCCTGGAGGTAAATCTCTGCACAACCAAATGAAATCTCTCAGTAAATCACTGGAAACCAAAGCATAAAGCTATTTTCCGCAGGCTGTAAGACTTTTACATGTTAATGAGATGTGTCCAGAATTTGAACATTTTGGAATCCACAGACACGAACCTCCTGAGGCTCCTGTTGGTTTCCCTTTGTTGATTTCTGCACATCAGTAAATCCTCAAACTTACTTCAACAACCGAGGCTGCTTTACTCTCTTTTACACGTTGACTGACGTCAGAACTGGTATTTTGAAGTTTTATAGCGATCTGTGTGCACGCTAGAATTTCTCATCTGCACGTCAAACGCACGAGCCAACGTTCACTCGGGCTTGTTTGCTCTGTGGTTGTAGTAATTGACAGGGTGTGAAGTCGTTTAGTGGGTTCAGTTGCAGGTTTGATTTTTATGAGATGGTCTGTTTGCTGAAGCGACAAGCAGCCATTGTTACCCCACATTTCCAGTGATGTTACAGCCCAATTACCCTCCAATCACACGCATGGCCAGAACCAGTAACCGGGCAGTAAAATAGGCAGACACTTGGTCTCTAAGTCTCCAATGACCTACATATGTTTTCCTGCTATTATGAAGACTTTTGAGAGAGTGCACACACACACATACACACACGCACACACTCATGAGCATGTGAAGAGCAGATACTATTGCACTGAGATATTTGTTATAGTATGAAAACCTCTTTTAGCTGTATGTATTTTCTAACTTTAAGGTTGGGTTAAGCTAAAAAACAATGCTTTAGGTCTTAACAATATTAAAATAGAGTCAGTGTCTTGTACTGTGACATTTAGTGCTTCATCGCCAGTGTGCTGCATGGTGCTTGTTGCTGAGTATGAAATAGAGCATGTCTTGGTTTCAGTACAGTAAACGTTGCCGTCTAGATGAGTGATTAGATTTAAGGCATTGCAATTTGTCCACATTTATGTCACTGGTCCCATTAGTCTAGTCCTGCCACAACACTACAAAGTCAACCAAAGTCAAAGTATGTTCACTGCAGTCTGTGAATAAAGTTAAAGTAAAGCAGCCAGTCATGGATCATCTGATGTTAAAAACTTTTAATTGTGTTAAATAGCTTACAAGTTCATAGCATGCAGGATAGAAAGACATTTAAATAGTATTTAAATATACATTTAAATAAGACTCTTTCTGCCAGAGTCTAAAACTATCACACTTTTTTAAACCACATAATAATGGGAAACTTCACAAAGCAAAGTATTATTAGCTGAAGAATCCTTACGATTAAAAGCATGCTTCAAGAACCCTTCAGGTTTAAAATGATTATGTGCTAGCTGGACTGCAACTACTGAACTACAGGCTTTTCTATTGTATAACTGATAAACCACATTTTGCATTTTGTTTCTTAATGCACCTTAACTGTGGAGTTTAGAGCATGTGCAGACTTCTGTCAAATTCAGGAGGAGCAGCTACAGCCCCCGGCAAAACTATGGTATCACGGCACAATAATAAATCAGAGATATGACACAGAACTATTTTATTCATTAGCTGAACATTCTGGCTTCATGAATCATACCTCAAACAAATTAATTTCAACTATTTTAATACATGACATTTCTGTTCAAGATCATGTGGAGGGAAAAAAATGGAATCACTGTTAAGGAAATCATCTCAATTTAGTACCTCCTCAGGCTTTTATGACACCCCAAAGGGTTTGAGGCATGGAGCTCACTAATGAAAAGCAATACTCTCCATCTGGTTAATTCTAACTTTTTCAAATAACAGCTGAGCTCAGTTTTTCACCATAAATTTTCAGTCAGATTGAAATCTTAACCCTTTTTTGTGTCCATAGCACTGAGGTAATGGGCCTTTTCTGATAAATGACTTTATTATCATCACCAAACCTGCTTTCTGATGAGAAGGGTACGAAAATCTGAGTGTACACTTCTGCATTTATTGCTGAAGTAATGATTGCCATCTTCCCTGGGCCTTTTATTTGATAAAGTTTTCTTGTTTTCATCAAGCAGTCATCTTCATATATGTGTCATTGGAACAGCATCAGGGTATCTTTTCTTTGCCCAGTTGGCTGACTTTGTGATTTATCACTGGGGTCACTTTCATCCAATCATCTATAGTCCCAAGATTGCTTCTTTTCTTTCTCTTTTTAGCTCACTGTAACCTTGTTTCTGTATGGATGTTAGTGCTGGTTTTCCTTTTGGTTTTCTGTATGTAGATCCCATTTAATTTTTATAATTCTGTCACAAACATTACGGCCCATTTGTTAACAGCTTTGAACATTTTCCATTTTCAGGGCGTACTGCTTTGATTTTCTATCCTGACACTTTGACATCTCCTGTCTACCCGCATGTTTTTCTCCTAGAACTTTCCCATTTTGGTTGTACTTACTCCAAGTTATAGACACGGTTGACTGGGAACAAACATCTTTAGCCACACTTAGTGTTGGATTCTTCTGGCAATGAGTTTGATTTAACTGACAGCTTTCTTGTTGGGGGCTTGCCTCCTTTCAATCAGCCAGGTGCAACAGCTTCTCTTCCTCTACTTGATTTTGAAAAAACCAAATACATTAATTACAATTATTTAATGTGCTTGAGGTATCTTTCATGTTCCACTATTAAACAAAAACAGTTTTGTGCCACAGTTTGTTTATTTGCTACAAGGTAAAGGAGTTGAATGAAGATCCTCCACATGCAATGATGCTATAATTTTTTGCCAGAGGGTGTAAACACTGAAACAAGCCTCCTGCCTCAGAAAGGTTCATTTTGACAGATTGTTTCTGCTTAAACACAGGTGTGATTAATAGCATTAGTTATAGACCATTTCAATTTATATATGTCATGGTGCTATACATCAAATAGAATGGGATGAAAAGTTTAGCACTTACATCTATTTGCATGTCAGAATGAAGACTGTGAAAAAGGTGTCTTAAAACACAAGTATCATGATGTTAACTGGTGAATCCCCATCAAATGACCAATCCATCAGTTGTTTTATATAATCATTAAAAAACAGCTTTACATGAAAATGAAATGATCTTGAGAGCATGGGATAGCTATAGAAAGTGAACATCATAAGAACATCATCCTAAGAAGATAAAAATAGAAAATATCACATGCAATAACAAAACACACTTTGTGCAAATCTAAAAAGCACTGAATGGATTTACATTGTTTATGAACCATGCACAAATAACTGCATTTAGTCAGTCACGGCACATTTGTCTGTAAATATGGAGTCCATATTTGTTAAATTTCAATATATAAGTTAAGTAACAGCAAGTTTTAGCATTTATTTTTGGCAATTTCCTCTTCCTGACAGTTACTGTTAGATGGAAATTTGCATGTTTGTACAATTTTACTATGTTTACAATCACGATTACAAATCAACTACACCTTAAAAACATTTTAAAATGTCGCAGTGGTAGTAATTCATGCCTTACTTAGATAAGCAGAAGCTCAAACAAAAGACACCACCGCAAGAAAAGGAAAAACGTTCACACTAAAATAGGAAGCTTTGAGAAAAAAACCCTCTTCCATCCTGTTATCGTCATTTTCTTTAAGATTAACAGTGCAGTAGAAGAACAGTTTATAGAGAAAACACAAGTAATAGGTGTCATTTAATAGGCTTTCTCATACTCTCAAACTAAGAAAATAAACTTTGATGGATTAAAAATGATCATTTGCTGCAAAACTGGGGTTGGAGTTCGGGGGGATCACATTTTAGAAATATTATACAATGATGTATTAAAAAAAATAATATTATGGGTTAGGATCTTTAGGAATTCCAAATACAGCCTTCATAAGATGCTTATAGTACCTCTTTACTTAACAACACCCTGACTCTTTTTTTCTGCTTTTGTCACTTCTGTCATTTCATTTCTGTTTTGAAAAGCCATCGACACAGACCACAGAGCTTCCCATTTAACTGTAAATACTGGAAGGACTATAAGAATAAGTACATTGTTGTCGTTATACGTATAGCACACGCTCCCTGTGTTTGTGAAGAATTGCCTTTTGCTAAGCGTACTTGATTACCTGGTCTTCTTATACAGTTCTTTACCAGATCTCTGTGTCTTCAGATGCTCCTCAAGACCTAATTTCTATCCACGTGCAGCTTCATAGCCATTCTGTTATTTAGTTTTTGTCTTTCCTGAACTTCACTTCTTTTAAAGCATTTTATCAGGAAAATGGAAATGGAAACCATCTCTTATTTTTAATCAAATCTCCAAAAACAGTGTTTATGTTGAAAAGATCACTGACCTTGAGGAATATAACTGGTGTCTCTGGATAATAGTGTGAATAAATATGAGGCCGGTGTTAACAGAGAAGTTATCCCAACACTCATGTCTCACCCAAGTTCAACAAACAGATTTTGTCTTGTTATGATGGATTTTTACATTTTGTTCATGAATATTTTATCAGAATCAGAATCAGAATCGCAATACTTTGATAATCCTAACAGAAATTATGTGTTTTACCCAAATATATAATGCTTATATTTCACCTTATTCGGTATTTGTAGTTTTTGAGACAACACTCAACGGTTAGAAACCAAAAGCAAAGCGAAGCTTTAGGAGGACCTGGGGCAGATGGAGATTGAGATCTCGTCATTACTGCTACACCAACACAGGGAGGATAAACGTGAGTGTGAAATTCACTTCTTTCCAGACTAGTATGTTTGTTCAGTGTCAATCCCTTCTGTCTTGAGATATGTGCTCTGTTGCATGATGTCAACCTTATTTTCTCTTTTCCACCCTCGATTTTAGAAAAGAATCTTTTCTCAGCAATCATAAATCATATTTTAACGACAAAGCTACTCTTAAAAATAGTGTTTACACTGCAGAAAACAAGAGGAGCCAGCCAATACACTTGACCCCTTTCTATCGTTCCCTCCATTATCAGCGGAGAGCTTCAGCACACAGAGAAACTGTGGGAAAATTAGTTTAGTGGGTGGCTTAAGTGTGAGGCAGGATCCCCCACAGAGAGGTCAAGTTATGTAATTTTGACTTGAATAGCTCCTTTTAACCAGCACTTGAAAAGAAAAAAAAGAAGCTATTTAAAGATGTTTATGAGATTGTCACACAGACAAATTGAAAGCATAATGCTGAGTCATTTTGTACAGACACAATAAATGCATAAATTAAGAGGTTATTAAAATAATTGTTATTTGTATGGCAAAATAAATCAGGGTCCTCATTCAGACACGATGCTGACATGTGCCAGTGACTTTAGCTTGATGGAAAGGACTAAAAAGGAGCTTTAGTGAGAGCACTTAGTGCACTGAGACCCATAAAGTTCACAGAGGTAAATATCAGAGACAAGTATCATGCAGGTTCTTTCTAAGAGGTGTTATGGCATGTAACCAAAATCATGAAAAATAAACCACCATTTTGTTTAATGGAAAGTTCAACCCAGTGGAATAAAAATAAAGCCATGTGCCTTTAATCTGCTGAACCATCAACAGTCGTCTTATGGTAGCTTCTGGTTTGAGCTTACGCATTTAGCCGTTTGAGTGAGACTTCCATTAATGTAAGACTTGGCACAAATGGAGCCAGACAGACCAAGATCAGATACAGCAATTGCCTAAACATGTTTACAAGTTGCACTTTCCTTCTGCAAATATACTGCAAAGTCATTTATGAGCTGAAGTCACACATGAATATGTAATAACAAGCAAGGTAAGAGACACAGGTCATTAAATGTAAAACAAGAAGGAAATGAATCCAGTGAACTGCATCGTATGAAATTCTTGCAAAAAAAAAAGTGTGTGTGTGTGTGTGTGTGTGTGTGTGTGTGTGTGTGTGTGTGTGTGTGTGTGCGTGTGTGTGTGTGTGTGTGTATCCTGGTGGGGACCAAAATCTGACATTTATTATACTGGTGGGGACTTTCTGCACCGTGGGGACCAAAATCCAGGTCCCCTTGGGGTTGAAAGCAATTTTCACACTCAAAATGTGGTTTTAGTGTCAGGGTTACAATTAGGTTATGGTTAGGTTTAGGGTAAGGGTCAGGGTTAGGCATTCCTTTTTGATGGTTAGGGTTAGGGTAAGGGGCTAGGGAAAGCATTATGCCAATGGGATGTCCCCACAAGGATAGCAAACCAGACATGAGTGTGTGTGTGCTCTTTCCAAACAAAATTAACAATTACATACAAGAAATCACAAACCACCATTGAAGAGTCAATGAGGCTGAAAAGCAGGAAACCAGCTGTAACTAAAATCACCCCGCAGGTACGTGTATGTCACTTAAATCAGAGAATGAGAAGTTTTGCAGGTTTTCTCAGTGAAGACAGAAGTTGATTAAATCAAAACACTTCCTGCCATTTCAGTGACACTAGAAATACGAAAGAACAAAGGTGGGGAAGGCAGACAACTCCTCAGTGACTGGGATTTTAAAAAGCATCCTCAGAGTGTAGTTGAAAAATTGTCTCTGATCTCTTTTTTTAAACTACTGTCAACATCAGGATTAGCAACAACCTGTTCAGTTCAGCTGGAGTCTCTTTTTGTGTCATCCTTCCAGACAGGTGAACACTTCGGTCTTTGTTCGGGTGACAGCCAGAAACACACGGGTTATGCACTAACCTCATAATACCCCAAACTTCCCATACACTTTCACATGCAGTTTTTCAGCTCAAGTTGTGCTTCCATCCAACATGACTCTCAAATATTCTGAGCATTTTTTTCAGATTCTTTATACACTAATTTTCTTTACACACTAAAATTCATTTTGTTAAAATGAGCAAAAGAGACACGCTGCTTTGATCTACCATGGTTTTACAAAAAACTATTAGGCTGGTCTTTATGCCTGTCTATTTATCTTGTCCTGAACTAACATTTGTCTTTTTTCCCACTTTCATTTTTGCTCTCATATTCCATTCCTTGCCTTCTTTTTGTCACTCCTCCCACGCCCTTAGATCCCGCGGCGTCCTGTTGCGTTCACCAGAGCTCTTGCTACGAGTCTTCCTGGCGCTCTCCTGTGCTTGGCGGTACTTCTCTATCATGCTTTTGTGTTTCCTCCTCAGCTTGTCATTGCACCACATCCTCTCGCAGTACTCCTCCACGTGCGGCAGATTCGACGGCCCGATGAGCTGCATGATATCCTTGAACCATATGCGCGATTGGCCGATTTGGCTTGATGAACCGCCCCTGCTGTACGCGCTGCAAGGCATCCAGGCTCTGAAAGTCCCTGTAGACCGGTCTTTGATTGAGTCAGAGTTTCCTGTGTGTCCACGCGACATGAGCTCATCCACAGTCTCCCCTTGGAGGACTTCGAGGGTGATGCGGGTCAACGTCTGCGTGAAGCCGTGCTCTCGAGAGCGGCAGATGTAGACGCCTTCATCTTGGTGGAAAAGGTTACGAAACAGGAGACCCTGATCCGTGGACATCACACGATCGTCTAGCTTCACCTAAGTGTGGCAGATAGAAAATATGTGTCTGATATTTGATACAACAACATATTAATGACCTCACTAAGTCAATTCAACCATCACTGCTTTTCACTTGAAGTTTGCTTCAATTTGTCAAGTCATAATGATGCAACGTGATGGAAATAACTTTTCACAGATTTGGTTAAATCTCCACTGACTAATGCAAGGAGCTACATGTGCTAATCAAAAAAGCATGAAAAAGTTAACTGGCACTTTATATATAACTGCAATCAGACCCTTAACCTAACATTTATCTTTTTAATTTATTGCTATATATAGAGAGATTTGTTTGTTTGTTGGTTAATTCTTGATTTCTGTTTAAAGTTTTAGGATTTCTGTCCCTAAAGGAGTTCTGACCAGGATTTGACCTTAAATAGCACATGTTTCTCAGCGCAAATACCACAGAGGCATTGTTCTTTAAAGAACTAAACACTGAAGACTGCCCAACAATGTGTAAACACAGTACAAAGAAATCGGGACAAGAAAGCTTTCAGTCTTCACTTCACATTATGAGAAAAGAGAAAGGGAGAACTGTTTGTATTGTTTTCTCAACTTGGTTTGCAACATCAAAAATATATCATGGGATCAGTCACTGTTTTTATTTTTTATTTTTCTTCCGTTTTCTTTCCTCACATTCTCTAATCTTTCCATACTGCCACCCAAAGTCTCTCTGCCAACCCTATTCATTTCTATATTTTCCTCCATCTACCTCCCAACTCCCTCGTCAGATCCTATCTTTCAACCATCCTTTGATGCCAACAAAAACATGGTAGCCTTGTCAGATAGAGTGGCAGCCAGATGTTTATTTGCAGGGAAATGGAGAAGGGTGGTAATGCTTTAATACTTGCATGGCTGACCACGACACTCAGTTTAGCTTGGAGGAGCATGACCTCAAACAGTTGAATGATTACTGTGGGTTTGGGCACACAGAGCAACATAATTTTCTGACTTAAAAAGAAAAGAAAAAAAGACTGTATTTAAGTCTCAGTGACCAGCAGACAGTGAGTGACACTTTCAGTGGCATATGGTCAAGTTTTGCAGAGAATTCACAGTTTATGGAAGAGAGAGAGAGAATGATTGGGCATTTTGCTTTGAAATGCAACTGCTTAATTTCAACCACATGCCAAATGGTTGTCAACTGTATCAACCACGTGCCAAAGTCACACTCAAGTCTAACTTTTAAAGGCAATTACTCAGAACATTCTTTGCCAGAAGTTTTATTCCACCCCTTGACTGTTTGCCAAAACTTTCCCACCTTCATCCTATTTTGGATGCAGTGACATCGACTGGCCTTTTATTGTGTTGATTCGAACCTGAATGTTGTTCACTGGGAATCTTACCTCTTCCTTGTGGTCATCACGTTGGACCAGCCAGGTGACAGTTGCTTGTGGGGAGCGAGGAACACACTCTAGGAAGGTGCTGTTGTTCTCAGTACCAAAGACCACTCTGTCTTCTGTTACATCAAGGTCTTCTTTTTTTTAAACAGAGAGTGACAAATAGTTTATTAAAGAATGAAATCCATCCATTCATCCATCCAACATCTTCAGTCTGTCCTGGGTCTAATCATCTCAGCTGGTTTCTTTTGTGGCAGAGGACAGTGACTCTACATTCATTCCCTCCTGAATGACTGAGCTCTTCACCATTATCTGACAATGTGAGCCCAGACCTTTGAAGGGAAGTACCACTACCTATATCAGGGTTACATTCTCCTCAAAGACACCTTCTACTGTACAGCATTAACATAATGAATATAAAGATAAATATAAAGACTGGAATATTAGGTGTGTAGTCACAGACAATATAGTGAATAAAATAAAACTCTGACTGACTTAGTCAAGAGTTTGTCATGTGACTACACATAAACAATGAAGAGATGGAATCTGAAGACGTCTGCCCCTTGAGTACTTATGTAAACAACCTCACACTTGGGCACAAAGAAACCTTGGTTCACCAGGAGGGTGTTAGGGAGGCATCTTTCATCTGTGCACTCCCTTACACTGTGTGCCCTTAGGTAAGAAAACACACTCTTTCTATCCCAATTCTCAATGATGTAATTCCTTTTTCTTGTCTGTCTTCACATTTTTCTCACCCTGATCTCCAGTATCAACTCAGCCATTTTCTGCCAAGAACTCAGTATGTTAGCTGATATTTCTACTTCACAAATCCCAAAGCTTACACTATGAGAACTAGTTTTAAATGAATCCTAGGTTGTTTTCTGCATGCACTAACATATTGTAAAACCTTTGTCTCATATACTTGGCAAATATGTCTCAGTCACATGAGTAAAAATAGGACAGCTTACCCTGAGATAGTATTTTTTTGTAGTCAGAGACCAACTGCAAATAGTTGAGATGACCACTTTAATTTACAAGCTGATTGTACAGGTTACCTGGTGGGACCTGTCTTCAAACAATCACAGTCCAGCTTAGAATGGCTGGACTCTTAAATAACTGCAGTCCAATTTATAAACACAGACAGATTGCCAGCAAGTTGCAACCAGTATGAGTCTGTCTGCACTGAGATGCAGACTGACTCACCTGACTCCACTCATCTGTTTTGCAGTAGGCGACTTGATTCAGCTAGTTGTTATCTGGTTACATTCTTATAAAGTTAGAAGCAAAGTTTCCGATTTTCCATTTGAAAACAGATAAAATGTTTGTTTTAATGACCTCCTACTGTAATCGCTATGGTTGTCATCCTGTGGAAGAAGTCTCACAAACATAATCTGACCCAGCAGGCACAACCACGTTCATTTATTCTTTCAAACTAAAAGAAGCTGGCCTTTGATTTCTAAAGAGATGTGCAGTATACAGGAGACTGACATCTCACTGGTGTCCTTCCTGTCTACTCCTAAATCTCTTAAAATCAGTGAAAAGAGGTCATGCATTTTTCAGCTGATTGCCACTTTGATGTGGAATGATCAGCAACTTCAATGTTTTTCTGGGTTGCCCTACAAAAGTCTGAAATATTGCCATACCTTACACTTCGTTAAGACGCGGTTGTAGCTAACATAGTTTAAAAACCACTCCATCTCAGGTTTCAGCTCTCCCATGATGGATTGGTTAACCACTAGTCCATGATGTCATGTGGGTTCCTTTTTTAATCATGACAGCTAGCCCTACTAGAATAAGAAAATATCAATTTAGTAAGCTTTTGTTTATCCAGTGATTGTAATGCACACTAGATGACAAAAACAAAGACTACTTGATTAGGTGAAGCCCAGTCAATGAAGGGGTATGTGACAGATGATTCAATTGTTTGACTTTCAGAGAAAAGCCTTACAGTGGTTACTTCAAGAAGTCACTGTGGCCAGTCCCACATAATCAACAAAGAAGAAACAAAGCAAGGGGCAAAGTTACAGCCAAGCTTACCACTGAGATTCTGATCCACACACTGCAGTGCAGGGTTTCCATGTCTGATGTCCTGTCTGCGGTAGCGTCGTTTGCTGTTGGGAATGAATCGCGTACAGGACGATCCATCCCATGCACAGTAAGGGTCTCTGGCAAGACAGCATTCAGCACAGGCTTTCCCGTAAGTTTCACAGCGATGGAGCTTCACCTGCGCCACACCTAGTGGAGAGCTTGCATACAAGGCTTGCTGTTTGAAATTATGAGGAGAAAAAAGGAAGTAAGGCATCATGTAGACAACACTGCATGTCAACTGACAGAAGCAGGCACTGAAAGTAGCAGTTACAGTTGGATTAACTCACCCTTTTCACAGATATATCCAGTGATGTAATTGGAGTTGGCACCTGCAATATTGAAAATAATTAACTTCTGTTGTTGCACTTAGAGGCTTAAAGAAGAGTTGAAATAGAAGAGCAGAATCATAGATTTTACAATTTATGAACCAGCTTTTTGCACAATTCTTGCATACTATCATCTGCAAATAAATCTTAAAAGATAAAGTAAACGAGATGCTACCTATAATGATAACACGTTTCTGGAATATGGATGAATCCTACAGTACATTATCACAGAGTGTATATTTAACCTACTCAGTGGAAAAAGCCTTACTTTAAAGACTTGTAGCTCCTCTAGTGTGACTTCCTCTGTCTCTAGACTGTTTCCATTGTTTAGTGCAATGACCTTCAACACTGTGCCAATATCTGAAAGAGAAGCAGAAAAATTAAAGGGCTACAGAACTGTTGTCTGCTCCAATAATTCAGTGTCTGTGCTTGGATGGCTAAAATGGACCTGGATGCCTAAAAGTTATGGAATAAAAATGCACCTACCTGTGCCAATAAACATGACATCATACTGCCCGTCCTCCGCCTCAACACGATCCACCACTATTTGTTTCAGCTTATAAGGAATGTTAGCCTTTACAAGCACAGGGCGACGAAGGGCTGGATACACCGGCCGCCACATCAACGGGTGGCTGCGGGCAAACTGCAGGACTGAATCGGGGAAGTCCTTTGTGCTGCCAAACTCCCTGCCAGGTTGGTTGATGATTTTACTGGGGCACTGGAGAGATATGAGGGAGATAAGAAAGACATAGAGAAACAAAGGAAAAGAGAGAAAAATGAATGATGATAGCTGAAATTCAGTCCATAGAGAAAATTGTTGTTTGGCTAACTGATGGTACATTTGCAGTGAAGAAAGTGGAAGGAGACATGGACAGGCAAACAGAATCACGACAGAAGGAAGAAATCTAAATTCTCGCCTTTTTCACGTTGACTCTAAATTCCCAGCATTTTCATGCATACAGGGGGTATGCTTTCGGTAACAACTGTGGGCTAATTATTGTGTAGAAAACTTCTCAGAAAGCCCTCATTAAGAGTTTTATTGTGCCTGAAAACTTTGGATGAAAGTTCAGAACCACTGTTGCAGCTTTATGTGCGTGGTAGCAGTTTGTTTGCCAAAAAACAAAGAAAAAAATCCAGTCATTTGTGTCAGTGTAACAGTGAGAAAATGAATGTGCTAGGAGATTCTGTAAAAAATTAATAGTGCTGAAAACAGTCCAAATGAAAGCATTTATATGACCTATATGGTCTCTGGGTTTGTTTATTTGATTTAGATCTGCAGTTCTCCATGAAGCAGCTTAAGGTTTTGTGACACACATTGACAGTTTCATTAATCTTCATTGCAACTCTTTTACATTAGATTTATGGGTGAGAAAATGCCAGTCATCAAAGACTTGACCCCTCCATCTCTGCTGGTGGTCAAAACCACTGAAAAGCAATGGCTTTTTCTGCACTTCCAAAGCTGATTTACCTTCTTCAGTCTGTCAGTTCGTTTAGTTTTCTCTTAAGCTTTGATGGTGTTCCTGTCACAGTTAAAGGATGATGCAACCTGCTGTGGCTCTTATTAAGTTCAAGTACTTCAACAATAAGCAAGTACGGCTTGACCTCTTCTTTACAGAGGTCTTTACTTTCAAGATAAAGAAAAGAGGTTCACAAGACTGCAGTCTGGATTTAATATACAAATGGTCACCAAAGACAACAAAAGAGTACTTAGTGGCTCGTTTCAATAGTGTTACTTTATTGAAGTGCAAGTGCTGCAACCATTTTTTTCATCAGTTCAGATTGCTCAATTCAGTTGAGTTTTTATTTCTGGTTGAGTTGAGTTTCATTTGTTTCAGGGTAATTGGAGGTATTATGACACAAACATGTGTAGAGATTCCAGTATCCCCAATGCTTTTTACGTTACAGAATAAAGACTATAGACTATCAGATTCTCTGATTATTTGAAGTTTGGCTTCTCTATGCTGAAGACAAGTTTGACATTTAAAGAACAAAAAAGGTTGTAGTAGTAACGGTTTTGCCAAAAAATCTTAAATTGAGGTTGAGAAATGGAGAGAAATTAAATAGAGATTAATGAACTTAAACATAACGGATTCATGAGAGTCCAGTTTCGTATTTGATCACATTATAATGGAAGGTATGGTATTGTTATATTGTATTGCGTGTAATTGTCTTTCCAGACTGCACTTCCATATGGAGGGAATTTAATTACTACTGCTTATCACAACAGTAACTGATCCACACAATAGCTCTGGAATGGCATAGATCCAGTTTCAGAGGGGGGATTTGAGCTGTGCAGGGAGGTTACCCTCAAATATGCACAAACTATCGATGCATAATTTTTCTGAGTATGCTTTCCAAATCACACTGGTTATAATTTATTCCAGAAGATGTGGAATGTATAAGCTAAATCCTTCAAAGAGAATAATGATAACTCACAAACTTCAAATGTTTATCATACAGTTTTAAATATGAATGCATGACATTGTTGTAAATTGTTCTAGCATACCTTCCAAGCACAATTTCAAATATGGAGCAAAATCAACTGGTGGCATTTGTATACAGTAAAATTGACCTCACACGTAACCCTGAACATGGTTTCTGAACAGAAATAAGTGTACTTAAAATGCATCTGTTTTTGACCTGCTCAGCTTACACGTTGAACATTAAATGCTTGTGCAGCAGAGGAAACTTCACTAATGTGTCTCCATTCATCTGTTTGCACTTCAAGTAAAACCTAAACTGAAAAAGTTCCCAAGTTAATACTCGACCTATCTAAACTTTGCTGCAGCAGCTGAACTGCCTTATGTCTCCGTTTAAAGCCCAACAATAAATAATGAGAAGGAAATGATGTATGTTTGACAGGCTCCTATTAATTTATACTATTACTGTATATGTTCATGTGTCAAGCATATGTTTTGTAAGTTTAAATCCTAATGAATCACCTGCATTTTCATCCCTTTTTGACCTCGAAGGTAAAAGAAAAACAAAAACAATACTTCATACTAGATAGGTTGGTGTGGGCAGATATGGGCTGATTTAAAGCATTACAAATATAGCTTTAATGCCAAAAAGTATGGTTCATCCCATCTGACTTCACTGTTCTATAAAGATCAAGAATTAAGATAAAGTTCAAGATCAAATCTGAGGCTTTCGTGATGAAAATTTCAGTGAAGATGGCAAAAAAAAAAAACAATTTCAGAAAACATAAGGTTAATAAATCTATCAAATTCCATATCTGTGCCTTGGTAGGATTACCTCTACAGCTTTAGTAAAACTGTAATAAAAAAGATCCCCCCGTCATTTGGTCTGCTGGAAACAATTCTGGTGAAGTTTAAACACAGGAACATCTCAATCCAAGATAAATATCTTGAGCAGATAAATCAACTAAATCTGAAATTAACTTCCATTTTCCATTCTTTTATGTTTTGACAGGTGACTTAAGAGACGATGATGGGTAGGATGAGGCTTAAATCTGTTTCAATGAAAAATCCATGGAAATAAAAAGGACTTTAATGTTCTGTCGGTGCAAGTGAAAAAGAACAATGTAGGTTATTGTAACTGAGTTTAAGAGGAGAGGGTAACAATTTTAACTGCAGCCAAATATCAAGCCAGGAAAAAAAAGCAACCTCACTCTTCCCACCATCTGTGCCTCCTCCGGTCTGCCCTGAGCCATCACCATTTTCTTTCTCCTTCTCTATTTCCTTTTTCCTTCTCTTACTCGCAGATTAAGGCCAAGACATTCCTGTTAATCAAAGAGCCAGTGCGGAGAAACCACAGAGGTGTCTGCTCTGTTCTCACATAATTCATTTTCCTCCTGCCCCCATACTCTCCCATTCACTATGGTAATGATGCTGCCTACACATGTGTTTGTGTGTATAACAACACTGAGTTACAGCGATGTGGCTGGGAGAACTTGACAGAGCTCTGCTGAGTGTCAGGATGTTAACCAGAAGAAGGGTCTGCACTGCGTACAGTCACCACAGTTGCACCGCCGTATACAGTAGTTTAGTTTACTGACACGGAAACTTTCTACACCCCATCCTTAATGTTGTGATAGCTCCTCTTTCCCCTCGGATTCAGTACACACAGGAGCCGAGCAACTGTTATTATATATATACACACCATTGCAGTCCTTTTTTTTTTTTTTGCAAAATAAGTAATGAAAGAGAAGTGTCAAACCACAATCAGATATGTTTCAGCTACTGTACGGGAGGTAATTTGCAAATGTTATGAGTAAGCTTCAGTTAAGTCAGTTAACCAACAGTCAAGTTTTACTATTACTAGCTTTTAGTAAAGTTTATATATAAAGTTTATATATATATATATACACTGAATGCATCGAGATCAAGCACTGATGAGCTGGTCCTGATTTTTTTCTAACAAGAGAGAGAAGAAATGTACGTTACTCCATTCATGGCTTCATCCAATTCTCACAAGAAGTCAGCAACAGGGGAAATTTTAAGATTTGATCTCGGAGTTGAAGATGTATCACAACTTAAGTGTTATTGGGGCAGTTTGAACTGTTGCTGGCAGAGATGGGACGTCATCTGAGGAGGCAGAGGAGTCATTGACTCAATTGACCCAAACTAATTGACCTGGATGGGGTAAAATACTATGATTTTAATATTTGTATATTCAATAGCTTGCTGCCAAATGCAGTGGTCTGAGTTGTCTGATCTGTTTATTTGGATATGAAAAATCAGAAAAATCTTTCTTGGTTCGCAAATTCGGCCATTGAAATTATGCAGTCAGTGTGAATAACAACATTAAGAAAGGGTGATTCAAAACAAAACCCCAAAATGAAGACCTAAGCACACCTGACAATAACAATTAAGTGAGCTGTCTGCATTCAGAAAGTCTTTGCAGTTGGTTTGCCAACACTAGTTATGCAGATTATAGAGACAGATTCTGAATTTCATTAGAAGTTATGAGTATTTGCTCATAATGTTGGCATCAATAACATGTATTACGTTTTTGGGAAGCACAGCAGGGTCACTGGGATGGTTAATGCTGGGCAGCAACAATGCTCAAGTAACTTTAAAATTAAAAATGATACATTTGGATTGCAATCACTCACCACGCCTGGTCTTGGATAAGGAACCCTGCCTTCATAAGCACCCCATTGGTAGTCAGGACCTTCTTTATGTGCAAAAGGTCCGTTGAAAACTTCTCTGATATCAGTCATGCGGTAAACACACACAGCAAAGCCCTGGAATACATTACTGTAAAGAAGAGAATGTAAAATGTACAGTGTTGGAATATAACATATCCAAAAATCATGTTACTGAGTCGTACAGATGTTGAGTGCACATTATTTTGAAAGCTGAGCTCTATGCGTGTTTACCTGATGGTACTAAAGATTGCATAGACATCTGGGTTCCTTTCATCCTTGGTCCTCATCAGGAAAACATCCTCTGTTTTATCAAAAGACAGTGTCAATGTGTGCGTGGGAGTATAAATATGTGCAGATATGATACACTGTAACCAAGTGCAGGATCATATGAAAATTCTTATGTGTGCGTGTGTGCTTTAATGTGTCTCACCAAGTTGGTTGAAGTGAGTATCGATTCCGTGAGGTCCTGGTACAGAACAGACAAGTCTGGCTTTGATAAAGGTGCTCCACTTATTGACCAGCACTCTCTGACCGCCGACATCATTCTGGCTCAAGATACAGAAAATCAATCTATAAAGCACAGCTGCGTATTTATTTCCAAACACAAATCATTCATTGTTTTGGCTCTTTACACCACCTCACTGGATGTGAAGTGAAAGATGATGAAAGTGCTGAGTTTCAGCTTCAGCGTCGAATTAGGATTTTCTGATCTCCAAGCAAGAGATCTACTCATAGCTCCTCGGTTTATGTGTATGTGTGAATGCGTATAATGGTGATCAGCTTTGGTAAAAAGCTTTTTGGCAAAAATCAGTATAGGAGTGTGGATGACATTTGTCTTGGAAAGAATTGGAGGCCTGAGAAGGAAATACTACTTGTATGAGGAAGAAAAAAATAAAGATGGAAAAAGGTGAACACATGAGAAGGAGAAAGAAAGTTAGATGGTGAAAGTTTAAGTGGGTTTTTGCCTGAGTGGTTTATCCAAACTTTACTGACACAGTCTATCAAAATCAATGGAAACCCCAGCAGCTGTGTGCGTGTTTTTGTGCTTGTGTGTATTTGTGTGTAATATTTTATGCATGCCTGTATTTGCGTGTGCTGTTACAGTACAGACATGGGTTTATAAGGCAAATCATTGCGTGAAAGAATGTTACGGAGCGTATAGGGCAGATGGAGATCATTGTTGGGAAATCTGACAGCTGTGTGCATTTTGGAAGGAGAAACATTTCATATACTTCTAAATTTCACGATCAACCTTGGGGAAAGTAAATATTTGATCGCCCCGAAAGAAATTTGTCTTTTCCACAAGGTAGTTTATGACTGACATAATAGGAGGATAAACCCATAAAACCATTACCTTCTGTCCTGGAAAATTAATTCTGCAGACATCTGTATGTCGCCATATACTCAGAAAGTCCCTTGAGTCAAACTTTTTGCTGTACAGTATCTAGCTCAGTGTTTCTGTAGCTTATCAATGTCTCAAAATATGAGACTTATTGTGACTCCTCTGGTGCTCCTTTGCAATCTCATCTTCAAGTGAAATATCCCTACAGATGTCTCATTCCGGGGACAGGATATTTGAATGGCCTCGAGGAAGTGCATGTCTAGCTCACCTGAACATCTGGCTTCTCTCATCCACACCTATCAACAAACCATCTTTCAGTGTTTCAGCATATGTAAGTATGTCTGTGAAGGTTCTCAGTCATCCAGGTCATCGTAGTCAAAGGAGCTTGCAAAGAAAAGCGTCTGGACTTCTTTAAGTTTACTTGAAGACGTTTCACCTCTCATCCGAGAAGCTTCTTCAGTTCTAAGGTCAAATGGTGGAGAGTCCCAGATATAAACCTAGTGGGAGTATCCCCCCACAGAGGGACAAAAGGACCCCCTGATGATCTTCTAATCGCCTGAGCCAAGGTGTGAAACTGGGTGTGGGTCCCAATCAGCCAGAGTTTTGGGTGTGTTCATTGTGAAACCTGGCCCCACCTTATCATGCGAATTCCTGAGGTCAGATGGCCCAGGATGTGAGTGGGCGTTAAGGCGTCTGGGAAGGGATCTCAAAACTGGATTATAGATGGCAGAGAGTTGGTGTCGTAAACCCCCGCCTCTGTTCAAAGATGGTCGCTCACAGTGGACATAGATGGCTTCTTTCACTCCTCTTTCAAACCATCTGTCCTCTCTGTCCAAAATGTGAACATTGGCATCCTCAAAAGAGTGTCCTTTATCCTTAAGATGCAGATGGACTGCTGAGTCTTGTCCTGTGGAGGTGGCTCTTCTGTGTTGTGCCATGCGCTTGTGAAGTGGCTGTTTGGTCTCTCCAATGTAGAGGTCTGGGCATTCCTCGCTGCACTGTACAGCATACACCACATTGTTAAGTCTGTGTTTTGGCGTTTTGTCTTTCGGGTGAACCAGTTTTTGTCTGAGCGTGTTGCTGGGTCTGAAATGCACCGGGATGTCATGCTTGGAGAAAACTCTCCTAAGTTTTTCTGATACACCGGCTACATAGGGGATGACAATGTTGTTGCGTCTGTCCTTCTTATCCTCCCTCGTTGGTGTCTGGTCTTCTTTTCTGTGCCTCTTTGCTGACTTTAAGAACGCCCATTTAGGATAGCCGCACGTTTTGAGTGCTTCCTTTACATGTGTGTGTTCCTTCTTTTTTCCTTCAGGCTTAGAGGGAACATGTTCTGCCCGGTGGTGTAGGGTCCTAATTACTCCAAGTTTGTGTTCCAAAGGGTAATGGGAGTCAAACAGACAAAACGCCAAAACACAGACTTAACAATGTGGTGTATGCTGTACAGTGCAGCAAGGAATGCCCAGACCTCTACATTGGAGAGACCAAACAGCCACTTCACAAGCGCATGGCACAACACAGAAGAGCCACCTCCACAGGACAAGACTCAGCAGTCCATCTGCATCTTAAGGATAAAGGACACTCTTTCGAGGATGCCAATGTTCACATTTTGGACAGAGAGGACAGATGGTTTGAAAGAGGAGTGAAAGAAGCCATCTATGTCCACTGTGAGCGACCATCTTTGAACAGAGGCGGGGGTTTACGACACCAACTCTCTGCCATCTATAATCCAGTTTTGAGATCCCTTCCCAGACGCCTTAACGCCCACTCACATCCTGGGCCATCTGACCTCAGGAATTCGCATGATAAGGTGGGGCCAGGTTTCACAATGAACACACCCGAAACTCTGGCTGATTGGGACCCACACCCAGTTTCACACCTTGGCTCAGGCGATTAGAAGATCATCAGGGGGTCCTTTTGTCCCTCTGTGGGGGGATACTCCCACTAGGTTTATATCTGGGACTCTCCACCATTTGACCTTAGAACTGAAGAAGCTTCTCGGATGAGAGGTGAAACGTCTTCAAGTAAACTTAAAGAAGTCCAGACGCTTTTCTTTGCAAGCTCCTTTGACCATATGTAAGTATCAGTTTTTGTGGATCTCCCGAGTTAATGAAACTTTGTTTCTCTGTCTTTCTGTGGCATTATGATGCGACATGCATGATGCTATATGTATTTTATCAATGCTTAATCCTCTAATAATGCAGTTTCTTGTGTAGTTGTAGATATCTTAAAATGTCAGCAACAAAGCACTTTATATTTTAAGGTAAAGGCCGTACAATAATAACCAATAGAAAACCCCAACATTCAAATGTCCCCTCTATGAGCAAGCACTTGATGACAGTGGGAAGGAAAAACTCCCTGTTAGCAGGAAGAAACCTCCAGCAAAGCCAGGCTGAAGGTGTGGCGGCCATCTGCCAAAACCGGTTAAGGGTGAGGGGAGGAAGGGCAAATAGGGCAAAAACACACGGTGGAAGAGAGACAGAGATTAATAATAAACACACACATAGTGAAAAGCCAGGGTCTGTGCACAACGAGCTCTATTGAGGTGGCTTTTACAACTTAAATTCTAAACCTTAACGGAAAAATTTACATCAAATATAAAAAGCATTATGGAGTATCTTACCGCACACACTCGTCCAACTCGTGTGTGTATGGCCCCCTCTGTTTCTCCAGCCTCTGTGGCCTTCTCAGTGAAGAAGAAATACACCTTATCATTGTCTCTGTCATCATTATCCGGGATGAGGTGGGCTGCAATGAACTTGGGATCTGCAAGGTTGAAGATGGAAAAGAGTTGCATGTGGGAGTATGAGTAAATCACTTTGATCTTTATTTCAGCATCTTTATAGTAAAATTTTGCATATTTCTAACAGACTTGCTGTTGTTTGTTTGTACTTCTTGTTGACTTAACATTGTCTTGTATTGTAGAAACGCTCGGGAAAGAGTGAAACATTACCATGAAGGAGTTTCTGGTCGGTCTCTGTCCTCATTGTGGAGCGACCACCCATACTTCTGAATATCACAGAGTCTCTTCCCAGGAAATCTGCTGTCAGTCCTGTATACAGCTCCCCACCTACATAGAGACAGGAAATGTTTAAAAGAAGGGGGGAAAAAGATGATGAGAAGAGCAGAGTTTACAGAAAATGGTTGCAAGAATGTAAAAAGAGGGTAATTAGTAAATAAAAAAAGGAAAGGCAGCCAAAAATAATGGGTGAGTTTGAGGTTTAGTTAAATGAAGAACATAGATGCAGGGCAGGAAAGAAGAAAATGAACAAACCCAACACAGAACACACAGGGAGTGTAATTTGAAACTTAAGCATCCTCCACTGAGACCATCAGTAGTGGACCAACTTTAACTTTCAGCCACTCTGAAAATTCTTGCAAATGGAGCTAAATAACAAAATCCCTCTTCCAGCACATTTTTCACAATATATTTTGGGAAATCCTCAGCTGTTGGAGGTTATCGGTCACAAGACAAGACAGCGACCCCAAACGCCTATAAAACAACCCACTGCAACTATCACATAATGAAGAATTATAAGAGTGAGTTTTTCATAGTGAAGCTGGGTTGTTTTCAAAAACACTATTTTTAATTTTTCCCAGCTGGTGTAGAAACTCAATCTGGTGACAGACTGCTCTCATGTGACCTTGTGGAAAGTGAAAATTAATTCTTCTTATTTTATTTGGCCATGATAATGGTATTAGAAATGCACAGATACTTCTTTACCGTACAGCGAGACACCCATGCAGTCAAACCTATGTGGTAAGACATAATCAAAGTGCAAATATAAACGCACGGACAACATAATGCTTGCTGACAGGTCGTGGGGAATTGAGGTTTGCGCATGTTGGGAAAAGATCCTAAAACTGAGGAGGAGAGATCATTGAGTTGATAACTGATGAAGAGGATTTTCATCAGGTTTTTATTGTTTCATTCTCAGCGTCTCTGTTTCTCTTTATCTTTCTCATCCAGGGCTGCAGAGTGTCAGTCGAAGCTCTGTATGTGTATTTGTTGTTTCTTTCTTTCAGTATTTGGTTATGGCTTTAGGGATACAAAAGAAGAAGCTTTAAGGCAAAGAAGAAAACATGCATAACAAAACCTTGTGGTTTTGACCACTAATGATCACTGAGGCCAGCAGACTGACTGAAAGTCAAATTCAGTCCCGTAACAAGAGTCTGAATTCAGTCTGTCATCAAACACATCCTTGCTGACCCAGAGTGGAGCTGGAGATTTGCTGACTGCATTTTTTAGATTTTACCATTCAAATTGATGATGAATCCTAAACCTTTAACAAATTATGAGCCTCTACCAGCATGTACAGTATGCTTTCGTCTCTATCTGTTACTATTTCTATGACAAATGCTTTTGTGTCTCTTTTTCTGTATGCATGTGACCGCTGCAGTATCACTGCAGATGTCCAAACTACTATTTGGCTCTAATTTGCGGTCTTCCTGCCAATTACAGTGCACTGAGGGATGAATTCTGATGCTGAAAGCGCCCAGCTGTGGAGCCAGAAAGGGATGTATACGTGCACATACACACTATATATATTTCCACCCTTAGTGGATCCTGGGATTGTGTGCCATTGGCATAAATCAGCGTTATTTCACAAGCCCCAGTAAATACCTCGTGACATTTAGAGAGAAACACCCAGAACTTTTCAACCTTGTCCGGGGGGTGGGGGGTTAAATAGTCAGATGCGGCAAATGAATTAACAGCTGTGCCACAGAGGCTTATGAAATTGATATTTTGTTGTGCAATCCCTTTGACGGAAAATGATGACGGCTAAAACACCCCCTACCGGGTCTTTAACCTACTCTCTCTTTTTTGGCATGTTTACCTTTACTCTGACAGCAGAGAGGCAGACAGTAAACAGGAAAAGGAAAAGGGGAATTGACACGTGCCAGAGCAGTCTGTGTTTTAAATGTTTGGAATATGTCAGCGTTATTGCTGTACGACAAAACATCTAATGAATCTTAAACGGGTGCCCTCGCCATATGGCTTCATAAACCACTCAGGAAGTTGTTTAGAAATGTAGGCCAAACAATACGGGACATACCACTGAAGGTGCTGGCGAAGGGGAAGCTGGGGTCATGTGGAACTCTTCCTCTTCCATTTTCCACATTTAGAGGGTCCATTGTGAACACGTGCTGGGGAAGGAAGACACTCAGTTAGTGTTTAATTCCTTAAGTATAGCTGATATAATGTATCAGTGCATTGATGTTTATTTTCTCTTCAAAACAAATGAGAACCGTCTTGCTTCAAAACTCAACGTAACACCTGAGATTAATTATGATTCTGAGGAAAAGCTCAGCAGGTATGTCTCCATAGCAGAGCAAATTGGATCTTGTATAAAGGGTTAATTTTTTAATAACTGAAAGGCCATTGTTCTTCCCCTCTGTTCCATTGTCGACACAAATAAAAGAGACCATGGGCTGGTTTTAGTTTCACCGGGTGTTACATTTATTTGTCCTTTCAGCGAACCCGGCGACTGTCTGAGACTGACGGCGCTGTCTGAGATAAGAGGAAATGCAGGATCAGAGCAGTTGCCAGGGTTCAGAGAAATTTCCCACCCTGTTCCCAGTGCAGATTATTCCTTAGAGCTGTGGATTTCGAAGAGCCAGGAGGGTAATAAAGGGGGGTAGAGTCCGTAAAACACTTATTAAATAGACTTAAAATGCAAACTTTGTCAACAATAAAAAAAGTGCTTCAATCCTGAGATCATAAAACTCAGTCAACACATACTCTGCAGGGAAAAAACAACCAAAAATATACAGCCAGATTCATGACATGAAAATATAAACAGTTTTTTGAGTCTGTGGCCAGATGATAGACTGAACCGTACACCATGTTCATTCAAACCTTTCCTATTTCATTTATTTTCATAACAGCAGCATATCTTGCTGCACAGCAACTGCTGTTTTCAGCAGCACCAACAATAGTCTGAAACAAGGCGACAAGAGTCTGCAGCCACATCAGCTCCTTCACTCACTCCAAAAACAGTCTGTGCTGGAAAAATGTATGAATGTGACATCACTCTATATTGCTTGTTGGGACAATGGCTGAACTTTGTGATGAAATCAATTTGTTATCTGACCCACTACAGATTTTCTGTTTACCTTTGTTTTGTTTGGCTAAAAAGTCTGTTAATTCAGTCAACATCAAAGCCTGTCTCCAAAAAGGCAGAAGCAAGGCATCGTGTGTGCACCGTGACAACACCCCAAGGTATCGGATGGAGCACATTTGATGCAAATGACCTGGGGTTTGATGGCATTTTGGGGGTTTCATGACATGCTGAAAATGAGCCACACTTACATAGCTGTCACTTACCTTTCTGTGCTTTTGTCAAAATTAAAGCTAAACACAGGTAAAGTGATTTTTTTCCCCCAACCTGGCAGTATAATTTGAGTATGCTGAATAGAAATGGATGGAGACATGATTTTACAGGTTTGTCCTTCAGTGCGTCCAGGTGAAGAATATATTTTAGGTTTTATAATCTAGTTCTTGCCTGCCAAGGTAACATAAATTCACATTCCCCGCTGACGTCCACTTTACTTGAAACTGCATTTAAATTCTACTTTTCTTACTCTGGCAGAGTGGAGTAAGGAAGCAATTAAAAAAGCCTCACACAGAAGGCTTCTTTGTCATTTACCCTTTTGTAAAGTTCACCTGACAAATACTGGCCATACTGGACAAAAGGCCTTGTGTTTTTCTGTCTTTGAATTTCCACTTCAGTGACACCAGTGTACCAGTCTGTGTTTGCCAGAGACGCCTGCATGTGATCAATTCCAAATGCAGTCAACTTCCAGGGGAAAAAAGGGGAATAGAAGGTGACAAGAGCAGCAGTAGGACCTCTGGTTTAATGCAAGTGCATGTTACTGATTTAAGTGTCCTTACAGTGAACTTTGTCCGTCTCAGTCTTTGTTCCTGTAATAAACAATGGAGCATTGTTACAAGGTGGGCGAGGCTTTGACTGAGCAGAGATCACAGGGGAGATGATGACATTGAAGTAGGCTTGATAAAAATAGTGTAAGAAACACAGTGGACAGCAAATACGCCCACACACAGTGTGTCACCCGGGCAGTAATAAGTGCCAAATATCACGGACACGTCAAATTTCTTCACACTTCAAATTTAATGCACAAACTTTTTCATTTAATCTACATGTAGATTTTTGGTTTGAATGACTTTTAAAGGTCTTGAAGGGCAGGCATACAGTCCAGCCGTATGCACAGAATTCACACTTCATCAGTTTTTTAGATTACGAGGAGAAGTTAAAAGTAATCTGATTCATGTCTTGCCCTGTATGAGAATAGAACTCTTTCATTCTTCCAGTACTACACAAGTGGGATTTATGAGGGCTTCATTTGTCATTTTGACCAGATTTTATCCACACCGTGACGATTTTTATTCAAAGTTTTTCATATGTCAATAACTTTATAGCAAAAGCGCAGAACCTTTTGTGTAAATGTATTGTTTAATTAGTTCATTATGTCATACAGTAAACCCTTTCCTCCACCACTGTAACTCTTTCTGTGTTGCATTTTTTCTCATTTCCAGCTGCTTTCTGCTCTTCGTCTCCTCTCATGCATGCACAGGTCGTTTAGCTCATTCATTAGTCATCCTCATCCTTTCGGCACCTCTTCACTCACATGTGTGCACATATGTGTGTGTGTTTGAGATATACACATATACACACATATGTGTATTTTGCATTTCTATATGCAGTCTTTCCGCTGTGCACTTGTGCAGCAAATACAAGTCGGTGCGGCTTTCGGGGTGTTTGCATGTGTGCGTGTGCGTCTGCGTTATCTCATTGTGATCCAAAGGAATGGCGCAGCTGCCTGTTCAGCTGATTAGACTGTCAGAGTCACTTTGCCCATACTTTGCCAAAACAAATACACAGAAGTGCCGTGATACAGGGAGAGAGAAACATCCAGGCCACTTTACACACAGCTGTGCCAAGCAAAACACACCGGACCCCCGCTACAAGACCAGCAAGACAAGTGACTACTGACACAGGCACACACTTCCATTTGTGTAATTTAACATGTGGAAAACTTCATTTATTTAGTTTATTCATTAACCTCCATCCAGCGGATTATTTAACCTTTAAATTAAAACTAATACTGAAAACAATGTTCACCCTTAATCAGCGGACTAAAAGAGAGACTACAGATTCAATGTTAAAGACTGACCCACCTTCTTATAAATGAGGTGCTGGGATTCACAAGACAGTGAACACAACTTTGCTATTAGCAGTATATCCAGGTGTTTTCTGTTCCAGCAGTTTTGGTGGTTTGACCACTTAGGGGGCTAATATTTTGTGAGTAATGTTAGCAGTAATATGGATATGTGCGTTTTCATTGCTGACAGCAACTACAGCAAACCAGAAGTCAATGAATGACAAAGTTGCATTCATAAATATAGGGCCCGACTTGTCTAGTAAAAACAACTCTATTGCTCTTATTGTTGGGAATGTGAAACCAACTACTGGTTACAACCAAGGGGCAACGTCTGAAGCTGAAAAATGAAGTGTTGAAATAAGCGCAGTTCCTCTACTTGCCATTTGAGGCTGGCTCCAAAATCCCCATAAACTCACATGTTAAAATGTCCAACTTTCAGCATTAAAAGGGATCGTTATAGCCTGGCTTAAACAAAAGGTCTGTACTACTGGATTTGGTCATTTCTTCATATAGTATAGATCTCTGTATCTTCCAGTGCATACACAGGTCGCTTAGCTCCTTCTGTTCTGTGGCTTCAGTGGTTATGAGAGTTTCTGCCTTTGTAATGACTCTGAAATGGGTGACATTTTTCTGTGATGCAATCATTGACAAGTGTCTCAATTAGCATCTCACAGGCTTCAACACTACTTAAAGTGATTAAACTGGACCTGTTCACGGTGTTTGTGTGCTGTTGAAACCTTTTGGAGGATTTTCATTTTGATTCAACTTCTAGGTTGGTGACTGCATCTACACTGTTACTCAGTGTTGGTCAAGTTACTTGAAAAAAGTAATCAGTAAATAATTACTGATTACTTCCCCAAAAAAGTAATCCCGTTACTTTACTGATTACTTATTTTCAAAAGTAATTAATTACTTAGTTACTTAGTTACTTAGTTACTTTTTAAAAACACGATTTACAACCTGAATAGGTGATGAAGCGATAGATCTGTCAACCCAATTCTACTTTTTCTGCATAATCCATCATACAAGATGTAATCAAATGGAAAAGTCTCTTTTTTTAAACTTGTTTTATCTGTTTTAATCTTTTAACTTTATGCATCAAGCAAAAATTTAATTATATGCACCATTCTCTGACTTGAAGAAATTAGTTTAACATTTAAACCTATTTTCTGCACATTCCAGCACATAAAATAAAATATTTTTTGGGTTTACACTCAGTCTTTCAAATAGATGCAAGTAAAACACAGCAGAAAGTAAATAAAATCAAAGACTAGCAGTCCTGTTGCTCTATTTTCACCTGTAAAGCAGGAGTGGGGTGCTCTGGTGCAGGTGTGGCGCAGCGGTCAGTGGAAGAATCCGCGAGTTTCTCTGTGAATTTCCCATTACGTCGTTGCGCACTCGGAGCTTGTTTAGGGTTTTTTTCGGTGTAAAAAGAAGTTTTCTTCCCACGCACAACGGACGCTAATGTTTTTGTCACTTTTTATGGAATCAAACTCAAAGTAAGGTCAGTACTTCCAAGCTTTAAACGCTGCACGCTCATATTCTCTCCCGCACTCGATATATGATCCATTGTTGATCTGCAGACAGCTGTTGTCACGAACGTCGCACTCGCTTACATCACTGTCATGAGACATTCCCGCAAAAAAATCACGGTTTTAGTAACACAGTAACGCAGCGTTCCTACGGGAAAGTAACGGTAATCTAATTACCGTTTTTGCAATAGTAATCCCTTACTTTACTCGTTACTTGAAAAAAGTAATCAGATTACAGTAACGCATTACAAGTAACGCGTTGCTGCCCATCTCTGCTGTTACTTATCATTTAACTTTTACAAGACATTTCAGACTGAACGCCTTCAACCTCTCATATTTTTACAATCCTTTCTTTGTCAGGTTGACGACACAAATCGGTGTGTTTTCTCCACCAGTTAAATAAATGGATAGTGTCTCTTTGGGATTGTTCATTCTGATCCTAATCCTAAGAATAAAATAATAGGCTGCATGCAAAAATAACAGACAGGAACAAAAATTTGACTTTCAGTTTGAATTAGATCATCTGTCCCATTAAGATAAACAAAGGAGAAAAAAAAATCCCATTTTGTCCTTGATTGTTATAAATGTTTTGAAGAAGTGACGCCACATTAAAACATAAAATCATCTGTCCTGGACATTGAATCATCAAGTTTATTTGACTTGTCCGGGGTTTATTATTTAACATCAGATAAAATTTTGCGACACGGAGCTGTATAAAACACTTAACGTCTAAAAGTGTTTGGTCTCGCTTCAAACATCTTGGACAACTAGCAGACCTCATGTGACACCATGTTGTACTTGGCTATGTCCCCTCTGTCCAGTCAAATAATGACTGGGCTTCCTCTCTCACCATTCAACTCTCCCTCTGGGGGACGTAAGCATGGGAATCACGCTCTCCCATTTCATCTTTCGTTGCCTTTCATTCCTCTTCTGTTTTCGAATTTATCTTTTCTGGTTTTATTTGCTTTTGAAAATTACTGAATATTCGTCAGCCAAAGAGAAACAGTGTGAGAATGGAGGGAGATTAGAAGACAAGCGGGGAAGATAAAGCAGAAAATAAATAAAGACACAAGGATAGACAGAACGAGAGCTATTGCCTACAATTATAGCAATTATTACAGTTAAAGTTGATGTAAACTACCAATTAAAATGAGACAAATGGGGCAAAATGAGCAGAAAAAGCACAGGCAGTAAATTTAGCTTTCACTTAAAGAGCTCTAGTGAAGAGTCTGATCCAAAGGCAAGACACATGAGAAGACTAGAACAGGTGATTTACAAGGAATAAATTTTTCATCATGCTTTCAACCTTTTTAGTTCACTTGCAGTGCTGTTACGCTGACAGGCATTTACTATTTTTCCCAACAGACATGAAAAATAACTCTTTTTAGGCCACGATGGTGAGCGGAAATGATTTAGCAAATTCCTTACTAAGCAAGTTTATTTTTTTAAGCTCCACAAAACACAAATCTTAAGTAAAAGTCAGCTTTAACTGAAAAATGAAGCTTCAGGATCAATGAAGCTTGCGTTAACTCCCTGTATCTGCACATATACATTGAACTTTTTTATGTTTGAATGTTTGCTTGTGTTTCTGTCTCCCTGTCCACATATTTATGTTTTAGCTGGTGTTATTTGTTTTGATGGCTTCTATGTGTGCGTATAAGTGTGTGCCCGTGTGTGTGTGTGTGTGTGTGTGTGTGTGTGTGTGTGTGGTCTTGTATCTTTATGTCGTCACTGTAACATGTTGGTTTATTTTCACATCTATGACGCTGCCCAGGCAAGCTGTGTCACTCACCGGGGGGGACTTCAGTTTATGTTAGTCTTTAAGTGTGGGGGAGTAAGGGAGAGAGAGAGAAGGGGGAGACAAAGACACAATGACCTGAGACAAAAATTAGAGGTTCATTTAATGGGGATTATGATGCTCTTAACTGATGATAATTCACTAAATCATGGGTCATTTTTCTGAAGCAAGGAACGGGACACACGAGTTCTTCTTGAATGGCCCAATGAAACTTAATCTCATTGCACATGAGCATAAAAAATGCTTTTAGTGGTTTTTAAATGTTGTCTAAGACACGCCTGACCTCCAAGACCTCCAAGAAATATGAACATTACTGACACGGCCAATCATGAGGTTACGCTGGTGGGTTCGTTGACCAGAATGTTTCCAAATCCAATTCTTTGTTTTCATCTTTGAATAAAAGTATGAAATACAGTTGGGCTTGGCTAACACCAAAAGGCAATAACAGCATGTCCAATACTAATAGATTTAGTCAAAACACTGTCTGACAGTGCATTTTTTTCCACTGAGCCAGCTGTTGTAAAATGAATCAAATATTTTCTCACAACATGTTGAAATTTTTGCGTAAAACATTGTTGACAGTCAGGCAACAAAGTGACACCAAGAAAAAGAGAAGGGGGAGAGAATGGGGTGCCACTGGAGCGATAGAAAGAGTATGTATATGCCCCCTAACTGAGATGAAACACCTATGAGGTCAAAGGTCATCCCACCCAGAGTCCAGGAACTGAGAGCCCGCCGCCTCAGTTCCTGGGAGAGGTCAAGCACTCAAATGGGTGTGTTTTCTCCACCAGTTTACAATTGGTTATATAAATGGACAGGCTCTCTTTGGTGCTGTCCATTCAGCCGGACTCGCTGACTACCTGACAGGAAACACTTGTAGTCTGAGTGGTGGTTTTAGACAGACACGCAAGCTGGAGAGCAGCTGGCGTCATGATATATTTTAGGAGAGAAGAAGTGATTTGTTTTTTGACACCCATACGACTGTTGCAGGCTGTTCCGCTCATTAAATACACACCTGGGCAGACACGCATACGTGTGCAAACACAACTATCCTATCACAAAGTGCATCCCGTGGGCCAAATAAAACAGAAGGAGCAATGATTGCAAAGACAGGTGCACCACCTTCATCATCTTAAACTGGATAGCAACAGATGATTCAATGCACTTTAACAAAAGAAATGACACCTACAGTCCCTGTAGTTTCGTAACTGGCTATCTGAATCATTCCTGCAGGAAAAACCCCCATAACCGCTTACTAAGAAGTGCTGAGTTCAAGTGTGTTGCTTAGTTGCACTGGGGGCAGAAACTCCTGCACTTCCCAGGAGGCTGCAGTTTAAAACATGTGGCCTACATTTCTGCTCTGCTCCCAAATGCATCGCAACCCTTAACAAGGATTCTGCTGAACTGTTTCTATCTCCAGTGTTTGTTTCCCCAGTTTTGAGCCACGCAGACCACAGTATATTGTCTCTGAGCTAAATTATTTAACATGAACAGAGAAATATGTATTCCATTTTCCATGATGTGCCATAAAACCCAGAGTTCAAAAACCACACTCGGGATGACAGATCAGGGGGGAGGAAGAAAATGACACCACTAAGGAGAACACACGCTGTGTCGAGAACCTAAATCCATAACAGAAAAGGAAAAATGCACTTCCTGTGCTTTATATGCACACACAAGCCACACACACAAATCAACACACATTCTACAAGGTTGGCACTCTCCCATCCCACTGTCTCATTTCCCTAACAGAGCGCTTTGCCAACATCCACCTCCCCCCTCCCCTAAAGACTGACCCTCTCCTGCTGGGCCCTACAGGGCAGCACACTGGGCAAGGATCTGTTCAAGTGCCGTTAAAGAGAGAGAAAGTCTGTCTTAATAGCTCCATTCATACATTCTTGTCCTTTAAGTGGCTCCAAGTCTGAGAGTCTGCAGAGGTTTCCACTCAGCTGAGCATCTGAGAGCCAGCCTGTGCATTTGAAAAGATGTATAGAGGGTTTAATGCTGCGGCTGAGTGGCCTGCAGAAAAACTCATGGCAGAGCTGCCTGTAGAGAATTAACATTGAACCTCAGGGATCTGTGCACAGACCCCAATCAGTCTGAACTGTGTTTTTCTGAAAAGCCACATTGGCACCAACCCCATTTGCTCCATTAGACTGATTTCCTCCACAGCTTTGAGGCCACCCAGTCGTTCCTTGTATCATCTCATACATATACACTATTTCCTTTGTATGGTGCCATGCTTTTCTACTGAGAAGTAGTAAGACCACCAACCTTTCATTATCATGTCAACTGTAAATTTTTGATTAACTGGCCTTTAGTCAGTGTTCATTTACTTAGTATTGACAAATTAATTTTAAATGAACATTTTAAGAGTCACTGGACAATATGTTTGACGACCAATGGAAAAGTGTGCAGAAAGTAACACCCATCTTTTTGAACTCTCTTACTATTTGGCTTGGTGGTTTGATTGTATATTACTGTCTTTCAGCAGTCTCAAAATATACATCATCGACAGTCATTTCCAGGAAAATTCAGGCCAATTGTATCTTTATATGTCCGACTTAGGCCTTGATTATACTTTCTGCACTTGTGAGTCTGCTGGGGTCTTCCTGGGTCCAAATAATATAAATTTCATCATCACATGGTGCGTAAAATGGTCGGTGGACCTCCACATGCCTGCCAATTTTTGTGTGGCCACAGACTCGTCCACTGAGGCTTTACATTTCATTGCAACAGCTACGTATGCACCCCAGGCAGAGGACTTTTAGTGGACGTCAAAGAAAACGTAAAAAGTAGAGCTGAAATGTAGGTCAGTGTAATGAAATATATTGATCCATGCCCGCTGCATGTGCATGTAAATAAATTAGCGATCAGTAAAGTGTTTTTGTATGTGTATTTTAAAAAGAGAGAGAAGCAATAAAAGTTCTCAGCGTAACCTGCCAGATGTTCTTACAGAGTGCGTTACAGCATTCAATGCTGTGTTTGGTCAGTTATGTGGAGGTGAGAAGTCAGGCTCTTATTAAATTGTCATGTGAAATATATATTCAGAGTTTCTAAAGTTGCAGCTCAAACTGCTAATAACTCCACAGTGCATAAAAAGCATGTATAATTTACAGTTCCCAAAAATGCAGAGTGAGTGCAGTTCAGCACTAAAATAGGAGTTTCCCACAACCGTGACAGCTGCACACCACAGAGCTTTCATCAGCAACCCCAACTGATATATGTGTTTGCATGTCTGTGTTTTGGGGGGTTTGTGGCTGTATTTAGGTAACTGATTGTCAGTGCATGTTTTTCTATTTTCTGCTGAATGATGGATGCAGTCAGATAATCAGCTGCCCAAGACAATCTGCAGATGTCCAGAGTTCTATAAGAAGCAGTAGCAGCCCACAGCCACCACCACCACCCGCAGCTCATCTTATACCCTTCTTACCTCTCCTCTGTGCCCGACATAGATGAAGGCACACATGGGCTGGAAGGCACCAGTGCCACAAGCCAGGAGGTGCGTACGATTGTAGGGCTGCAGCAGGCGAACAAAGTTGGCACACTCTGTCTGCAAAGCACACAAACACACAGTCAGGTTAAAAATCTGTATTTCAAATATGTTAACAAACTGCAGACAAGCTGAGGGTACCAAAGAGAAACCAACAAGCTTATTGATACCAAATGTTGTCCTGAGCCCTGAGAAAGATGAAATGTGATAGCCTCCATCCAGGAGTGGTATCTGTGATTCTTGGATGTCCGCCAAAGCGATGATAAAGAAGGAGATTCATCATATTCAGGTCAAAGGAACTCATGAAACCCAAGAAAATCCTGGGAGCCCGTGTTAAAATGTGGTAGATAATTCTGGTGGTTTGGTATAAAACGTTTGTGGTTATGTAGAGGATAAGATGAAGAGTTCAGCAATAAATCTAAATTCAACTTTTGACAACAGCAACAAGAAAGAGAAGAGAAAAAATATAGAATCAGGAAGAGATCAAATTGGAAAGGAAGGCTAGAAGCTGCTCCTGCTTTATCAGGCACTCTGTAACTGAAGGAAATTCAGAAGAAATTCAAGTTAAAGGTCCTAAAAACAGAGATTGGTGACACATGACAGGAACAATAGAAGTAGTGACTAAGGAAATGAGTATTAAGACCTTTTTATGATACACAGAGCTGCAGAGGAAGCAGAGGGCATGACTACTTCCTCTTTCCTTTGTGTAACAAAAGCAGCAGACAAAACGGGTGTCAGCCTGAGGAAAGAAAGGATCGGGCAGCGATCACTCGCAGGTCAAAGTCATCTGCACAATCAGTGCCTAGAGTGTGTGTGTCTGCATAAGCGTGCTTGACTGAGAGTTAGATACTAGAGTGCTGGTGAAGGTTTTTGTGTGTTGTGTGTCTATCTGCGTGTGCCATCTTGATCTCCACATCTGTGCATTTGCTAGTCTTTGTGTTTTTACAAGTGCATGTGTCGAGTAAATCTGCCATGCTGTGCATTTGGCCCCTGTCCCTCTCGATGCTGGACCTGAAACCGCCTCTGATCGTTTCCCCGAGTGCTTCGTTGCAGACCTGATGTAAACCATGTCACTGCACTAAGAGAAACAGTTTACATCATTATATTACTCTCCTCCACTGGATAATTTCTGTGTTTCAAACAAAACCAGGCAAGTGAAAAACAGAAAACGCATTTATATTAAAAATGTTTTCAGCAAATCTAAATGTACTACTGGTTTTTCGATGTACAAGCGTCTAGATTTCAAACATTCTGTTTCCAGTGAGGATGATGGGATATCATTGAGCCAGTTTGGCATAGCTTTTAAAGGTTTTCGGACACCGCGTCCCCTCAGTTATTTATCCTAAATTAGTGTTGTTTTACTTGCTTATAATTTATCTCCAGCCTGTTGGAATCGTCTTCTAAAGGGATAAAATTAAGATGTAAATTAAATTTTGTGGTTGTAAGAAGACAAACAGCACAGCCCACGTAGCCTATTGGAAATGAGTAGAAACCTTCCCCTCCTGCGTTTCTGTGCTTGTACTCGGGCAGTCATCTGAAGATCTGTGTGGCCCTGAGAAAAGAGCGAATTGAAATGTTGAAAAGAGGAAATATGTCTCTCCCACTCTGGGACGTTTGGTTTCACAGTTCTGTGTGGGCTTACTGGGATTAAGTGGCAATAAAGGGAGTGGTGTTTAACAGAAAATGAAGATGTTTGATTACTAAATCTGGTTTTGTCTCACTGGGAGATCTCGGGGAGTAGTCGTAACAACGGCCAGGGCTGAAGTTTACCACATAAAAAGTCATGGTTAGGGCAAGATGGTGAAAACAAAAGCATGTAATGTGCTCGTATTAACCTTTAATTATCAAGAGAAGGTTGCCGCCCTCCAAAATGTGTTCCCAGCAACAGTGCTTCCACACTTAAAGATCTGAAATTACCCACAGAAACCACATTTGTGTAACCTGGTATTTGGAAAGAAGAATGTACAGCATTTTAGACAGTGACCTTTTAATCTTTTGCTCTGAGACAAAAGTATCATTAACATAAGCAAATAAGATCCCTGCCAAATCTCTGGCAGATCTTTGCATTTTGCAGCACTAAACCTCTTTTCCCACTGAATATGGTTATTAATTTGGATCATACAGGAGTAAAGCAGTTTACTTTCATTAATAGTACAAGATTTCAAAGTGACAGTGAAACATTTGCAGGGTGCTACTGGAAAGAGAAACCTTTTTGTTTTTTTCTTAGTTTTATTTGACATCTACCTTCCTACTTGTAGTGTGCACAATATACTATATTTAACATATTTTGCTATATTTAACATATTTTTCAGTCAATTTGAAGTAAAAAAACTGAAGTTGAAGAAACAAAGGTGAATGGAGACCAACTATGTTTAAACTAACTAAAAGATAGAATTGCAATCAGAAATGTATCTCCTGGGCTCATTGTGGCATGTACTTTGCTATTATGTTTAATCCTGGAAGGTCAGTTCTGCACTGTGTGGTCGTCCAGGGTTATTTTTTTGCCAATAATACCTCATTTTGGAAGAGGGGATCACATTTGAGGAGGACTGCTTGGAAGTTTGAGGCACCAGTGAGATGCTGATTGGAGAAATTTAATTTTGCGGTCACTGGTCCATTAATTACCCGTGTCCTTGGAACACAAAGCTACAGCTAACATGGAGCAAACCACAGAGAAAGCTCCAGCAGCAGCCAAATATGTTTGAGGATGACTGACCCGGGTAGGGAGAGGCAGGTTTGGACATGGAGAGCAGTTTCCAGTATAAACAGCCGATGTTCAACAGAAAGAAATCTGTTATTCTGTAATACTAACAGGAAGTGAGGACCAACACATTTGTACACACGCGCGCACACGCATGCACACAAATATGCGCATGTATAACGCTACAGTGAACAGGACCTCCTACATAAATACAGACACACACAAACACTGTGCAGGCAGTTCAAAGCTGGACAGCTGAATGGTGTGTTCAAGTCTTTGGTCTCAGTTGCTGTTTGATCCTCAAAGAAACGACTTTTCTCGATTGAGCAATGAAAGCACTCAGTCAAGACACGAAACTCCTGTGTGGAGACCTTTGTGGCTTCTTGGAGAACTTAAAAGTCATTCTGAACAGTTACAGACATTTGCTGCATCTTATTGACATTTATATTAACATAAACAGTGAAACGCAATCGAGAGGAGCTTTTGCAGAAGCTCCAATCTGGAGGCCAAAGGCTTTGATGTTATCATAGCTTGGGAGTCTGAGCGCATTATTTATCATACGTTTATTTATTTTTTAAAACCCAGAATTCTTTATGCTTGGGATCTTGACATAATCAGGTCTTTCTACAAGAAATGTTGGAATACTGACACTATCAGGGCTGCCATTAAAGAAAAAAAGCAGAGCAGTGAGTGCACAATTGATTTTTGGAGCCTACATAAAGAATTCAAGCTTCAAATATGCATGCTCAGATGTCAACTTTGCAATCCTAACACCTGTGTTCTTGATCTCAGGGATTTAATCCCTGGAAAGCTTTGTTTGTGCACCATAGGAACAACACTGTGACAATTCCTGGCAGCGATGAATTGATTTGATCGTCAACCCAGCGGCAAGTAGAGGAAAATTTAAAACAAGACACTACATGTTTAGCAGAAGCTGCTGTCTGCCTCCCTTCCCTTCTGCCTGGTATTTATTTGTGTGAGCTGTGATTAATGGTGGTGAAGGCCGTGAGGTTGTGATTCTGGGAGGAAACACTATCAGTAAAAACATGTTTTAGGTGGTAGGCACGTGTCAGTAGAACAGTGTGGAGCAGACTTTCATTAAGGAGATAAGATAAACACATTTATTTATTTCCACCCAGTTTCAGTGTCACGATGTCAGGATGTGGATGCTGAAGATATTCATTCTACTGCAATGTGCTGAGAAGGAAAACTGCATTTCATTGCTTTCTTACTTTGTGTAACAAGGATTATTCCAAAGATTAAACTACATTCTCTATAAACTATGAACTGTATTTTTAACCTGATTTTCCTCAGTGTGATTGGACCTTTCTCCCTAAATCACCAAACACCCACACACTAAAGTCCAAAGACCTTTCACCTTTCAACCTTTATCGCTTTCTGACAATAACCATATAAGTTGTAACACATGCGCCTATGTGTGTGTGTGTGTGTTCAGTGTGTACGTCTTTTGCTTTGTAGATTATATAGGACACAGCAGTAATCCATCTCATTTGACACCAAAAAAAGCCCAGGAACACACAGTAAAGGAGATATGTGAAGGAATGCATAAAGGTGGCGGTGCAGTTTAACAAAAACTGTCAAATATCTCAATTTATTTCCCGTGTAGGGAAACACACAATCAATACGACTCCTTTGGTACCAGTAAGGTAAAGTTTCACACAGCTGGTTTTCAGACCTGTGTAATAATGGATCGTGACATCACTTCTCCACTAAAGAGAGTACAGTAGCGCACACACATCCAGCACCGTATGAGCGGCCTGTAGAGGAAACACCTAATAAAGGTGATATAAGACACCCATGACACACCTGCCACTTCAAACACAGAGACTACACATACTTACAGACACACACATAATATCTAACCACTTCCAGATGGAGGGGCTGTCAAACTCCTTGCCATAAGCACAAAAGGGTACAAAAATTGCTGTGCTTTTATAACTCTTACACTATGTGTTCATTTTGGCGTGTGTGTGTGTTTGTGTGTGTGTGTGTTAACCAACAGTACCATTTGCTTCTCCAACTGGAACCAAATGCAACGATGTCTCATTAAATCAACCACACTCTAATAAACTTGCCTCCTTCCTTCCTCCAGTCCTTTCTTTCCTACTTCCTTACATCCTTCCTTCCAAAAAAGCACTGAGTTGATCTAAAGTTGCTTAGAACTTATGACATGATGCCATTTGCATAATAAGCTTTCTTGCTTAAAATAATCTTTTGTTTATTTCAATCAAATTCAGTTTGATATATTATTGTTAATTTCCTCTGTCATCATTTTTCTTTTGTATTTAAAGATGATTGTTAGCAGCTCATGTGTCCTGCTGCCAGTCAGATTTTTAAATCCAATAAACTTTGCCAGGATCAGCTCCGAAACCAGTTTATGACTTCCATCATCGTAACTTATGACTTCCTTCCTTTCAATTTGAAAAAGGAGTTAATCGCTCTCTAACAAATCAAATGTTTAGTTGACAGACAACTGTTCACACTCACAGTCACAATGTGAACAATCTAAAATCACCAGCTAATCTAACCCTTTGAACTGCATGTCTGTGGACTGTGGAGATCCCATTTTTCTATGTTAAAATTTATTGACTCTTCTTATTAAAGATGTGTTACATTCAGTCACATATTTCATGCTTATATTTATGCAATAATGCTTTAGTTTAGGATCATTTTCAAAATAAATAGATTTCATAATGGACATTTTCCTAATATTAATAACATACTGATATGTTTTCATTTTTAAACCCAATGTTAAACCCAAGTGCTACATTTCCTTGACTGTAGGCAGTTGACTATAGGTTTAAACACATATATTTGGATGAGAAATGTCCTTCCAGCTTTGGGCTTCTGTGTCAGCGCCCAGATAGTAAATAACTATGTTTTTCCCTCCTCCCTCTCCTCCTACCTCTCTATATTCCTACTTCCCTGGCATCCTTCACTGAAGTCTTTATTAAGAGCTCTAATGAACAACAAAAATCTTTTCCCTCAACTTCCCTCTGATGTAGACTTCAATACAGAGAAACTTGTTTGGTTCCTAACTCATTAAAATGCTTACTTTTAATAGTTTACTGTACTTTCTTTTAAGGCAAAATATGACTTGCCTTAAGGCAGGAAACTGCAGTGTCAGCACAACACAACATGGCACCAAACTGTCAAGCTATCCCATTTACTGCACACTTAGTAGCCCTAGAGGAACGCTCTGCTCCTCCCATCATAACACACCATTTGAGGACTGCTGTTAATGAAAAGCATTGTAAATATTTTGCATCCTAGTTTTCAAACCTAATAAAATCTTGTTTTAAACTAAACAAAATGTAAACCCAACTGAACTCTGAATGCAGGATTTGGATCGTGAGCCTTCAGAATCATTTGGAGCCTAAAGTCAAACTTGGGAAGGTGGAGAGAGCCATCCCTCTGTCATAGTGGAGGCAGTTTATTGAATAAAGAGTTTCTGAGCACCATGAGCCAACTCAGGCACATTTATGGAGAGGTTCTGATGAGATTTTTGGAAGCAATGCACAGTCAGAGTCCAAGTTTCTGGAAACAAGGATAAGACTCTAAAGGTGGACATCAAAACTTTATAGGGAATAACCAGCAGCTTGGAAGACGTGCACAGGTCAGGTAATCCCTGAAGAATGGAAACGTGAGAGGAATTAAAGGGAAGGTGAGGCAGGACTGGGCATGAAAGTGTCAAGACCGTGAATGCTCTAAACTCTAGCTCTTTGGGTATGTTTGAACCACGCTGATGGACGTAGCCAAACTGACAACACCCATTTAAAGCCAGCCAGGCAACAGAGATGCCCCCAAGTGTCCATTTGAAGAACGAAAGTGGAAACAAAGGAGACAGAAAAAACACTGGATGTAGTCGTGCCTTTTGAAGCGCTCAGTTTGACAAAAATGAGTTTGCCATTAAATCACCATATTGCAATGAAAATTAAAATAGCCATGTTAAAACAAGCAGATATTAACAATGTTAAAAAGCTACCTGTGGGTCCTTCCCTGTCTGAATGCAGTCTTCTCTGTTGCCAGGTAATGGAGGCCAGAAGATCTATGAGAAAACGGGGACACAGAAAAATTAGTTTGATGATTAATGACCTCATAACTATCAAATACTGTAAAGAACCGCCTTACTCAGCCATACTGCCAAATGTCATTTTTTCTTGGAGCGACTTTGGTGGGATAGAACAGAAATATCAGTCTTTAAGTCGTTAAATGCAAATTATCTTCCTCAAAAATTCAACTTTTGTAGCAGTTAGAAGCAAATTGAGGAGAACAGCTCATCCACAAATGATGAAACAAGGCTTTCCAGTGGGCAGCCAAAGATGTTAGGCGTTAACTTTTGGCTTGTAAAGCTGAAACCCTGTGTGTGACAAGGCAAAAATGTACTTTCCACTCCAACACCAGAAGCCAGAGCCACACACTGAATCATAACTATCACAAAAAATAAATTAAAAACATCAAAAACTGAGCTATATAAAGTTTTTCTTTCAAGCCACGCAGATGATTTGGTTTGGATTTTCCCCAAGTTTTTGATATGACAGTGAAAGAAGGTCCTTTTGAGGCCCTCAAAGTAAAACAAACACATTTATAATGATCAACAGCAATGTCTTCTCAGTGACGATGCAAGGCCAAAGGCTTGTGGAAAGAAATGCTTCTGATGAATGATGTAATGCTCTGTGTGTCATTGTCCCTCTCCTCTACTTCCACAGCGCTGAACAATCTTTAGACCACAATGTAAGTCTTTTGGTTGAAATTTTCCATTCGCTTGGTCCGAAGAGCAAATCTTGCATGTACTGTACATAGGCTACACTAACATACTACACAGATGTCTGAAAGATTTCAAGACTTTCTTTTTCTGTGCCAAGACAGGAAATTAGATTTCTGGCTATAGATAAGCAGGGAGAAAAGTGTTCAGCCACCTTAAGAGTGTCATTTCAACACCATCTGGAGCTATAATAAAACACAAGTTCTCACAGCATAGATTAGGAAACTCCCGGAGTCTTCCTCTCAGTCTGCAAATTGGATAATCCGATGAGGTGAATCTCAGATAAGCATGAGGTAAAATTTGGACTTTAAACAATGGGGCTAGTTTTCACACTGCCACTGAAGAGAAAAGCCCAAGTCGGTTTGAGCTGAGCTTCAGTGGGGTGTGTAAAGTCAGTGTTTGTGTACTACCACAAGTTTCTCTGAGACAATAAGTCTTTGTCTGATCTAACAGGAAACTGCCTTAGCGGGATGATAGCAACCAGAGGGGAAAACAAATAGTCCCGACTTGCTTCACCATGTCTGATTGCGCTCAGCGCGTGGATGAACAGCATGTGCACATGCACTGATTGCCACTGCGAAAGTCACTGTTATCAAAGAGCATTATGTTGATGGATGTTTATCATAATGAAAAACTAAATTGATGCACATTGTTTAGCACTGGGATCCATAAAGAAAGCCTTTTGGTCTCCTAGATGAACGTTTAGCGCTTTGTAAACTAGCCGTCCATCCCAACTACCTCCTGGAGCTGTTCCGAAATAGTGTGCTTCATTTAGTTTAAACAAATCCAGCCAGTGTGTACACTGCAGCTGAATGTAGATGGAAACTGTTTAGTTGAGCAGAAACATGAATTCTTACCACAGCCATGTGAGTGGTGACACGCTTCATCCAATTCTTTTCCAGCTTCCTAATCAAAAATGTATTGTAGACAAATCTTAGCATAAAATGGACACTATTGCTGATTCATTTGTCATTTACAACTCCACAAGCTGGCTTGCAATGGTAGAAATCAACTGGAAACAATGTATTCTGTGGATCAGGCTAAAGTTTGGCTCGATTATGGTCTGTTTCAACATTTTTTAATATATACACAGTCAAGAGGGTCTTAAAGTGTTCCTTAATTTTGAGACCATAAATGCCAGATGTATGTATTTTATTGTTTTATTCATGAAACACAACACTTTTTATGTGCTGTATGTAGCTTTTTTTTGCATTTATGCACAAAATAATCTGACATCTCTGCATAGTAACACAGAGCCAAGGCAAGATGTAAATGGAAACTTGATTTAAATACTAAAAGAAAACATTACGAGTCCTTTAAAACCTGCTCAGTATTTAAATCTTCTCTCTAAGAAGATTTAAATACTGATTTAAATGTCAACACAACCACCACTTTTATCAACACATCACGTTTTACACTGTGCTCTTTTCGGGCCAAAGAGATCACTCTTACGGTAAATAAGCTGGGTTAGATGCCATCTCCAGAATCTCCAAGGAAATACACAATATACACTGTAGTGTGTAACCCAAAACTCTGCAAAGTAAACCAGTTGTCTAAACTTGCTGAAAAACAATGTTTTTGACAGCCAGCCACATTTTCAAGCCAGAAAAGCAAGAGTGAAGATTTCATATACATTTTTCAAAGACGGGATATCAAATACCAATCAAACGTGTTTATCTTTTCGCGTGGAGCAAGTGGAATATTTATTCGATCACGTGAAACATTTAGATGTACTAAATCATTATTTGTTTTCGTTTTCCCTTGGTAATTATCATTATGGAAATTTTTCCACTTTCCTGATGTGATTCAGACCGTAGTGGAGCCAGTTCTGGGCTGACACATGCAACATGGACCAAGTTAATGCCATCTGATTTTTATTCGACTAAAGCCTTGAGTTTAGAATTAAATCTCCCTGCATTACTGCACTGCTGGTCAGATTTATAGAGGGCACCAAACTGGGATTATATAACAAATATATACTGTAGACTTTTATGGGCAAAGATTAAGTTGAAAAGCTACAATATGCAGTACTGTGAAAAAGTCTTCCTTGTAATTTCTTTAGGTAGTCTTCATGAATAGTTTCAAAGCTCTTCTTTGGATGTTTCTGCTTCTTGTTCTGTTCTTTGTCAAGATGATCCCACACTGCTTCAACACTGTTGAGGTCTGGGCTCTGGGGAGGCCAATAACTGGTAGTGTTCCACTGTGTGTTTTTCTATCCAGGTATGCTTTTACTGCATTGGCAATGTGTTTCCCAATGGTTTTGCATGGTGGATCAAACTCTGATGCCACTTTTCTGTTTTCATATTTCCATCAATTTTGATAAGATCTCCAAAATCACTGAAATGGAGCCCCAAACCATGCCAGAGCCTTCACAGTGTTTTACAGATGGTTATAGACACTTACTGTTGTACCTCTTTCCTGACCTCCGACTGAGGATGACTTGAACGAAAACGTTCAAATTTGGATTCATCGCTCTATAAGACCTGTTGGCACTGATTTTCACTCTGCCTGTTGTGTAATTTGGCATACCTCAGCCTTTTCTCCCAGTTTCCCTTCCTTAAGAATGGTTTCTTGACAGCCACCCTTCCACTGAGACCATATCTGATGAGGCTTAAGTAAACAGTAGATGGACCACCAGATGGGCCAGACATAGCTCCCATATTCTGTTTCAGGTCCTTGGAGGTATTTTTTTTCCCTTTTTGTTAAGGACGTGACTTTCATACCATTCATCTGCTGTAGATCTTTTTTGGGCCTGCAACTTTCTTTGGTCCTCCACTTGTCCAGGATTCTTTAGATTTAAGAAAATACTGTACACTATGCTGAAAGACGGCAAGTTTCAGCTAATAGCTCTCTTTGAATCTCGTTGTTGGAGCAGTTGACTGAGTTCTTCTCACATTTTAGTAAAATTTGTAAGATCTTTATTCAGACCAAACTTTTAATTGTAACTTTTGGATTTTTTCACCATATTTGGGAAGATCTTTGCACACTCATGCATGCTGAGGGAAACATTTGGCAGGTTAAATGAGAAAGGGGTGCATATTAAACTGACTAGCTAAACTAAGAAGGATGTGATTTTATAGCATGATGTAAAATCATGTTGTAAAAAGGGATAAGCTGCGGGACATGCTGTGCTTCTCGAGTTAGGCATACTTTCTCTCAGCGATGCTCCCTCATGTGAGGACAAACTAAAGTTGAAGTTAAACAAAATTTCTTTCTTCGAGTGCTGGTTTATGGATGATTTGGCAGATGTCTTTAATCTTGTAAAAATTTCTTTTACTGAACTCACAATGGCTGGCTTCTTTAGAAACATGGTTGTTAACCCTCACACCGCTCACAGCGCACTTTGTCGGCAAACACCGTGTGTGATCACGAGCCAAGACAGAGAGCTGTGAGAGAATGCGAGAGAGGGATGGAAAATTAAGAGGTAGATACGGTGAGCGACATCTGGCTTCCTGCGTACTTAAATTCCCCATTCACCCATTCACTTCATGTCATCAGTCTCTCTGACCCATGTACACGCACCGCTGTTCTTAGCTAAGTGCTGTAGCACACCGGGGACTTTGGTTTAAAAGGATTGTTTTTGTTCACTATGTACTAGAAACCAGTTTAATGGAACACAGAGTAAACTGGACATCCTAGTGGAAAATTAAATATTGATGCAAATTTGCAGTACATTCTTGCTCCAAAGTAACACAGTTAGATGAAATTATATCCTGTTTGAACCTAAACTCACTCATTTCCCCGATGACAAATTCTTCTAATAAAAACTGTCTGAAACCTTATAGGATGCAGCTGAAAGGTATAATAACTCTGTAAGTTCACAAATCACAGCAAAACCCCATATGGATTTACTGTTCCAGAGCATAAATACTAATAAAACCTAGATTACACTCTAGTATGAAATGCATTTATTTTTTTCAATAATTTTTTACATATTCAGTCTTTTTGACTTAAACTAATCAGTGATTGTTCTCAACTTAATCTAGACTGTGAATTAGATACTTTCTTTTAATATAAAAGAGAGAAATTTTCAATTTTAATTATGATAAATGCAATAGAACATCTCTTCTTTTTGTCTTGGTCAGACTCTCAGTCTGTGATAAACCTGCAGTGAGGTGCAGCACTCTGCTCCTCATCTGGTTCCTGGTTTATAATTTACCTTTCAAGTCTCTTTGCTGTTACAGTGTTTAACAAACCTTAATGACAAACCGGTGCTGAAATTAAAAGCAAAGCAGACAGAAATACAATGTTTGATTTATGGGTAGCTGCATTATTACAGGTGTTCCTTTACTGGGTGTAGTTTAGAGGGAACCTGTTTATAACACAAGAAGTGCAAAAGGTAATGTAAAAGTAAAGAAAACAGAGAAAACCCCAATAATCATATGACTCCCTATAAGCAAGCACTTTGGCAACAGTGGGAAGAAAGAACTCCCTTTTAACAGGAAGAAAACTCCAGTGGAACCAGGCTCACTGAGTTGAGGGTGATGGGAGGAAGACTTTTCAGTTTGATGCAATACCAGTAATATTAAATGAAATGTCTGTTGCCATATTTGTAGCTGATTTGTAACAGAACACTTAAACAGATGTTCTACAAAGAAGGAATTCTGATAAAATGTTAAATCCTCCATCTGTCTCTTCAAGTCATAAATCATCTTTCTACAGGGTGAAACCACTTGAAGCACAGTGTCCACAACCTAAATCAAAATAAAATGACAAATGTAGACTGTGCAGTAAAAACACTTTTACTGTGCATCAATCATCGAAGCAGAGCTCTGCATACTCAGAAAAAATATATAAAACACATCATTTTTACCTCTTTCGATTCACTGCTAACAGGTCCCAGCGTGAGAGAGTACAGGACGTCTTTCCCGCCCAGGAATAAACGGTCACGGTATTCATCCAGGAAGACGGCGGTAACAGAGAGGTGGCCATGGTGACCGCTGAAGATGGATGACCTGTTGGTGGACAGCAGGTCTGCAAAGAGAGCAAGGCATTAGTGACAGCAGAAAACATGGAGGAGTGCAGACTAAAAAACAGAATAAAGGCCGTAATATTTTTGGGTGTGCTATTGTCACGGCCCTGCTATTGTGCATTCTTTCAGAATGCACTTTTTGCATTACATTTGCTGTATTTTGTATGGGATTCAAAACTTTAGTGTCAATTCATTTCACTGAAGTCAAATTACTTCACTGAAGTAGTTCTTGTAGTTAAAACACGGCACTAAAACAATAAGAGGAAATGTTAAATATTAACATGATGCAGTACTGCAGAAATTCATGATACTAAAAGTAAAAGTACCACGGTAACGAATATGGAGCGATTTGGCAGCAGCTTCAAAGAGGTTCTTGCAATAACTCTGCAGGCTAGGTGCAGACTGAGGTGAACTCGAGTTCAGCTAGACACAGGGTGTCTTCTCTTCACACACACATACATCTTCTACTCTCTCACCCAAACACGTCTTATTTTTCCCCACTTTTTCTTTGTTTCTGTTCATCTTTATCGCCCGCCACCTTACTCTTTTTCTGTCTAGGTATGAAAATGAGGAGAGAAATGTGTGTGTGTGTGTGTGTGTGTGTGTGTGTGTGTGTGTGTGTGTGTGTGTGTGTGTGTGTGTGTGTGTGTGTGTGTGTGAACACGTCGCTGGTATGTCAGACTCTCAGCGGAGGAGTCAGCTCGGGCTGAATCGACTTTTCGTTTGTCTCTCATCACTCATCTGTCACATTGGTTATTTCTCTCCTCATTTTCACTCAGCACAATACACACTGACTAGCATGCACAAACACAGAGAGTGAGAGGGGGAGCCCGAGTCACTCGCCACTCAGCGTGAGTACTGACTGAGTGAGGCAGGAGGGTCCTATGTACCGGTGATACCTTGTCCATCACTGGGGCCATGTACACACAATGGAGCTGTTTTTATAAGAAATCAGCATTTTTCCACATACATAACCATGAACACTTTTCAGCAGTGCTGCAAGTATGCTTTACTTTCTCAGGTATTATTTCATCACTTATCCACCATTTATTTGTTTTAGCTCACACTCTCATAAAGGCCTTCCAAAGAGGTTTCCACTGATATTGACATTCATTTCATCCTGTGTCTTTGCTGAACAGCCAAAGGTTTGGCTGATTAATGAGAAAATTGCCAAGCAATAGCAATATAAGGTAGGGAGAGAGGAAGTTAGACAAAGTTAGAGAAAGAAAGAAATAATTGGTAAGAGAAGGAATGCAGACATTGAAGAGTTCAGCAACTGGTAAGAGTCTGAAAATAATTAGAAGGCAGACAGACAAAGAGAGCAGTATGACTGATTGATTTCTTGAAACTGGCAGGGCTGAAAAAAATATGCTGGAGAGACAGAAGGAAAGATAACCGACAGTAGCTGAAGCTCAGCAGTCTCTTCCACCCTCTGCAACTTTTACATCTGCCACACAGAGATCCTCCGCACTGTTGCTTTGCTTATTTTCACAAACCAGGGACAGCTTCAACTCAGAGATGATGCTGTTAGGCTTCTTAACAAGCATAACCCCAGAGCCACGTAGCTGCTGCACTTGAACTGAACTTTATAATTAAAGAATTTATGTAAGGCTTTATGTTATAAAATTGTGTATTTTCTAATCAGGGGCAGAATTAATTTATAGCCTGTCTGCTGACAACATTAATGTCTCTTATAGACAGAGAATAGCATTTGTCAGTCTTGTGTTGTCTCAAAAGTCCGACATGTTTAGCGTCATTAACTCCAAACTCTTATTTTTTCTTCTTTCTCAATATGAAGTGCGTGCAGTTCTGAGCCATTTGTTTTCCACAGCACAATCGGATTCATTCTGTTTCCACCTACATGCACACAAACCCACTCAGACTGAAAGCCTTTCTCCCTCCCGTTGTTTCTCATAAATTACTCAATTGTATACACAAATCTTCCTCAAACGAAAGCAAAAATGCAGCGACATAAATACCAGAGCACATACACAGAGACACCAGCAAGCACACCCAAACAGAGAGGAAAGGTGAGCTGACAGCTTCCATCTGTAGCTTGTTATCACTCTAGCAGCTCATCACCTCAGTGTGGAAATCACGCCAGTGTCTCACCTCTCACCAACCTCTCCCCCTCTCTCTTCCCTGCTCTCTATCCAGCTTCACCTCACCTCTTCTGCGTCTCCACCACACTCAGTCTCTTCTGTCTATCCATCTTTAACGTCCTTACTTGAAGTCATTTTTGAATAATAGAGTCTTAAGTTTCATCTCTTGTTTCTTTCTGTCTTCCTGTCACTTTTGCTACTTGATCTTTATTCCTTGTCTCTCTTCTTTTTATCCATCTTTTTGCGCAGTCTATATATACATCCACAAATTCATGACAGCATCCATAGTGAAACATCTGTCTTCAATGTGCATTATTTCCCTAAAAGCAGTCAGCCAGTGCTGCACTGACAAACAGCAGATGTGCCAAAGCAAAGCGACACACGAATGAGCATCTGGTTTCACTGTGTCAACCCTCACGCAGTCTCACCCGCTGCAAAGATGTGTTTGCAATAATTTATTATTGATTTGTTTACATTTCACTCTTCTGCACAATCGGTCTAAGGCATGCCCTGGTGTTTGTCAAATCTACATGTCAGACGTGTGGACTTTGCAATCTCATTCACTGCTCCTGTTTTGCATACTATTCTTTGATCCGGGAGCCTGTGCAGCGATGGAAAGAGCATGAAAAGGAGGAGAAGTGAGGTAAAATTGACGGCACCACCACTGTTTGAATAGATTTTAATTTGGTTCTTAACTAGGAGGTATCACATGTTCTGCTGAGAAAAATTATCTGCAACTGTTTTTTCCATCATGTTAAGCAGTATGGCCTCTCCGTGTGGAGTTTGCATTACCTGCGTGGGTGTCTCTCTGATGTCCAAAGGCATGCACGTTTGGCTATCTGGGGGCTCTAAATTACATGTAGAAGTGAAAGTTGTGTGTCCACATTGGATCCTACTTCATGTCCAATACATGCTGGAGAATGGATGGATGGACTATGACTAGACCACTAATAATGCTGCCAACTTGCAGACTCCCTCAGAGCAGTGGTCGGATTTTGCGGTCAGACTGAGGTTGAAAGGCTGAAACACAAAAAGTAACTGGACCTGGACAATCAAATGAAATGAATGAAACCAAGACGTTAAAAAAGTTGGGGAGATTAATGACACACTATTAAGCAATTTTTCTTTTAAGGTTAAAAAAAGACACTAAAATTCAGTAATTTTGGATTAGGAGTACATGCAGTATTGTGCAAAAGTCTTGAGATGTCACTTTCACATACTGCTCTTCTGCTATATTTGAACTTTTAGGTCTGGAACTTCTTCTTTTGTCCCCTTTGTTTAAGGAAACCACACTGAGATATGCCAAAAGAGCCATGAAATCTTTGGGAATCAGCTTGTTGGTGCAAAAATACTGTTTTACGCCTGTCCAACTCTGTTATCTTTGTCATGTTTCATCAATTTTAATGATGAAAAGGGAACAGAATTTGTGATAGTGATGTGGCAGGCTAGTAAAAGCAAAGGGTCTAAAGATACAATTTAAAATTTGTTCTTTGCTAACTTGTCTCTTATGTGCAGACACAACGCACAACACGGAGGGTACATCCCATGGGTTGTATGCTTTAATGATTCAAAAGTAAGTGCTAAGTGGCTTTACAAACCAAAAATGTTTCTCCGAAAATAGGCAAGTTAATGATGAGACTGAAAATGAGTGAGCTGTGATCTTGAGCAGTGTCTTGAGACTTCTGTGCAGCACTGTATGTTGCTGTGTGGGTCACTGATGTCTGGTGCCACAAAGTTTGCTGGAAATTTTAAAATATTGCCAAACAAGTGAATAACAATGAAAAGAAGCTTTCATGTGCAGCAAATATGCCTTTTTTCAATGAGTACCTGTACAACTTATTATCACACACCATATTTAAAGAGTGTCTATGCAACGTCGCAATATTTAGGAGGGATTATTAACACAAAATCTCAATGGTAAACCTAAGAGTCAGTGTTTTATTGCCAGCAACACACACTTCTGTCTGCACTGTCCGCCAGTCTGCTGCTGTCATTTTCATCGCTCCATTTAGTGATGAAGAATAAATGTAAGAAGCTGGTTTGAACTGAGAATTTTATTAATGGACTATCAGAAACAAAAGAAAAAGTGGGTTAAATAACAAAGTGAAGAAAAGCTTCTCTAATATACAAATTGGGCACAAGCAATGTATAGGTACAAGTTGTGTTACTGTATACTGAACACACATAGATATGCACATATATATATATATATATATATATATATATAAGCACATGCATACATGTCTGATAGTATCAGTGTTATTGTTGGCTCAGCAGGAGAAAAGAACACATCTGATGCCTATTAGATCCCCTGAGCTACAAAATACGTGCTAGTAAGGCACACATGCATGCCATAATGAACCAATAAGGTCAAACTATCCTTGTTCAAACCACATCTGTGCACATCTGAGATGACAAAACTTACTGTCAGACGCTTTCTCTAAATATTGCTCTTTGATGTTTTATTTTCACGAGCTCTGATACCAAAAATGCACACACCCACATCCACAAACAGAGACGTATTAGACTCATTACACTGCTGACAGACTTCCCAGGGTATCATTAGATCTTGGCTGTATATTATTGCAGAGTGCCAAATATCTCTGGAATCCGCTGCGTGCACAAAAAGTCATCTCACCATGCTTCTCCTCCTCTCACCTCACCCACTCCTCCTGGGCTTCATCCTCGTCTCAAGGATATCAGATTCCCTCTCATCCTTTACATTTTTCCTCCTCATTTTTATGAGAGCTGGAAAATTCCTCAGAATTATGGACCTCTTCCTGACCTATGTCTTCGCTTTTTTTATTTCCTTCTTGACAGCATATGCAAAGAAAAAAAATGCACAATGTAATTCTGCTACATTTACTGTTAACTACTTATGTATTGCATTTGACACTTCATCACAGACTTTACTTTTCTCTGGGTTGATTTGTTTACATTATGGCATGCTTGAATTAGGTATACTGTTCCACAGAGTTTCACCTTTCCTTTTTCTCTCACTTTTTCTTTCACTTTTCTATCACTTTCAGCTCAGATTGCCTCGCATTTATTGATAATCTGAATATTTCTTTCAAAAATTTGTCTGAAAAAACTTATGAAGCAACTTAAGGCAACTTTTGTTGTGATTCGGTACAATATTAATAAAACTGAACCGAGTTAAACTGCAAAATTACTCAAAGCATTCAGAAAAAAGAAGACTAAAACCAAAAGTCACCCTCTGCTGGTCATTAGAAGGAATATATCTCTTCGTTTGCCGCACTTTTTGTAGGTCAGTGATGTCCATCTTTTATATACAGTCTATAACACTTCCTAAAATATAACCCATTTGTCTAAGGCTTATTAGCAAACTGACACAATAAACAGATTAAAATGGTAAACACAAGCTTCAAATCTCCATCTTCACATTGCTTGAAAGGATGCATGTTAGTCTGTTTGTGCTAACAACCAAACTAAATGTGAGTTTTACTCGGCGATTGTGGCGATCGTGGCTCAAGACTTGGGCATTTGTCTTGTAATCGGAAGGTTGCCGGTTTGAGCCCCGGCTTGGACAGTCTCGGTCGTTGTGTCCTTGGGCAAGACACTTCACCCGTTGCCTACTGGTGGTGGTCAGAGGGCCCGGTGGCGCCAGTGTCCGGCAGCCTCGCCTCTGTCAGTGCGCCCCAGGGTGGCTGTGGCTATAATGTAGCTGCCATCACCAGTGTGTGAATGTGTGTGTGAATGGGTGGATGATTGTGTATAGTGTAAAGCGCTTTGGACCAAGTAAAGCGCTTTACAAATACAGGCCATTTACCATTTACCATTTTTACTCAGTTCACAGACCTACTACCTTTGCTGAAAGTTATTCTTTTTTTAGTGAGGTAATCAACCTCTTTTACAATCCATTCTACAGATTATCTGTTTCTATAAATGATTTATTAAAAAAAAAATGTATCCTCAAGAACAAAACTGAGCATAGCACTGAATTAGGACGGTTCAGTTCACAAATACGGCAATCTCATATTGATTTTTTTTAATAACAGGTGTGATTGTAGCCTCTGTCACATACTCACACAAAAAACACTTTTCTATACTCATGCATGTTAATTGTGTCCTGTAAGATAATTATTTGGGGGGGGGGGGTTTCTACTCATTTTGCTGAAACTGGAGAAGAAGTCTGACAAAATATGTAATTTTTTCATGCAGCTTGCACATATCACCCATGTGCTATCTATCAATTTTGTTGCGCAATTATTTTGAAAGTATTAATTTGCAGCTATTAATTCCCACATTACATATCCCCAGGATTTATCCTGCAGATAACTCATGACAGAATAAATCCTGGGATTTCCTGCCAACCTGTTACTGCTCCTCACTGCAGATGTCATTCTACCCTCACAGCTCACATTTTAATGCAGCCGGTCCTTTATGACATGTGATAAAAACTGAGATGAATTTCAGAAAGGGAGCACAATCTTACGTGGGATTTTCAGTTTCTTTATTTTCTTACTTCCTGAACCTTCCTTCTATCACAAAATTCTGACACACGCGTGCACACACACACACACACGCAAGCACACACGTGCACACACACGTACGCACACACACATGCAAGCACGCACGCACACACGTACGCACACACACATGCACGCAGGCACGCACGCACACATTTACACACACAGAAGTAGTCAAAGCATCTTCTCCCTAAGACGTCTCAGGATGCTTGTCAGTATTCCTGTTATTCGATCTTCCCTCTTGGGCCAATCAAAACACAGCGTAGGGTGTTACCTCATCACCCTCAATCCCCATCAGGTCACCCCCCTCTTCCCTTATTTCATCATCTCTACCTCCTCTCTTTCTCTCCTTATCTTTCATCCTCTCTGACAGCCAGATGCTTTCTTTTTATCCAGCTTTCTATTTTGTCCTCTTTCATCTTTTCTTCCTACTCCCGTTTTTAATCCACTCTAACTCCATTAATCAATTTTACCACACACTTTACTCTTTATGTCTTTCATCCAAACTGATCCCTCATAAACTCCATATCTCCTGGCCTCAGCTTTCCTCCATTCTTTTCATCATCCTTGCTTCTAACCTCTCTTAATCTCGCTCTTTCTCCCATTGTTTCAGAAATCTTTCTGTCTTTTCCTGTCAGGCTCTTATTTAATATCACTTCATCAGTCCTACATCACACTTAACTGTGTGAGAGAGAAAAAAAACAATGCTGCATCTTTCTAGATTTTCTCCTCAGATTCAGCTTTTTAATTTACAGTTTTGCTCCCAGCCATTGCTCCCTCGATGCCTCCAAATCTGTATGAAATTCTGTGAT